>NC_134471.1:69694700-70053295 GCF_964194025.1 Convolutriloba macropyga
ATCCTAAACAGATTGATCCTAGTGTTTTATAAAAAAAAAAATCAGTCAACAGAAACAATAATGAGCCAGAAAGCTTATAAAGACAAGAGTTAGTCAGTACATTTTAGTAGAGACAAAAAATGAAAAATTTACAAAGTTTTTCTCCTCATGGTAATTCACCTTCTTGATATTTACATCAAGAAAACCTTACAGTTTAGAAATTTTGTCCCATTTGAGTCCTTTTTGATATTCATTTTTTGTTCGTTTTAATCTTTTGTAAAAATTTGTTTAGCACAAAGTTTTTATTTCAACCATATGGCTAGGAGACAGGTTTCATCAATTCTCTCGTGCTATAATTTGGGCTTCTATTCTGTTTTCTCTGTGACTGCTCTAATTTTCTTGTTTTTTCTTTTTTAAAATTTTACTTGATGCTTTTTGCTATTTTTGAAGTAAATTGGAGTTTGAAAAATCATGCACGTTCAGAGTATTTTCGTAAAGGAGGGCAAAATGAAAGTCTGTTTATGGAATTGTTTTTTGTTTGTTGCGGAGTTTTTAGACCTAAACCAAAGCAAAGAGAAAAGCTTGATAAACGAGATAAAATCGTTTTTTGTTTTACTTGTTTTGGTCTTCTTTAAAATCAGTCATTAAAATGGTCAATTTCTATGGCGAGGTCTTCCTTAGCTCTTTTAGGATAAGACAGTTTAAAGTTTTTGGGCCAACCGTTGTGGTTTTTTCTAAAAAATTTTTTTATTAACTGTATCAACTCTGTTTTGCCCACCCCCCCCCCCCCCCCCCCCAGCTGAGCAGACACATAAATTTTACTATCCTCAAGCGCACCTGCTGTTTTTTTAAATGGAAATGGTGCTATATAAAAGTATGTCAAATTTAATTGGGGGCATTGAGAAAACGGATGGGGGCAATACGCCTCAATAACTTTTATATAATTAAATATTGAAATGATTTTTGATATCTGCCGCAAAATTAGTTTTAACTGAGTTCTTAGTTTTTGTTGAAAAAAGTAAGAATTTTATTGCTGAAATTTGAGGTAGAAAAAAATTTAAAAGTGTCAAATCCCAAAATTTTATGCTGGCTTCATAATCTTAACCTGTTTAATTTTTGACGTAAATGATCTTTTTCGTAGCTTCACATATTGAATCAATAATCTCTAAAAATTGGGATCCAAAAGTTATCTGATGTTCAGGATTGTGCCTGATATTAGTGCGCTCATTCTACCGTTTGTCATTGTATTTCAACTTTCCGTTCCAGGCTGGTTTTTATACACCTGTCTCAGCCGTTTATATAAATTGGTACATAATCATAAATAATAGTGTGTATATATATATATATAATATATATATATATATATATATATTTATATATATTTATATATATATATATATATATATATATATATATATATATATATATGTATGTATATGTATATGAAAATTAAATGTAATGATTTTGTAGGATATTCTTTTCTTGTTTTTTTTTTCAAAACCAATATCAATACAAAGAACGTTACTTAGCAAATCCTGACTTAAGAAAAACTGTCTCAGGCGTTATGAAATTTTTCCGTTGTTCTTGTTTTAGGTTTGTTTTTCTTGATCCAGAGAACGACCTATTGAAACTCACAGCAGAGATCAACAACACCCTACCCAGAAAAGTCGCCGACAAAATAGAATTGGTTCACATTTCACCCCAAAAACTGTTCGACAGCACGCCAATTGAGAACATTCTAGCAGACATAACGAAATCGCCTTTCAAATCAGTTCATTTAAGAGCCGCGGCTCGTTTGGTTGTTTTGTTCAATTTTGGCGGATTGTGTACCGATTCGGATATTATTTTGCTTCGCAAACCAAATTTTGGCAACAAATTTATTACTCGAATTGGCGCGCCAAGTTTGTTAGTTACCCCCATATTAGCTTATCCCAAAGGTGACCCAACTATAAAGACAGCATTATCGATCATCGATGAAAATTACGATAGCTATACATATAACGGAGTCTCAGCGATTTATCACAGAGCTCTTGAAAAATTCTGCTTTGAATTTTGTGGGGTTAGCTCAGAAATAATGAATAACGGATCGAGTAGTTTCATGTGTTGCGATCTTCAAATTGCCGGTTAGATTTTACTTGTTTCTGATTGGGATTTTAATATTCATATTGTCTCACGTAGCTGCAGACGTCTGGCTCCCGAAATCGTAAAGAACCCTCCCCCCCCCCCCCCCCCCCCACACACACACACACACACCACCACACTCATAAAAACACAAAGAGGAAGCAGAAACGGTTACTTAATACAGTTAAGCCTCACGCGAACGCGTAGGCGAAAAAAATTTGCGCTACAAGGTTGCGACAAAAAGATTTATTTCCGGGGTTGGGGTGATTGGATTTGAAAATTTTGTTCTTTCTGCTTTAGCAACGAACTTAGGACAAGGAGGGATGGAGCATTCATTGGAAGAAGTTGAGAGATCTAACATCTTCTTTTACCATAGTTTACAATCTTCATTCTGCACCAACCGCCACAACCAATACACCATTATCAATGCAAGTCGAAGTTGAAAAAATATATTTTTTAATTATACGAAAAATATCATCAGCACCTGTTTTTGCACTGATGATCGTTATTGGTCCGTAGCTCAGAATTCGTACTGAGATAATGATGTTTTTGACATTTTATTCACACACGCAGGAGGATTCTGTAGTTTGATGATTTACTTCATTTGGAGTCAACTGGCAAAAGTACGTTTCAAAGTCTACCAAGCATAAGTTGAGAAGATGGCTGACAAAGATCATACACTTCTTCTTTTTTTTCACTAGACTTTTTCTGTTTTTTTTTAAATTCCTCATATGTCACCAGTTTGGCTACTCACATCCGTTTAGTAAACTTAGTTAAAATTAACCGTTTTTTTCACTGTTGGCTAGAATTGTGCAGCAGTTGAGACTTTTTTCTACCTCAAAATCTATAGCCGGTTTTTTATTTGAAGTGAAAACATACAGAAGTCCTATAAAAACTGCAATTAAATAAAACTGCCAGCATTTGAATGGCGTAAGCATCAAAGCTATCTTAAGTCTAAAGTAAGGATTTGAACTAAAAAACATTCTTTGATTTAGTTGAATAAACTATCTAATGATACAAAATTTTTGAAATCTGAACAAATTGAAGCAAACCAAAATCTTCCTTTTCGAACTTTGCGCTAAAAATAGCTGGTTGATTCTTTTGAATGTTGCATTATTGTTTCACTAAACTGTTGGACAATTGAGGAAGGCATATTTAAAATTCTAGTGTTTTTTTATTAGCTTTTCGGACGTTTTAGAGAATTCCCATTTGTGATCAAATCAACTAACAGCCAAATGGAACCCTTAATAACAATAAGGACATTGTTTTTGAACTGTTTTATGCGGTAGTGTGGTGAAAACATTTTGATATTTTTTAAAAAGTGTTTACTTTTAAAAATTGTTCCCATTCTGTCAGATAGGAGACAAATTAGACTAGTAAACAATATGCAGGGATTAAAGTGAGTTTGAGCTTGTGGAGAGAAAAAATTTTAAAAGGAAATCAATTTTTGTCAAGGAGTCTTTTGCTCTTGTTCTGTTTTTGACTAACCTCAGTTGAACAATTCAACATTTATGCATTTAAGTACTGTGTTGCGATCTTCAAATTGTCGGTTAGATTTCACTTGTTTCTGATTGGGATTTAATATTCAAATTGTCTCACGTAGCTGCACTCGTCTGGCTCACGAAATCTTAAAGAACCGACCCGCCCACCTCCTCCTCTTCCCCCCCCCCCACACACACACACACCACCCACACACTTACAAAAAGACAAACAGAAAACAGAAACGATACTTAACGCAGCTATGCCTCACGCGAACGAGTAGACGAATAGACTTTAGCGGGACAAGGTTGTGACGAAACTATTTTTTTCCAAGGCAGGAGGGGGGTTGTTGAGCCAGAAAAAATTTGGTCTGTCTATTTTAGCAGCGAACTTAGGACAAAGGGGGAAGGAGCAATCATTGGAGGAAGTTGAGAGATCTAACATTTTCTTTTACCATATTTTACAATCTTCTTTCTGCACCAATCACCACAGCAATACAAAATTATCAATGCAAGTCGAAGTTAAAAAAAGATATATTTTTTTAATTGTACAGAAATTTCAGCACCTTTCTTTGCACTGATGATAGTTATTGGTCTGTAGCTCAGAATTCGTACTGAAATAATGATGTTTTTGGCATTTTATTCACACACGCAGGAGGATTCTGTAGTTTGATGATTTACTTCATTTGGAGTCAACTGGCTAAAAAACGTTTCAAAGTCTACCAAGCATAAGTTGAGAAGATGGCTGACAAAGATCATACACTTCTTCTTTTTTTCACTAGAATTTTTTCTGTTTTTTTTGTTAAAAATTCCTCATATGTGACCAGTTTGGCTACTCACATCCTTTTAGTAAACTTAGTTAAAATTAACCGTTTTTTTCACTGTTGGCTAGAACTGTGCAGCAGTTGAGACTTTTTTCTACCTCAAAATCTATAGCCGGTTTTTTATTTGAAGTGAAAACATACAGAAGTCCTATAAAAACTGCAAAAAAATCAAACTGCCAGCAATTGAATAGTGTAAGCATCAAAGCTATCTTAAGTCTAAAGTAAGGATTTGAACAAAAAAACATTCTTTGATTTAGTTGAATAAACTATCTAATGATACAAAATTTTTGAAATCTGAACAAATTGAAGCAAACCAAAGTTTTTTCATCCTTTTTTTCGAACTTTGCGCTAAAAGTAGCTGGTTGATTCTTGTGAATGTTGAATTACTGTTTCACTAAACTGTTGGACAATTGAAGAAGGCATATTTAAAAGTCTACAGTGTTAAAAAAAAATTTTATTCATTTTCCGGACGTTTTAGAGAATTCCCATTTGTGATCAATTCAACTAACAGTCAAATGGAATCCTTAATAACAATAAGGACATTGTTTTTTACTTATTTTCTGCGGTAGTGTGGTGAGAATTTTTTTCTACTTTTTTAAAGGTGTTTACTTTTGAAAATTGTTCCCATTCTGTCAGATAGGAGACCAATTAGACTAGTAAACAATATGCAGGGATTAAAGTGAGTTTGAGCCTGTGGAGAGAAAAAGTTTAAAGTGGAAATCAATTTTTGTCAAGGAGTCTTTTCCTCTTAATCTGTTTTTGACTAACCTCAGTTGAGCAATTCAACATTTATGCATCCACTAAGGCCCATAAAAGGTAAGTTTAAAACTACCAGTTACACTTTGAGATATTAACTTCAAATTGCGATTTTCTTTTCTGTATAAAATTTTTAATATATTGAGTTCTCATTTCTAATTGAAAGCAAAAAATGTTTCTGTGACTGCTTCTCACTTTCATTTGGCTGCAATAAACGTTCAACTGAAAAATAATTTACAACCCAATAGAGAAATTCAGTTGAAACATCAGGACCTATCAATAGAAAAAAGTGTCAGAAACAGCTGTCTCGAAAATCAAGATTTTTTGTTGATCTTGTCTCGGTAATTGAATATTTGGCCAGCTTAGTGAATTTTATTTTAAGTCAAATTTCGAATAAAGTATGGAATATGGGTAAGTGTTAGAACCGATAGAAATTGACACAACCTTTTTTATTTGTTCTAGTTTTTCTCCTAAAACGAAAAATTCAGAGCAATATTCAACTACTGCTTTTGTCGAATCAAATGGTCTACAAAAAAGGGATTGAATTTTGCTCAGAAAATAATTTGTCCAAGAAGCCAGAGAAGCCAGCACATAATTGAACGCATTGTTTTGATTTTGTTCTGTATGGTTTCGTTGTACATCAGTAGCATCACAGTTTCTCTTTTGTATTCAGTTTTGCGCAAAAATACTACAGAAAACAACTACCGTGCAACATATTTGAAAACAATGGACTCACAGACAGTTTTTAAAAAAAAATTTTTAAAAAAAAAATTCCTCCTCCAATTTTTTTTCGGTTTTTTAAAACTTTTTTAATAATTGAATTATATCGGAAACCTATTGAAATAGAAAAAAAGTTTAAAAAATTAAAAAATTATTAATGAAAGAAATAGAACCCTGAAAAACAAACCAAAGAGTTATTTTTGATTCTGTTTGTGTCTTTCGTGTAATGGTTCTTTAAAGGAAATTTGCGTAATCGAATACATTTTCTGTAACATAGCTTTAACTAAAAATATTTAATATATATATTTAATGTATATATTTAATATTCATTATTTGTTACCCAACACACCCCATTCCTTTTTCGGTTTTCTTTCTTAGTTTTTAAAATGGCTATCCTTCTTCAAATGCGTTAAAATTTGTTTTTAAGGAATTTAAAGTAGCCTCTAATAAAACACAACTTTTTTCTCCTTTTGCTATAATTTTGGAGCAAAATAATCAAATTTGACTGAGCAGAAACATGCGTCCTCGCAATTGTTAAAAAAATGTTGAATAATAAGATTGATCAATTATAACTTGCTAATTCTTTTTATGAGGAACCAAACATCGACAGATGGATTTCTTAGCAAACATTTTTAAAGAAGCGGTCTTTGCTTTATTTTTTCCTCCGTGACGATGCTTTCAAGTTTTTGATTAGTAAGAATATATAATGAAAAGCTACGCCAACATTTTTATAGAAACTTTTTGTTTTTGGTTGTCTGTGTGTCAGTTAATTGCATAAACAAAATTTTTTAAACAATCAAAAAACCATAATTTTTTTTAGAACGATGAGTATACATTTGAAACGAGACATCAACAATTTTTTTAAAACTCTATTAAATAAAAAACATTTCGAGTCCTTTGACCGCTGCTGGATTTTGAGACATGCAAAAAAATCAAACCTTTGATATGGCAATGAAAAGGAAATATGCGAATAAAATTCGCCATCATAAAATTCGCCAATATCTTTTTATGCCATCATTTTGTTTCTATGCCAAAAGTCTATTTTGGGACCCTGATTTGAGGATTCCTCTTATGAACGTTTTTCTATGACAATTGTGAAGAAATCTTGACTTATCCCTGTTGACAATTCGTTAAATCTCTTAGAATGTATAGTTGAAACATATTGGTGATATTCCTATTTTTTGGTATCAGAGGAAAATATGATGTAAAAGACTTTTCTGAAGATTGTTTTTTTTGATAATAATTTTTTTTGAAGTAAATGATTTTGAGGAGTGCCCTTCTTTTAGTATTATGTGTTTTCAGGGGTGGTAATGGTTGAAAAATCTTCTCAAAAACTGGAAAAAAAACGTTCCACAAGAGGTTCAAATGTCAGCGGAAGCCAATTTTTTCCGGCGATTGCTGGAAATCTGCTGTTTTAGTTTCATTTTGCTCTATCTCTGGTACGATGACAACCAATACGTGAACAGTGGCCGTTGAACTTTTTTGATTTGGTAAACACAATAGTAAAGATTTATTCTCCCCTCATTTTTTTTAATAAAGTGAAACACTCGCAAAACTTGTTGAAAAGTAATTTTCATACCAAGGAAACTGCGCTGATAGATTTTTGAACCTTGACCAAATCATATACATATTTCAGAGAGCAGCGAAGAAGATGAGAAAATTTAATGGAGGAGGTGATATCCCAAGTGTCTAGACCTGGAATTAAGAAAAGATCTATTAATTTTAGGTGATGGGCGGGAATATTGAATTAAATTACACAGTCGAGGACCCTACTTAAAGTCGAGGCTAATTTTTTCATAAGTACTTCTAAATTATTCTCAAATACAAAAATTAGTCAAATCAAAAAAGTTGCGCGAACATCTGGTTTTGAGCTTGTGTCCCTCTCCAACCTTACCCAATGGTTAAACCATTGCGCTACATGTCCTTAACTTTGATGAAAATTAACCGAAGACGTTGCTACGGTTGCGAGCGTAGTTCGAGGACATTTTTATTGTGTAGCCAAGTTCCACGACACGTTTCGTTGTCCAACTAAATTCCACGATACGCTTTATTGTCCAGTCAAACTCCAGGACACGTTTTATTGTCCAGACAAATTCCAGTACACGTTTTTTTGTCTGGCCGAATTCGAGGGCGATTGTTTTAGTTCCAGTCAAAGTCGAGGACAACAATTAAAGTCCATTCAAATTCTTTTCATGACAAAAATCTATCCTGGAGAGTCTTTTCATACCCTGTATTGGTCGAGGTCAGTCTCTTAATAATTTCGAGTCTAGGCTAGCGATAACTACTTAGAGACGAGGAGAGATGCTTATCTTTGTTTATTATCTGACAAAATTATTACATATTATAAAATTAAAAATTTCAAATCAAATCAAATTTTTAGAATTTTTTTTTGAATTATTATGCTGATTTTCCAAGCCGTGATAGCGATGCACAGTGATTTGGTGCAAAAACATTTTTCACTTATCTACTTTAGCCGTTTTACAGATGCAAGAACTCCAACCAGGGTAAAAGTCTAGCAAAACTTTTTTGATTGGTCAAATAATAGTCCTTACTTAGACATTTAGTGTAAAGCACTGTCTTTTCATGCGAGGATGTGCTTCCAAGCATGTTTGAGCAATTATTTGGTCGAGCATGGCATTTCCATAGGTCGAGGCCTAAGCCTGTACTAACTAGTGCATATTACAGGTGAAATTGTCTGACACAAACATAGCCCAACTAGCCCGAAAACACTGTCCTGCAGTAGTGGAAAAGCATGAAATGTTCACCGTGACATGTGAAAACACCTGAGAAACCAACTGCACTTGAATTCTATGTAATGCTTATAAATTGTGAAAACTTAAATGTATCAGTTAATTGATCGGGAGATGGGATATTAGGCGAAGCTCTTTGGTGTAGCATTAGGCAAAAATTTTTAATTCGTATTTTGATGAATTCAGCCAAAACCAATTAATGATCTTTAAAACTACTTCAAACTCCAGTTGAGACTTTAAAGTAATCGTCCATTATTTATTATTTATGGGAGGTCCATCCTCCCAATAATGCCTTTTTTGGATTTTTTTTGGCCTTTTTGGCAACTTTCTTCTCGAATTTTTTTGCAACTCAATGCTCGCAACTATTTAGAATAAAGCAAGAATTTTTTTTATGTTCTCCACTCTTTCCCCTGTAAAATTCGCAAAAATCATTTTCTCTGATATTACCGAGGGTTGCGGAAATAAGGCAATTGTTTGGGAAAAAATAATAATACATTGAACCTGCTCTTTATTGACTCATTTTTATGTGAACACAGTTGTGAGGGACACTTACGTCATGTGGATTTTTAAAAACCAACTATAATTGTTTCAATTGGTTTCCGCCTAATTTCCACAAGTGTTAGTTGAAAATTTTTGCCTAATATCTACAAAAATATACTTCGCCTAATCGGTTTTTCGCCTAATATCTACTTCCTCTATTAATCCTCAGTAATAATTAATTCTGAATTAGAGTACACTACTTTTGAATGATAAATCTTCTGATCAGACAACCCCAGAAAAAATTAAATTGACCTTTCATCAGAATTTGGTGCACCAAATTATCCCTGCGGAGGAAAAACCCTACTCGAGAATAAAGGTTTGTCTTCCAGGATAGAGTTTTGATCTTCCGAAAAACATAATCTTTCAAGAAAAAGTTAATCTTGCAAGATCTTGCAGGAATCGTACAAGACGTAACATTGTCTTGCAAGAATCTTCCAAGATTAACTTTTGTTTTGGCCTCGTGAAATAAGCAGACTATGCCATGACCCCATTCGGGAAAAATTACAATTGTCCCTGATTTTCCTCTAAATTTGAGTTTGTTTCTATTTGGTTTGTTCTGGATTAATGACGTCACAATGTAACAAATAAGAACCATGAGATACATCTTATTTGGGTCTTTTTCCATTTTTGCCTCCATTGTTCTCTCCCAGCTATAGAATACGTGGACCCAAAGCAAAGTAAACAAAAAAATTGAACTATAGAACCTACGTAAGATAAGCACAACTAAGCTGGAAGCACTAAACAAAAAAATTCCTAATCTCTACCTCAAAAAAGCTAACAATCAAATCTTCATTAACGTGCCCAACCCCCCCCCATCCCCCCAGTCGAAAACAATCCATCTTAACTATCCACAGATGGCATCTTAACACTTTCAATTGGTATGCATTAAGTGTAATGGCTAGTTTTACCTTCTGCTAATCTATTCAAATACTCTACTTTTTCTTCATTTACACAAAAAAAAACTAATTTGGCAGCTGTTTATGGTATGAAAACTAGATATTGTTCATAAGGAAAAGATAGCAATTCCATTACAAGTATATTATTTATGTAAAAAATATGACCTATGGGTTGTCTAGATCAAATAGATCAAAGTAGTTTGAAGTTAAATTGCGTAATATATCCGCATCACATATGGATTCAGATATACCTATTGCAGCTGTGCTTTAACCCGAGAACCTGATGGCCTCTCGTTGGTGACGCTCAGAAAACGGAGCTCCTGGGTTACAAATGTACGCAGTTATTAACAAACCTCTCTCGTGAGCTGCAACTATCTGCAACGTTGAGTTGCGACGTTACTATTTGTTTTTGGTAAATACTGACTTTGAAAATTGTTCATTTCAAAGTAAGAGTCCCAAATCACTTTGAAGAAAGAATTCGTTTGCCTACTTGACCCACTTTGTCCAGTTTGACTGGTAGTGCAGGCATAAAACTGCTGAGACAATCTTAATTGGCTCAGATAAGATCTTTTTTTAACCTCTGATTGCTACAGAAGTGTTCTGTAAAAAACATTTAAGCGGTGTTTCACTATCTTAAGTGGACACTTATTTTTTAAAAAGCATCATTTACGTTTGATAAATTAAGTTTTCCAATTTATCATACGGACTGAATATTGGGAACAAAATTCCTTACAATATCTACTTCATTTGCATTATTTTCACCTGTATTTCTAATTTAGTTCAAAACTTGAAAGTGTCTCAATTTGTTCATTTTGATAGACAGGAAACTGTCTGTCGATATAGGAAACATTTTCAAGTTGCTGTCGTTCTGCGTGATCAAATTATGATCATTTCATTTCCTTTTGAGCAGTAAAATTGTAAATACTTTTCATTCTCCTAATTTCACTGCTATAATTCAGTTGCAATTCAAACTTTGTCATTCGCTCTTCAAAACTGAGATTAAAAATCTAAGTTATCATTAGCGACGCCAAATCCAAATACGATAAAAGAAATCCAATAATCATTTAAGCGTAAACAGCAAACGCGACGGAAACTCCATTTGCCAAATGAATAAAATTCATTCGCAGCGTAATAGGACTGAAGAGTAATTCGATCAGCATAACATGGGGCAGTCAGCAGTAGACTCCAGAAAAACGCTTCTTCTTTTAGAGGCCTTCTGGAAACGTGAACAATGACTCCAATTCTGTCGTGGGAAAAATGGAGCCACCAGGAAACTTGCTCTCTTAGCGAAAAAAGGAATCCAACTAGAGACCCCCTGTAATTGGATCACCTACAAAAGTTTTATACCCAAAAAGAGTCAGTGTATGCAGATCTGGTCAAAAATTATACAAAAGCAAAGCAAAGAAATGGAGCGCAAAATCAAAAATCAACAGCTCTAGGTCACTTCACAAAGTCGTCGCTAGAAAATTGGTAAAATTGACATCCTCTGTGGATATAATCCGTGGGATATTTGTGACCAGGATTGGTGACCAGACGAAAGGCAGCAGAAATTTCAAAAGTACGCATCCAAATTTTCTCATCAAAAAGGAAAAAAGGAAAGAATTTTCGGAGGTCATGGATGACTCTTTTGTCCAAATTGGTAAAATCACTTTTTTTAGAATTGTCTCTTTCTCTTCGAAACAACAGAAAGTAGAGACTGTAGAATGTGGGGTCTGTACAAAATTGAGCAGGCAACCGCGCAAATTCTTGAAGCAGTTTCAAGAATTGGAATATTGAAGAAACATATTGTTAAATCAAAATGTCATCAAAAGTACACAGCAAAGCACCAAAGAGGTCGTAGCGTTCCGATCAAAATACAACCTAGAGTTACTGACGAACTCGAAAGGTTTGCAAAAAGAAGGCCATATTGAAAAATTAACAAGTTGTATAGAGAAAAATGTCTTTTCTCCTATCTTGATTACAGTAAAAAAAGATTATTCAATGAGAACAGCATAAGACTCTTTGGTTTTTAACAAATTAATTCAAAAAGAATACCCAAAGCCAAACATAGATTGTTAATTGATTCCACCTCACAACATCTACCAAAACTACAGAACGGTCAACCAGCATGTTTTTTCACTGTAGGCCTAAAATATGCATATAGTCAATTGGAATTAAATATAAATTCAGCAAAACACTGAAACTTCAACATTATTTGTGGAAAATCAACAGGAATCTACAGATTAAAAACTGGCTTCTATGGTCTAAATGACATGTCAGCAAAAAGCAATGCGTTATATGATTACAGCTCTCCAAAATACAGTCTGTTTCTTCGGCGACATTATAATAATCAGCACCAGATCAGAATCCGAACACAATAATTATATCACGAAATGCTTATTAACAAAATGATGATTGTTTTTGCATTCATTTGCAGAAATGTCACTTTCCTTAGTCGAAACAAAATGACTCGGAACCAAACTCAATCAAACAGGTATTTCGGCACTCGAAAGGAAAACAGTAGCATTTTTATCATTTCCACCTCCAAATACAATTACACGATGTAAAATCTATCCTTGGTTCAGTCCATTACATTATTAATTTCTTATCAAGAAATTGGCACAACCCTGTCAACCCTTACGAACACTACTCAATAAATCTACTAAACTCAATTGGATTTGGATTGAAACAGACACCAAACATTTTAGTGTAATTAAAAAAAATTGCACACAGTACTGAAAATTTTCCTTATAATCCTCAACTGGATGTTACAGTAAATTCTGATGCCTCAAGATCTGGATTCGGTGCGGAATTTGAACGAAATACATCAGATGGATGAAAACCCATTGCAATTGCCTCTCGGTTTTTAAACACTATAGTAGAACGCTATTGTGTAAATGATTTAGAGTTGTTGGGAGTTATATGGCCTAACGACTGCTTCAAATACTACCTATATGGCACTCATTTCACAGTAAGCACTGATCACTGAGCTTTTTTCAATATTTATAGAAAATCATTCATGCAAATCATACAACAGCAGGCTTTTGAGGTGGTTGGGTGGATGGATTTAATTTTCTCCAGTCAAAAGAACAGATCGGAGAATCCGTTGAAAATTTCAACAGACGACTGATTGGACTAGCTAAAAACTGGAGTATCAATGATGAAAATACTACACTCATTTAAGATACTTTTATACTAAATATGCTGGACTTTGAGACGCAAAGAGAAATAATCAAAGAAACGGTAACACCTATTATATTTTAGAAATAGCCATTCATATAGAAATGGGAGCGCACAATCATAAGAAACTCAACTAAAATTTGAACAATAACAACACCCGGTCGGTAACTACAGCCAATAACTATCAAAAGTGTAACAACCACGCAAATGTCCAACAATAAAGACAAATCTACACTCGCAACGCAAATGCCTCCAACCAAAATTGATTCAACAATAACTGTCGCAACTCTAGACAACGTTGGAACTACAACCACAGACAAAATTGCGGTGCAAAGGGAAAAAACTGTAATAACGGTAAAGTTTCAAATCAATTCGCAAAAATGCGCAGAAAAACCAATCGGAGACAACCGCCATTATCACCACCACAAAAATCTAATGTCACCCACATCGAATCAACTCCGGACAAAAGTGACGATGATGAAAAATTCAAGTACATCACTAGCTATAGACAGCCATTTGAAAAGGTGTACGTTGCAGCTATCTGAAGTGAAACAGTAAACATGTTAGAGCGCTTTGACGCAAAAACTTTGTTTGGCAGCATCTACTTCATATCAATAATCAACTCAGGCAATGTTTTGCAGCACAGTCATCAAAAGTCTCGCCAGAAACATACTAAAAACTAGCCCTAGAGCTTTATGGTTCACTACAACCGACGAGAAAGAATTGAAAACCATCCCAAACGAACCAGTCAAGGATTTTTGGAAAACTTGCCAGAAAAGTCTCATACAATGATTGGATTTGTGACAATGAATCTCTCACAGTGGTAGACGACGGCCACAAGAATATCATAGGACGGGATCTGTTCAACAGTTTTGGAATAACAGCTGTGCAACAACTATCAAAAAGATTTACAAACGTTAAAAACATAGATAGTTCAACACGCAAAACTAAGCAGGCAATTGCGTCACAATTTCCTGAACTGGTTTTAAAAATTGAATTATAAAAGACACATTATTAAATAAAAACTTTATCGAAAGTACACAGCAAAGCACCATAATAATCGTGGATCTGATTAATTTATAACCTTGACTTAATGATGAACTCAGCAGATTGCAAAAAGAAGGCCATAGCGAGAAATTAACAGGTTGTTCAGAAAACAAATTTTCATGTCCTCTGTCGTGATTACAGTAAAGAAAGATCATTCAAATAAAATAGCTTAAAATTCTAAAGTCTTAAACAAATCACTTCATAAAAATAAATGCGAAACGCCTAGCAAAGAATAGTTAATGGATTCAATCTCACAACATCTAACACAAAGTTCAATCAACAGGACTTAAACAAATCAATTCATAAAATAAATGCCAAATGCCTAACATAGAAATTTTTACTGATTCAAGCCCACAACATTCAGCTGAAACCCAAGACGGTCAACGGCATATTTTTTACTACAGACCGAAAAGAAGCATACATTGACTTACATTCATTTAAAGATAAAGCAGAACACTGCAATTTTATCATTATTTGAGGATATTTTGAATGAACCTACAGATTTAAAACTGGCTTCAACAGTCTAACTGACGTGTCGGCAAAGTTCCAGAAAGCAATGGATTATACATTTATAGGTTTTCACAAAACATTTTTTCCCTAGACGACGTTATAATAGTCAGCGCCAGGTCAGAATCCAAACGTATTAAATATATCATCAAATGCTTAAAAAAATGTAATTGTTTTTCGCATCGATTTGCAGAAATGTCGTTTTCGTTAGTCAAAAACAGGTTGGCTAAAAAACAAGTTCACTCAAACAAGTATTTTGCCACTCAAAAGAGAAACAGCAGATTTTTTAGAACAATTTTTACCTCCAAATTCATCTTCACGATTAAGATCATTATTTGGTTCAAAACATTACATCAGTAAAATCTTAATAAAAATTTTGCACAACTCTGTAACCCCAAAAGACCACTAATCAAAAAACCAATTATAATCATTTGGACTGAAACACACCAAAGACTTTAATGTATTTTAAAAGAAACTCAAGGTAATGAAAATTCTCATTATAATCCTCAATTGGTTGTTAGAGTAAAATGTGATTCTTCAAGATCTAGACTCAGTGTTTCTTTTGAACATAATCAATCAGACGGGTGGAAACTCATTGCGTTTGCTTCTCGTATTTTAAACACTACAGGAGGACGCTATAGTGTAAATGATTAAATGTTGTTGAGGGTTTTATGGTCTATCGAATACTTCAAAAACTACCTATACGGCAACAAGTTTACCATATTAACTGATCATCGAGCATTATTGATGATCCTTAACGAACATCCGTCAATCAAAGCAAACAACAGCAGAAGTTTGCGTGGGTTGATAGTCTAATTCGGTATAATTTCACTATTGGACGTATGCCAGGAGCAAATATGGATTCAGTCAATTATATTTCTCAAACTCTTTCTGCAAAACTCCAGAAATTTTTTTTTAAAAATTCCAAGAAATTGCACTTGATGAACCTTTTTTAGTGGCAACTATCTCTTAAGTTAGATAATCATAAAAAAAATATCCGGCTCAAGTTTTCAGTCTTACAAAAAATTAGCAACATATTGAAACGCAATATACCCACTAAAAAACCCAGCCAAGCTATTGCACCGCAAACAACCCTCACTACAACTAACGTATTACACTTAGAAAATACGCTGACAGCGACACAATTATTGAAAACCTTTACTGTAAATTTCAACGCAATTAACCCTACCAACTAATTGCATAAAACAAAACCAATGTCAGTCGCACCTATTTTTTCATTACCGCATTCAAAAAAACAATTTTTACTGCTTATTAAGCCTTCATATAAATCACAATCCATTACCAAAATCAGTGCATGTGCCTTGCTAAATCTAGACAGTAAAGACTGTAAACATTCTGAACAGTTAACCCGCAATGGGCACCATATTTGACACCAAATCAAGAAACCACTATCACTACCAAGTATATATATTAAGGGTAAAAACAAAAAACTGCAGTTACAAATCAAAGCACCCAAACCTAACTCGCTTTTCACCCATAAATATCTCATTAGTAAATACAAAAAATCAAACCTGCAATCGTCACCAACAAAAATACCTCAAAGAAAATTAAAAATCTCAACCCGAACCCAAAATTGGGGTACACTCTCGATTACTTTGCCTACCAAGGCAACCCCTGGTACTAACAATACGTCAACTACTAGCGCAACCACTTCAACCAATACACTTGACACTGCGGAGGACCAACGTCTAACACACACGAACAACAAGATATTCGGCAAAAAAGCTGCTTGCAATACTAAGAGGAAAAGACGCCATATTATAAGAGGTCGTGGATTGTGTGTTGCAAAACAACAAAACTCGCCTCGCCCCAAAGAGATAAACTTCTACATTCCTTTTGAATGGAGGGCCAAGAACTGATGTCTCTGCTTAGATGAAACGATTGCTATCGACAAGGCCATCAAAGATGCAGTATTGGAAGACATCCACTCCACTAATCCGAGCACTTTTACGATGCTTTCATTTGCTCGAAATTTCTGGTAGCCATACATTTATCGCGATATACTAGCAAAAGTTTTTGAATGTAAAGCGTGCACCGATATCGGTAGAAATATAAAACAAACGATTCCGCATATCAAATGAGCACCTCTAAATAAAGGTAGAGAACCAAACGAGGAAACAAAAATATTCCTTGGTGGCCCCAATTTGAACAAAAAACTAATAGAACAATATTTGATAACAACTGTTGATACATACTCTAAAAAGCCCACAACAGAAAAAGTAAACAATGCATCCAGTACAAATTGCCTTAAGTTTCTCAATACAAATATATATTTTTATATATATATATATATATATATCTATATATATATATATATATATATATATATATAATCACGGAGAATTCTTTTAGACTAGACCCAGCTAGGTGTTTAACAGGAAATATTTTTAATTAATTTTCACCAGAAAAAACATTGAATCTATTTACAAACGAGCAAATGACCATAGGGCAATTGGAATTGTTGAACGTCTCATTCAAAGAATTAAATTATTATGCGTGAAAGCTCATTAAAAAATTAACTTACAGCATTCGATACTTCCAATTATACAAAAACTGAGAATAACCAAACAAAGAACAACAAATTTAACACCACATGGGAGACATTTCGTTAAAAATTGTAAAACAACAGCATCTAAAATAACAACTAAACCTCATAGTAAGCACCTTATTTGCAATAAGATATTTAAATCTCATTGAGATGAAGATACAGTACCAGTTCGTACCTCACAGAAGTGCAATGGGTGGATATGTGCATGTGCAAAGACTCAGAAGTGGAGAGAGTCAATTTTGTCCCAAATGCAAAAGCGCACGCACCACAAGAATAGACACAGGGCAGTAAAAACAGATTCTTAGGTTCAGAGGCGATCTCTGGCCCAATTCCAGGAACGGAAAGCAGCGTACAGGTGAAAAAAGTGGAAAAAAGTTCACGCTAACAGACATCAGAAACGCTATCTCGATGGATTATATGAAGTACTTGCGCCCCGTAGTTCTGCAGGCAAAATAAGTACTACAGCAGTTTAATAAAGAACAAATAAAGCCAAAGATACAGTTTGAAAGTCAGATATTGCAAAATGCGGTACTATAAACGAACAACCTACCGAACTAGCTCAATTTGCAGACAGATGCTCACCAAAAAAAAAACAAGAGTAAATTAGAGCAAAAGATTCAGAATAGCAGGAAACATTTTTTGAGAAGAGAAACTGGGCAGCAAGAAGATCAGCAATCCGAAAAACAAGCCGATGATATTACCGTTATATATATATATATATATATATATATATATATATATTCATTTATATTATTTCGATCCTGTAATTCCACTATCAACAATGTTACACAATGATTAATGATGCGAATACATTACAGGAACCCAGAGTACGACAAAACCTTCAAGGATAGTACGGATTTATCTCAAATTCAACATTTAGCCCAGAACAGCCAATCGCACCACCACTTTAATGACCAAAAACTTCAACTTCGTCCCTGCTGCAATCGACACTTATTTTGTGGGAAATCGAAAGAGCAGCTCAAGTAAGCAATACTTCTGACTCAGAGTCTTCCTCTATTAGAAGGAGCAAACGTCAGAAGAAAAAACTAGCCATAAATTGCAAAGCCAACAAGCACAAAATATCTTTAAAACTATCCTGACTACACAATATATAATGAGCAAATTGGACACCAGACACTGCATGTATTACCACATATTCACCTCGCAACTCAAATGGGAGACGGACGTGCGACCGCCATCCAGATATTCCAATGGAATGTGAATTGGCATTCCAAGAAACAGAACATTGTTAGGATGATCAATCTGACAAATCTTCACTCATAAGAAAAACAAAACTTTATATGTTTATTTACTAAATAAATATTATACTACTACTTAACTGGCGAAAATGTACTAGTTTTGTGATTTTTTTTAATTTTAATTTATTGTTTACACGATCATTTCCTCGCAAAGGGGTAAATATCATACGGGCTCAATATTGGGCACAATATTCCTTTCCTTATCTAATTTACTTGCATCATTTTCACCTGTAGACCCAATTTGATCTTCTATATTGATAGTCAGAATTATACAAGATCGAGCGCGAACAGCTTTGTTGCCATTGCTGAGAATGGTGAAGCCATAGCTGGGCATATTTTGCTGTTCAAAGAGCAAGATTCAGAGTTGCAAGGCTTGGTACAGGTGTACGAAATTGTTGATGGAATTGTAGTTAAGATCAACGGAATTTGCCTTAGATGCAGACTCTTTTGAAACTCTCGCTTACCGTGTTGCAAAATCATCTGATATTCAGGCCTTCAAACTAGATGCAATTAGAAACAAGCTTATAAAATTTAATTTCCTATGTGATTTATATTTCATCAACGTGATAAAACCCTTTGAGCATGATTAGTTCTGTTAGATTTTTCAAAGATTTTTATTGTGGATAGCTCTCAATTAATTTTTGCAACTGAGTATTCGAATCCGATCCAGGCGTTATAGAAATCAATCTAAGATATCAAGGATTCTTTGAACGATTTGCATGGGAAAATAGTTTGTTTTTTTCGTTCTCTAATAGAGAAAAAAAGAAAAAAGTTTGCATTTCAACTAAAAGTTTCCACTTTTTCGCTTATTATCTTTTTCAAAAACTAAAATCTTATCGCGTCATGCAGTTTTTTAAAGTGGACAAATTTGATATCTCAGACCACCATATAGATTGCAAAACAAAAAGAATGTGTTGGCCTGCGGTTGTTTGGGGAAAAAATTCGTATTTTAACTGGAAACATCCACTTTTTCGCGTTTTGTAATTTTAAAAAGCGTTTTTCAATCGGACCAAGGATTTATTCAAATGGAACCAAACTTATAGTCTAAGTTCACCTATATGTGAGGGGTCTACAATTTTTGAATTACCTCGTCTAGGAGAAAAAATTAGGTTTTCATACAATTTTTAGGAGAATTTTTAGTTGACTTTTTTTGTAACTTCGGAGAATGAAATTGAGCAAGGTGTTTCTGCCTGCTTTTGCTCTGTAAATGAATCTTCTATAGTTGATTGTTTTTAACTCCACCGTAGCTGATCCCCAGCCAGTTGAGAAAAGAAGGAAGGAAACACCATTAAAACATACCTGAATAATCTCATCGAAGTCGGTTTCTCAAATTGGCTTGAGACTTTCCGACATTGCTTTACCTTTTTTGTTTGCTTCAATTTTGCTTAGGAGATAGAATTTGAGCATGGCGTTTCTAATTTTGTTGAGCTCAAAAAGTTATTCAAATCAAATCAAACTTGTTATAAAGTTTTCTTATTGTACTTAGAGTGTAGGACGAAAAGAATTTTTGCTATAGCGTGCCTACGAAAAAAACTGGGTTGTCATGTGGAAATTTGCGACAAACTCAAATGTTTTATTTTAAGTTATAGTTTTTTCTTGGGTCACAGAGTTGTTCAACGAAAACTAATCCTGTTCTGAAGTATCTTCATTGTAGTTAGAGTGTAGTACAAAAAGAACTGATGCTATAGCTGGCTTTCGATAAAGGTTAGGTAGTCATACGGAAATTTGCAAATAATTCAAAAATTAGTTCTGAAATATAGTATTTTTCTGAATATGTCATAGATTTGTCCAAATTAAATCAACTTTCTTATGGATTTCTTATAGAAAAGTTAGGTTGTCATACGGAAATTTGCGATTAATTCAAATATTTGTATTTGAAATATAGAATAAGTCATAGAGTTGTCCAAATTAAAACAAACTTGGTGAGAAATATCCCCTGTTAAATTAAAGCGTACAAAAAAACGAATTTTAGCAATAACTGGTTTTCAAAAAAATCCAGGTTTTCATACGGAAGTTTGCGAACAATTCAAATATTTAGTTTTTAAATATAGTATTTTTTGAATAGGTCATAGAGTTGTCCAAGTTAAAGCAATTTTGGTGTGGAGTATTCCCAGTGTTTTTAGTCTGTAGAAAAAGTTTTGCCATAGCTTGTCTGCGAAAAAAAGTTTGATTGACATACGGAAATTTGCGATTAATTCAAAAATTTGTATTCGAAATGTAGTATTTTTGAATGGGTCATAGAGTTGTCCAAATTAAACCAAATTTGGCATGGAATTTTTCCTGCTCCCTGTTTTTTTAAGGTGCAGAACAACAAAAAAATTTCAATAGCATGTTTACAAAAACAGTTAAGTTTTTGTACGGAAGATTGCAAATTTAGCGAATAACGAATTTTATCTATAGTTTTTTTATTGGTTCTTAGAGTTGTCGAAATCAAACCGAACTTGGCATGAAATATCCCCGATGAACTAAAAATTTTGCTATAGCTTGCCTAGGAAAAAAATAGGTTTTCATACGGAAATTTGAAACTTATACAAATAACAACATTATTATGCGTTTGTATTAGTTTAATTTTACAATAATGTTTTAATGTGGTTTGTTTTGTTTGGAGATAGAGCTTGAGCCTGTTTTTTTCCAGTGCTCCTCTCAAGATATTCTATAGTTGTTTGTTTGTAACTCCACCGTAGCCGGACCCCAGCCTGGTTGAGAAGAGGAGGAGGGAAACACCACCAAAACATAATGAAAAAGTCTCAAAATCTAATTGTTAAATCAACTTGAGATATTCCCGACACTACTGAAGCTAAACCAATTCATACGAGACGGTCTTTGGGCCGAGGATTTTACCGAAATTTAACGGGGAGTGTAAGGAGTGTAAAAAACACCTTTTTACACCGTTAGTGCTATACCCTTAATAAGGACGGAAAATGTGGAATTGAAGAGTGTAATTGTAAGAAAAAGAGTGGAAGAGTGGGACAAAAATTATTAATGGTGTAAAATAAGGGTGTAAAAATAAGTTGACAAGGTAATTGAAAAGAGTGTGAATAATAGAATTTACACCTTTCTGTACAATATTATTTCTAATTTTACACTTTTAAATTCCAGTTTTTCCAACCGTATTGAGGGTAGCAATAACGGTGTAAAAATGTTTTTTTACAGTCTTTACACTCTGTTCGCCGTTATTTTTTTGGTATCTTACTCGGCCCGGGATGCGTTATGTAGTTGCAACTGGACACTAAACATGCTGAATAAAAAATAACTAAACAACAGTGTTAGTGAAAAAAGTTGATAGTGTTGCACAAATGAATATTTAGTTCCGAAGCTCAAATATAGATGTATGAGCCTCACTGTTATCAATCTAATTTTTTATTGCTAAAATCTTATTTTAATGGTGTCATTGTCGATGCTGCTCCACTGCGATTTTTAAAGA
Source organism: Convolutriloba macropyga (assembly GCF_964194025.1). Classification (NCBI taxonomy): domain Eukaryota; kingdom Metazoa; phylum Xenacoelomorpha; order Acoela; family Convolutidae; genus Convolutriloba; species Convolutriloba macropyga. The sequence goes on from NC_134471.1 coordinate 69,716,730, forward strand.
ATCGATTTTAAATGATTCAATGGTAAGCAATCACACAGAAACAAAAAATGTTAATATTTATGCTGTTCTGAAGCTTTAGTTCCAAACTATTTGTCGGAAACAGTTAATTGAATTTAATGGGTAAAATTTGTTTTTTGATGCGGAAAGAAACCCAAGGAATCAATGATGAGGGATAGTGGCGATTGACAATTTTGGACGGGAAGATTTTGACCGATCTTGATCAGCATAAATTAGAATTATCATTATCATTAGAAGCAGTTAGCCCAAAATGCCTAATATGGATAAGAGTTAATATAATAATCAGTTACGGATAAATCACTTTAAAGCAAGACTTGCAAACCAAGCGCTTATGCAGATTGAAAAATTAAAACAATCATAACTTGATACGGTTATAACAGCTGCGATGCAATGGAGGAGGGGGGTTAAAATAGAAAAGAGTCCATATTTGAATTTAATATTTAGTACGGGTAAAGGTCAGAGTATCCATTGAGTGGGTATGCGCATATGATAGCACTTGCCCAGTTGCCATCGGCGTTGCCACATGATTCCAGCTCGGCACTGTTGCCAGATGAGGATCTGGCTATGCAAAATTTGTTAGCAGTGGCCTTGGGCTCGCTGGATCCCCACATTTCATTGTTTTTATCCAGGGTGAAGGCACCGTCATAACCACGGTAAACGGTTTCATCAATAATTGTGGTCTGAAGTTCATAAATCAAATTCATCATAAAAATCTTACAAAATTTATCCCACTCAGGTCATTTTCTACAATGATTAGCTAGACCAGTGCCCATTGCCGATCACAGCAGAGTTTGTTCAATTTTTAACCAACAATTTTGGAGAGATTCAACGTTGAGCATCTTAATCATTTTCTAAGATAAACTACAAGTTTAATTTAAAAAGTAGCCTTACTTTGCCCCTTTTATTCGATAAACCTGATTTTCTGGTTATATGAGAAACTAGATAATAATGCAGGATGAGTCAAACAAATATTGTGTTCATACCTTTCAGTTGATGAGTCGAAGTCACAAATTTTAGCATCAAAATTGGTCATATTTAAAACTAAATTTTTTTTGCTGTATACTTAATTTTACTTGGAATGTTTAGCCTGTAAACATTAGCCTTTGTGATGAAGTTTATGGCACATTAAATTTTTATACAGATTTTATACCTCTCGGCTTGCGGCTCTTCACAAAAAATCTTTCAATTAGCCAACTAAAAACTGATCTCAGTGTCAGTTCTTTTTTCTAACGGCGACAAAAGTTGTGAAAGCGGAAAATTGGTTTTAACACATGATAATGGCTCAATCATTGTTTAAATACACCAAAACAATTTTTAGACAAGCCCGTCAAAAACCTAACAATTACTTGTCTTTAATTCAATAAAACCATTTTTAAGATAAGGTGCAAAAACTTCATATATAACGTTGTTAATAAAACTTTGAGATTTTCGTACATTTAAGGTTTCATCAAAAAGGTAAGTTTTGTTGAAAAAATAATTCTGTAATTCTGATGTCTTTGAGAGGCAATGCTTGAGTCTGAGAATGTTCAAGCGCATTGTTTTGCTAACAATATTTTAATAGCGAGAGAATATTTTCGGGTAAAAATTTGAATTTAAAGTTCTGATGTTTATTTTAGGGCTTTTTTTTCAGTAGAAGGTTCAAAACTAAATCTCCAAGGCAGTTAGGACATCAGCAGAATTGTAATTCAGCCGATTAGCAATTCCTTTGTTTCGGAACAAATTCACTGAAGGTATATCATTTTATAAACATTGAATTCCTCGGAAAAAAAATAGCTGAATTATTATAAGAAGTACGGGTTAAACCACATCTTGAACCGAGATATTAAATAAACCAACCCGCTCAAGGCCGACCAGGAAATTGAATCCAGTGACTTGTCCCGTTTTAGCAGAGAAGATGTCAGTCATAAGGTACATTTCGGAGATAGACTTCGGGTAGGCCAGATGCCCGTCACCACACATGCTGTAGGTTTCCAACCACAGGGACGTTTCATTTTAGCTATGCCTTTTGTTATTTCACATTTCTAAATGGGCACTACATGTTTGAGGACCCCCTCTCGCCCCAATAGAAGGTGACCCTATCTAATTATCAATAATTTAATCAAACCTTTATAAAAAAGTATCTATAAATCTATAAATTTTAATGACCAGTTCTGCTCCGTAATAGGTTTTACAAACCATTATAAATGCACAATACAAAAAAAGAGCATTCCTAGTGATGAGAGGATTTAAATCTTGCAAGAATCTTGCAAGCAAAATGGAAAAACTATGCATTCCCTTGCAAGATTCCGGCAAGATTCTTGCAAGATTTTAAATTTATCAATCACCAGACATCATTGCACTATGCAGTTCTGAAAAATCATGAAATGAATTCCACTCAAAGAAATCCAGTCAAAGAAAACCAATTATATCTGACCTTCAAGATGATTGTCCTCTTTACGTGATTGCAAATGAACTGAAAGCGAAGTTCAGTTAACCGTGGATCAATTACCGTCAGCAAATATTTTTGTTTTGTATTAATTTGCGGGAACATACCGATGTGTATTTCTGTTTTGATAGATAGTAGTCTTAATAGCTTAACAAGTAAAACTATCGGTTACTAATAACTAATTAATCAATAATTTTACATAGTACCATTCCAATTGGGAAAAGAAAAGAATTCCCTGTTTATCATCCTGTGTTGTGCTTTTCAGATTTGCTCTCCAAATAAAACACAGGCATTTATGAAGGAAAAGAACTTAATATCAGCTTTTTATTTTAAAATTCCAGGAGGCGTGGTTATGAAATATATGCCAGATTTTCTTGTTTACCGGAGAGATACAAAAGTGGTATCACAAAAAGCCCCCATATAACAGAATTGATAATCTGAGAGATGTTTACAATTCTTTTGATTTTCTAGAAATCTGTTTTGATTATTTTTTTTCAATCTATTTATCACTTTTTACTAACTTTGTCCACTTTTACTTCACTTTTTATGACAAAATTGTTTCGATTCTATACTTTTAAAACAAAGAAAGCCAAAAAAGGTAATAATTGGAAATTAAATATGGCCTAGCTAGCAAAAAATGAATTTAGTAACATTTTGATTACGGAGGAAAAAAACGATACAAGAAAGAGCAGCGAAAACTTAAAAAAGTTTTCCCAAATTTATTCATCTGAAAATTATGGTTTTGCCATGTTTTTTGATCAACAGTGTTTTACAAATTCTTCTTGTTCGGATATAAAGAATGTGAACAACTTAAAACGTTTTAGGTTTAGAGAGAACATTTTTTCACTACATTTAAAACACTTTTAATTGACGTGCTTTCAAGTTGTGATTTTGCGTGAAGTTCTTTTTAAAATTAAATTTCAACTATTTGAAATTAAAATCAATTGTAAATTTTTGGCTTTTCAGTCGACATTAAGGTGTAGGCGACAAAATTGAAGAAACTATCTTACTTCACCTTTAGAAGCTTAAGAAAGCATTCTAAAAATTGTCTAAAAATGAGTTTGTTTTAATTATGTAATTCCAACTTTTTAGTCAATAATCAAATAGTTATTCACAAGTAAATAATCAAATAGTTATTCACAAGTAAATATTCAAAAGTAAAATTTGTAGAAAAAGACAGATAACCTAACTGACCTAAAATATTTCTGTTGATTTGGACAAAAAACTTGTATCCTTTTGATGACATTGTCATATTTAGTTTTTGAACTTCTTCTTTAAGCACGTTTCTTTTCAAAAATGTTCTCATCTAAAGATTTGCACCAAGTCCTCTCTCAGTGTGATGCATCAACCCCCCCTTTATCATACTCCTACGTGTTTAATCCAAGCCTTTAGTTTACCTGACCTCTGTTTATGATTTGTTTAAATCCAGTTTCAATTAATCATTTCTATTTAAAAATCTTAATCATTCCAATTTGACGTTATTTTCAATTGTCTGTTCACTCCAGAGTAGAAACAATTCTTGTCCGGTTACTAACTTAATCTTTTCATGCCGTATGTCGTACAGAAATCGTGTTCTTTATTAGCTAGTTGATTTGATAGGCGGATTGCCAAAACTGTTTGTTCCTATTTTATTGTGTATTCGCGATGCGAAATCTCACTTATCTTTGTTAGATGAATTAATTCTGTCCGCTGACAAGTTTTCAATTGTATTCGCTGGGCGAATACAGGTTTCACTTTTAGTCTAGTGATTCGCTCAGCGAATATCAATTTAATGTAGCTCTTAGTCTGAGCGTTTTGCGGAGCGAAATTCGGACAAAACAGATTCAACTGAATAGTCTATTAGATTTGGCTAGAATGAAATTCTGAATTTAACCAAGAGTTTGATCATCAATTTGATCATGCAACATTTACAACTAAAAAGCAAATTGACAGCAAAACAGTAAGGTAGACAACGTGGACAGACAATGTATCAAATTTTTAAGTAAACATATTTAAAAAGGCATGAACAACAAGAATTGATCGTCGAATTGGAAGTAAAAAAATTTAACTATTAAATTGAACGACAAAAAGAACTAAATTAGAATAAAATAAGGATAATAAATTTAGCGCCGCAAAATGATACCAAGAAATGTTCATATATACTACATTTTCCCCTTAGTTCGTGTCGGAATCTGAAGGGCATTGCGCCTCCCGAAACTCCCGAAACTCGCTGGTTTCTGGACCTTCATAGTTAGGCGAGACATAAAATTGAGTTGGGTACGGCCGACACAGTTGAACACGATCCGACATGGAACTCTGAGGGTTCTGTATCTCGATTACGAGCAGCAGTATTCTTAATTGAAGAGATTATAGATTTGTTCTTTATTTGCTGTTCTTTCAGCATTTGGCGTCTCTTCTGTCGCGTTGGTGCGCTGCTTGCCGCCAGATTTGGGTGGACAAGTTTTAGTGGATGCCATAGACTCATCTGATTCAGTAATCGATGGCGATGATCTTCTCCGTTTTTGTGATGGTTGAGTGGTTGTTGTAGCTCTCATAGCTGCCTTACGTTTAGGCGAACTTGGTGGTTCTGCAATTACATTTGAAGTTTGTGGAACCGTCATTGGCAGCGTGAAATCAGTGTTTGTTTCGTATGGTGGGTTTGGCGGCGCGGGTACAACTATATTTTTCGTTTTGGTGGGCATTCTCACTCGCAGTGCTCGAGACAAGGTAAGGTGAATCGACGAGACACAACTGGTATCGTCATTGATGCCTCTGTGCTTTATTTTCTTGTCGCCTTGGATTTTCCCTGTGGCGTCTTTCGCATGTCGATTGATTGATTCCTCCGTGATGTTCATCTTTGAGGTTTTCGGTCTGCGCTACGCGTAAAATTTCCTTACCTCTTACGGCTTTAGTGCCGACATTTGCAATATCCAAATTCCTAATTGTGACCTCTCTTCTACCTGGCTCTTTGATTAAGAAAGTATGATCATTAAGTTTGATGACTGATGATCCTGGTGCCAGTACTTCGTACAGCCCGTCTAAACTTTTCTTGGATCGTTTTGATTTGGGCTTCTTTTTAGCCAGTTAATGCGTCAATGATGCTTCCGTTCTTGGCACTGGCAATCCGATACCTGGAAGGGACATAGTAGGGGGTTCTTTATCAGGATCCTCGTTGCAACGTTTTCTAGCATCTTTACTAATATTATCCCGTTGTTTTTCAAACTCAACATTGCTTCTGTTCTCGTCATCCCACTGCTCGTCTGATATCAGTTCGTCCCACAGTACTGTCTACAGGTCTAAATTTTTTCTTTAAAAATGGTTCATATGTTAAAGTGTTAGGATTAGGTTCAGTTGAAATTTTGCTTAAAAGTGTATTGGCCTTTCGTCCAAAATGCGCCTCAAATGGCGAAAGATTGATTTTCCTTTGACGCCATATACGAAGTTGATAAGTAATTGAATTTTTTGACGCTTTCAAATTAAGTTCTTTTGCGCCTCGGTTTTAAAGCAAACCAATCGATTCTTGATTCTTTGTATTAGCCCTCTTAACTAAACCAATCGCTCTGTGATCGTGTATTGGAGCCTCAATTAACAGTATTTTATTTTGATTACAAAAAGCTTTAATTCATGGAATTTGACACTGCGCTTGAACTAATCTTATCGTACGAGGATTTCCATATTTTGTGCATTTTCTCTGTCAAACACTTCTGATATTGGAAATTTAGAGAAACGGTCTATACATTTAAGGATATAAACCTCTTGATTTTTTTCATTATAGATTGGTCAGCCAAAATCTATTTGAATTTCTTCATTGAGTACTTTACTTTATTTTAGAGTTGCCCATTTACTAGAAGGTATGGTAGACTTTAAATTTTCACCAATCTCAATGCAGGGATTACACTTGGCCGTCTTATAGAGGAGATCCCGATGCATAAACGGCCACCATGCGTGCAATGCCATATCTGTTATCCCCCAACTCCTGGTGTGTGTGGCGTGGATAACATCAACATACCCATCCTTGATGAAGTTGGGAATGGCGATTCGATCGTCCACACAATCGCAGCCATTCTTCCTTAATGGAGGTCTTTCCAGTAGCTGTGGATGTATGGACTTATTTGGCGACAGCGGTCCTCGCTTCCGGTTTGGAGACAGTCCCTCACCTCTTTAAGTATGGCGTCTTTCGATATCAGGCTGGCCATGAGGGTAATCGAAAAGATCTTCGAAAGTGCAAAGTTGGGTGCATCTGTGTACAGGTCGTCACTGGATGGCGTGTTGTTGACATTAGTAGTGTCTGTCCCCGTTGTTGAGGGTGTTACAGGCGCGGATGGTTCTGTTGATGGGCCGGCTTTATCCGCAAAGCGAAAATTCGGCGGTGTTGCTGGCGTGAGTTTGGATAGCGTTTCTTAATCTGACTGTGCCATCATTAGCACCATTTGGAAGGATTTAGCAATTCGCTTAAAATTTGATGAAAATTTATTCAACTGTTCTGTAGAGCGATTAAAGGCAAAAAATTAGATTGGAATGTGATTTGTCTCGTTTATGGTAGAAGAAAGACAGAAATTTGGTATTAATTTGCTAATAGTGTTGTCATTATTTGTAATTTCCGAATATTCGCAATTTTGCGGTGCAAATTCACTGCATAATTTGTCGCTGGAATTTAAGTTATTTGCGTCCGATTCTATAACCGTATTTTGCTGCGCGAAACTCGTCTAGTTTTTTGTATTTAGCAAAAGCATTTCGCGCTGCGTTTAATAGCGCCTAATTTTGCAACTGAAAATTACTCGTCGTAAGTCGAGATATTTACAACTTTTTGCTGTGGTTCACGTGAAATGTAATCTACTAATCCAATTTTTGAACCAGGAAGATGATCGATCGAAAAGTCAAAAGGTTATAGACGATTAACCCAACGAGTAAGGTGACTAATATAAGTTTATTGGCTCTATTTTCTCTCATTATGGACAATAGTGCTCTATGATCCGTTATGACAGTAAAGGTTTACCGTAGAGATAATAATTAAAATGTTCAAAAAACCAGCCTACTCCCAATAGCTTCAGTTCATTGATAGTATAGCGGTCTTCAACGGAATTCAAAAAAAGGGGAGGCGAATGCTATTGTATGTCAGCCATATGGAGTTTGCTGCTCGAGTTTGCAACCCAAATTTTTTCTAGATGCGTGACATTTATTTCGCGTTTAAAGGTCGGGATTAAAATGTTTGTTTTCCGTTGCTTCTGCAATTTTTTTTATTTATGTTGAAAAGTTGTTCATGCTCATCGGTTCAAACAAATTTATTATTGTTTTAATAACGATCAAAGTTGAGACATATTAGTTATAAATTTACCTAAGTGATGAACAGATCCAATAAGAGATTGCCTTTTGTTTGAGTTTGTGGGTAATATGAGTTGTTGAATTGCATCGGTTTTATTTGACAATGGAGTTATTGCCAATTGCGTGATATGATGACCGAGCCATTAAATTTGATCTTTTGCGAAATGACTTTTAGCTAAATTGATGCTAAGATTTTCTTGATCGAGTTTAATTAAACATTTTCCCACAAAATCTAAATGATCTTCAATTCGACCTCTACTCACTATTATTATAATCTCCAGAAAACAAAGTTTTATAGAGACCAGCTAGCGTACAATCTATAGCTTTCTGAAGTTTGGCCGGCATATCAGTCAACCCATAGAGGCCTGTTTTGAAACGATAAGTGCCTGTCATATCACCGCTGACAACATTGAAATATCAATGGTGAGAAATAGTTTGAGTTAGCGAGTCAATGTTAGGCATTTGATATTTGTTCTTGTGAAATGCTTTATTAGAGTTTTTGAATCGAAAGCTATTTTGATTGAAGGGTCTTTTTTGACTGTAATGACATTCGGGGAGATGAAGAATTGATCAGAACAGTGGGATAATTTTTAATATATCCCTCATTCAGCAATTTTTCAAGCTCAATTTTTACTTTCGGTTGAAAATGAATGGGTGTTTTTCTTCCCTTTTGATGAACTACTCAATAATTTTTTTTGAAACTTTGAGTTGACCGTGTGGCATTTAGATTTTCCAATTCTCGAGAATAGGTCTGGAATTTTTTTTTACTAATGACTGTTTTAACAGACAAGTTGTTTCAATTGCATTTAAATCAGTCTTTGGACAACGTTTTTGTGAAACTGTTTTTTTTCAAGTTGAGCGAACAAATCTCGTTCTACGACGGGTCAAAAACCGTCAGCAACTACTGTTATTTTTGCTTTTGGGATTTTTCAGTCATTACAACTTAATGGGGTTTTCAGAGTTCCTTACGTTTCCACAATATCATTGAGAAAAATTTAAGTTCAAGTGGTTTCTTCTCTGGCCATTGTGCTTGAATGCAGTTGAAAATTTTTTGCTTTGCGAGTGACATATTTATTATGAAAACTGCACTGCCGGAATCGAGGAACAAATGACAATTTGTGTTGCCAATTGTTATTGTCATGTTTTGCAGAGCCCTTGGGGTGGGATTAAAATATTCTATCATTGCAATATAATTGTCGTCTGACGAATATTATTCAGAATTACATTGCTCATTATAGTTTAATAAATTCACATTTTGATTTTCTGAGTGTTCTGTGTTCTCTGAATTTTTAACATTATTGATGCTTTTGCTTTGTTGAGGATTTTTAGAAATATTCCATTTTTTTCCGACATACCATTGCAAAAGGATTGAGCAAGCCAAAATGATTACATTTCTTACCCAATGCAGGGCAAACCTGATGATGCGTTGGTGTTCAATTTTATCAACAACCTCAACATAGACCGGTTTATTCGCGATTGAATGTAGTTCTGTTTGTCTGGTTCACTCGAGCATTCGGGCCGCAAAATCGATTGAACTATTGTATTACATTGACTCCACTGCTGTTGTTGGACGAAATTCTTTGAGGATTTTGATTGCCCAACTCCATGTTGACAGCAATGCTAAGAGCTCTGTCGGATCTCACTGTGTCACTTAGAGGTTCGCGTTGTATATTGTCACCAAGCATGTTAGTGAAGATAATATTCTGAAAGATTGCCTCCTCGCAACTTTCAAAGTTACAATTTTCTGCCAGTTCCTCGAGAACACTATAGGAATGCTCCACCGTTTCGCCTTTCTTCTGTTTTCTGAAGAAAAAGACATAGCGTTCAAAAGTGATATTTTTAGGCCGAATGAAATCTATTTCCAGCATTTCCCAGAGTTTCAGAGTTGAAAGATCGTATATAACGTCGTATGGAAATTTCTGCATCAAGAGACGACGTCCTTCAATTCCGATGCTAAGATAGAGAAGGGAGACACATTTCTGTTCACATAGTGCCCACGTTCCTTCTCCACACAGAATACTTGCCTCAGTTATTTTTTTAAATTTTAATTCCCATTGAAGTTTCAACTGATAATTACGAATTTGAAGATCTCGTTCTGTATGTTCGATTGCATCCTCGATAGCAATTTCATATTTTGGTTCAGTTGGCAGTCTAACGTAAGTCGGTTTTGATTGAAGCAAAGTCTCTAACGTTATGTTTTCGCTTGATTTTGCCCTTTTTCCCATCGTATCATTGGGTCTGATGTAGCTCATTCCCATAAGCGTCCGATTAAGATTGGAGTCTTGCGAGATTCGCGGGCTGTCTGATCCACGTCGTACAGAAATTGTGTTCTGTATTAGATAGTTGATTGGTTAGGCTAATTGCCAAAGTTGTTTGTTCCCATTTCCTTGTGCATTAACAACGCGAATTCACACTTATCTTTGTTAGATGAAATAATTATATTCGCTGACAAGTTTTAAATGGTATTCGCTCTGCTAATACAGGTTTCACTTTTAGTCTAGTGATTCGCTTGGCGGATATCAATTTAATGTAGCTCTTAGTCTGAGCGTTCTGCGGAGCAAAATTCGGACAAAAGAGATTCAACTGAAAACTCTATTAGATTTGGCTAGAATGAAATTCAGAATTTAACCAAGAGTTTGATCATCAATTTGATCATGCAACATTTACAACTAAAAAGCAAATTGACAGCAAAACAGTAAAGTAGACAACGTGGACAGACAATGTATCAAAAATTTAAGTAAACAAATTGAAAAAGGCATGAACAACAAGATTTGATCGTCGAATTGGAAGTGAATAAAATTAACTATGAAACTGAACTAGAAAAAGAACTAAATTAGAATTAAATAAGTTTAATAAATTTAGCGCCTCAATGTCAGGACTCGATATGTCAGTCAAATCACTCTAATAATATTTCTTGTAAAAAAGTCTGATTCGCCAGGCGTATCAACTCATTTCATTTATATTCAATATCTGTGTATTACACTCAAAGCTCAGAAGTGTAATGAAATTGATTTTTGGTAATGATACAGAAGTTACATCCTTCATTGAGAAGTTTTGACAAAAACATTATTTTTTGTAAGGATCGCCATTGTGTTGGGAATTTTAGTTTTTCTTGGTGACATATATTTTGATATCATTGAAAAAGACATAAATCCTTACCAGGTAATTTTTTTTTCTTGTTGTCTACAAATCTAGAAATAAATTTTAAGACTTCTTTAACTCAAAAAACATAAATCTCTAGAAAACCGAAGAAAGAATATTTTTGGTTTTAATTTATCGGTGTCAGATAAGGTGCAAATCAAATGGGACACAAACGGAAAGGGACCTCGAAAGAACTATGTCATGATTTGCCAACTCGTTCCTGTGATTAGTGCAAGCCTATATAAAATATGTTGACGTTGATAAGTCCATAAGTTAAGGGGACTTTAGGGTTTCAATCTTTGCTTTGTTGCAAGATTTCTGCAAAGGCATATTACTGATGCACTGCTTCAAATACCACCAACTTTTCAGTGATCACAAATAATGTACTTAACCTTATTACTATTGCACTGAACAATTATTACTAAGAAGCTGAAATTTAATATCTTAGTTACGTTTTTTGTTTATTAAACTTGAATGGTTTCAGTAGGATACGAGTAGCATGAAGTCTTTTGGTTGCAGTGTTTACACGCCCATTGTAAACTTTCGTCTTTTCTAGAGTTTCCTTTTTTAAACACGACTTTTACATTTTGTCCTAAATCATTCCTCGAAGTACAGAAATTCGACTGTACCATTTTTGCCTATTCTATTATACACTGCAATAGTGTGAACTATATATCGTCTGGAATTCTTATTATATCGGACAGCATATCTGACGGTCTATTCGATTCAGTTATTTGGTAATCGCAAATCCCACAGTTGTTTAGTTGCAAATTCATCAACATAATGAGTTGAATCAACATCAATTCATCAACAAAATCTTTCGAATTGAATATGCGCCGTCCTTCCACCTCTAATTTAAGGTACTTTAATGAGGCAGATACAGTCCAAGGTCATTTAACAATCAAGTGTCACCAATGTTCATAATTTTAATGTGTCATAGGAAAGCCCATGAGAGCCAAAATGGTCTGGACCACGGTCCGGCAAAAATATCTGAAAAATATTTACAGGTTAATCAATGACAGCTGTATTGCTGATAATAGAAAAAGGAAGTAAAGTAATTGTAAATATAGGCTTATATTTTAAAGCGCTTATAGCGCGGATGCGCTGGCGCTCTATGCCTATTTTTACAATTAATTAGTGCTTGAATTGTTTTTTATTTCTAGAAAGTATCAATATTTCAAAATCTTGCTTCTAAATTCTAAGTCAAAACGTTTTTTTCTTATTTCTAGAAAGTATCAATATTTCAAAATCTTGCTTCTAAATTCTAAGTCAAAACATTTTTTTCTTTTTTCTAGAAAGTATCAATATTTCAAAATCATGCTTCTAAATTCTAAGTCTAAACAATTTTTTTATTTCTAGAAAGTATCAATATTTCAAAATCCTGCTTCTAAATTCTATGTCAAATGCGTAAGACTTTCGTAAGACCTTCATCTCCCGGGTCGAATGTCCTCCCTAAAATCCTCCCATTTTGATGTAAGAGTGGGGGGGTAATTTGTCTATGGGGGGTAAATTGATGTAAGAGTGTGGGGGTAATTTGTTCAGAGGGGGTAAAATGATGTAAGAGTTGGGCTGCAATGGGAGGACTTTTGAGGAATTACCCCCCACGACTAAAATTGCCATGTATGAGTGGGCTGCAATGGGCTGCAATGGGAGGACTTTTCGGGAATTACCCCCCACGACTAAAATTGCCATGTAAGAGAGGGCTGCAATGGGCTGCAATGGGAGGACTTTTCGGGAATTACCCCCCACGACTAAAATTGCCATGTAAGAGAGGGCTGCAATGGGCTGCAATGGGAGGACTTTTCGGGAATTACCCCCCACGACTAAAATTGCCATGTATGAGTGGGCTGCAATGGGCTGCAATGGGAGGACTTTTCGGGAATTACCCCCCACGACTAAAATTGCCATGTATGAGTGGGCTGCAATGGGCTGCAATGGGAGGACTTTTCGGGAATTACCCCCCACGACTGAAATTGCCATGTAAGAGTGGGCTGCAATGGGCTGCAATGGGAGGACTTTTCGGGAATTACCCCCCACGACTAAAATTGCCATGTAAGAGTGGGCTGCAATGGGCTGCAATGGGAGGACTTTTCGGGAATTACCCCCCACGACTAAAATTGCCATGTAAGAGAGGGCTGCAATGGGCTGCAATGGGAGGACTTTTCGGGAATTACCCCCCACGACTAAAATTGCCATGTAAGAGTGGGCTGCAATGGGCTGCAATGGGAGGACTTTTCGGGAATTACCCCCCACGACTAAAATTGCCATGTAAGAGTGGGCTGCAATGGGCTGCAATGAATTACCCCCCATGACTACACATTAAAAACAAAAAAGTGTTTTTCAGTATAGTGAAGGACTTGTTCAAATAAATTGAGGGCCTAAGTAGGAGTGGAAAAGTCCAATTGGGTTCTAAATGAGAAGGAATCATCGTTCTAGTTGGTCTGAGATAGAAGTATTTAACACGTTGTCAGATTTCGCACTCAAAATATCATCTTTATACAGTTTAACAAAAAGTGTTTTTCAGTATAGTGAAAATGGTGGTCGGGCTGCCAAGGGGGGTAAAATGGTGTAAGAGTGAGGGGGTAATTTGTCCAGAGGGGGTAAAATGATGTAAGAGTCGGGCTGCCAAGGGGGGTAAAATGGTGTAAGAGTGAGGGGGTAATTTGTCCAGAGGGGGTAAAATGATGTAAGAGTCGGGCTGCCAAGGGGGGTAAAATGGTGTAAGAGTGAGGGGGTAATTTGTCCAGAGGGGGTAAAATGAGGTAAGAGTCGGGCTGCCAAGGGGGGTAAAATGGTGTAAGAGTGAGGGGGTAATTTGTCCAGAGGGGGTAAAATGAGGTAAGAGTCGGGCTGCCAAGGGGGGTAAAATGGTGTAAGAGTGAGGGGGTAATTTGTCCAGAGGGGGTAAAATGATGTAAGAGTCGGGCTGCCAAGGGGGGTAAAATGGTGTAAGAGTGAGGGGGTAATTTGTCCAGAGGGGGTAAAATGATGTAAGAGTCGGGCTGCCAAGGGGGGTAAAATGGTGTAAGAGTGAGGGGGTAATTTGTCCAGAGGGGGTAAAATGAGGTAAGAGTCGGGCTGCCAAGGGGGGTAAAATGGTGTAAGAGTGAGGGGGTAATTTGTCCAGAGGGGGTAAAATGATGTAAGAGTCGGGCTGCCAAGGGGGGTAAAATGGTGTAAGAGTGAGGGGGTAATTTGTCTTTTACCCCCTCACTCTTACACCATTTTACCCCCCTTGGAAGCCCAAAAAGATGTAAGAGTGGGGGGTTAATTTGTCTTTTACCCCCTCACTCTTACACCATTTTACCCCCCTTGGAAGCCCAATGCAGCCCAAAAAGACGTAAGAGTTTTGAGCTGCATTTTCCTAAAAAATCCTCCTATTGCAGCCCCACTCTTACATCAATTTGGGCGGAAAAATTCAACCCGGGCTCTCTCAACCATGTATTAAGATAGGAGAAAAGATTATGTGCACTGCAACAACAATAATTCCTGCCTGACACACTTGGATACTGGCTCTATGGTAATAAGATTTTTCGGAAAAAAGAATTGTGAACTAAATTTTTGATTCAGAATTAGAAACGCCCCTGTTTAAGTCATCCTTGCTTTGTTGCCCTTGTCTGTCAGTGACCCAGAAACATCTGTTGAATTCAACACTCGCAAGTCCACCCTCTCGCTCACAGATGTTGTTATTCTTCATCTCGGCTTAACCAAACAAAAACTAACTCAATTTGTTTGAGTTTTTTCATTATCCATCCAGAAAATAACTGATATTTGAGAGTACTACATTAGAGAGTAGACGTAAACATTTAGTCAATTCGCATGGTGTCAATCTTGTAAAAGTGAAAAATGAATTATGCGGATTTTTTTTGATTAAACTACATAATCTTATATCAGACAAGGAGGCTCGTTAATGTGCGTACGCACATAATGTTTCGACCTCGCCCATCCACACTCTTGGCTTAATTGGTTACCAAATGAAAGCGAAAATTTTCAAAAACATACATATCGTTCAATAAACCTCAAATGGGATACCATAGAGCCACGCTAGAGAGGGCCGATGAAACCTGTTGTTAATGGGACTACTAGAAAAAACAATAATAAAAATCTAATAACAAACATTAATTACGACCAAAACTCGATATCTATATAAAAAAACAACAACAAAATCAAACTCGCAACAGATAAATCCTAACGAAATCAGCTATAAACGAAATCAGCTATACTTCATTAGACAAGGTTTTAGACCTGTCCTCAATGCGACTGGGCAACAGGTCGGCAAAAAAGACCAAAAAAATGCGAAGTTCAAAAATACGTATCCATTTTTAGAAACATATTATTTTAAAGTAATTCAAAGAGATTTATCATTAAAAAACTGAAAACGTCAAAGTGTTCATTTTTATCTTCATAGAAAGCAATTGGGACCTGTCATTATACAGTATAGGTCATGCCATTACAAAAAGAAAGACAAATACCGCCAAAATGAAAAAGTTCATGAAAACTTTGCGCGAAAATTGCAGTGAAGCAGTTTAAATCATATATCTGTCAATAACAGCATCGAAATCTTCAACGTGCACAATATTTCAAAACCAATTGGACCTACCAATAATATTTTATTTACAAAGAAAACAAAAATCCATTGAAATGTAGAACTACTTTATCTCAAACATTTTTTGATATCTCTTAGTAAGGGCATTAACAAAACCAAGAAACAAGTGATTGAAACTAAAACCGTTATAAAGAATAAAATATAGTGCACTGGACACGCTTGCTTACCTGTCTTCACAGAGAAAATGCTACAAATAGTCCAAAAAACGATTTGAAAAATTGCGAAGTTCAAAAATCCAAATAAGTTTATGAATACAAAAATTTTCAAGCCTTAACAAGCATAGGTTTTCAAAAAATTGATTAATGAGTTTGCAACACTTCAGGAAGCCAATTGCGCTGTTTAATAATGAGACTAAGGCACCAGACTACAAAAAAACAAATACAGGCAGAGGTCCAAAATTCACAAACAATTTTGCGACAGCACAGTGTTCAAGGCACTATAATTTTATGTTGCTGTTTGCAAGAACTGTAAAACGTTACTAGCTTCTCATCTTATTGTCACCGGGTCTTCATAATGAAAGAACTACGTTGACATCACTTCGAAAACAGACCCAAATTTCAAACGGAATAGAAAATTTTCGTGAAATTGAATGGTCGAAGCCATCAGTCAAAACATATAAGCAACCAAGAAAATTGTTTTTGAGTTTAAAAAAGTAGTTTAGACTTCCTATTAGTGAGATTGAATTTTAAATGACAAAAATAAAAGCAAAAAGGCACAGCTGGAAAAAATCTTTTTTTAAAAAAAAGTCAATTTGAAAGTCATCAAAACAAGTAGCTATAAACCGAAATCTTTGCAGAGTTTCAGTTGAAAGTCCTCAAAATGCAAATAAGACCCATCTTTATCAGGTATGTGTCGCACAACAACAAGAGGAAAGGCATCAACAAAAACAAATAACACTTTCAGATACGCCTTTCAAACCTTTTCTCAACGCTTGTGCATTGTTGGTCCAAATTATCTCTCTTTCAATTGCACCTGTCAGCATTTCCTTGTCAATGTCATAATTCGATAACGAAAGAATACAAACTTATAATATATTCAATTATGATCAAAATACAAAAAAAAAACGAAAACTCGTAGTATCAAAATCAAGAAACCTTTAGTTAATTATAAAACCGATAATAACAATAATTCATAACTCAGAGGAGATTGATTTCTCCTGTTTTTTACTCAGACTACGCCTGAAGTTGAGAAAGTAAGATAAATTAATTAAAAAGTTCAAAAATTCACCGATATTTCCTTAAAAGAAATGAATTCACAGTTATAAAAGACATTAGATAATAACTTAAATCAAATCTAGGTTCAATTTTACTTCATAAAAAATCAATTGGATCTTTGATCGGGGAGACTAATTTATTGGCCTACAAGGGTATAACAAATGAAAGCAAAACATTAGTCCATATAATTTTACGAAAACACTTGCTCAGTCAAAAAAACCATGAGTTTATCTCTGAAATCATAGGGCTCATTGGGTCTTTTTTGTAAAGGAGATCTGGCAATATTTGAGTTCTGGTATGATATTCTTGTCAGTTATTTACATTATAAACAATAAATACGGAATTATATTTTTAAAAAAAGGCAGCACCAATTAAAATCTAAAACTTTTTTTAACCGTAAGGATCTAGGGTGAGATCTACATCAACCCTGATATTGCTGCGCGGCTAGAATTGCACTAATTTGTTCAAGTGGTTGCGAAATAGGTCGAGTTTTAGCAGAATTTTTCAGCACATCAGAAAAAACATGAAGTTTTTATGTTTATCGAGTTTAAAATTGCCAGAAACTCGAGATGTTATAACTCCAGAAGACTCTTTAGGCCGGCAGGTGTAAAACTAATTCTTTTTGAGCTTACAGAGAAAAAATAGTGCAGTTTCAAGCTGTTCATTTTCAGCAAATTTGAAGAAAGTGATATAAAAAACAGTACTTGCTCCCATTTTTGAAAAAAAAGTCAGAATTATGAAAAAGTTTAGCATTAATTCTGTAAAAAACACTAATCGAACAATTCAGCAACCCTACGCTATCTTTAAACATTAAAAAATTACACTACTTTTAACATTTTTATTATATTTTACCAAAAACTAACGAAAAGTTGGAAAAAAAACAAGGAAAATATGAATGAAAACAAGGTAATATTGTCTGCTAATCACACAAGTTTAAACCTCGGTAACTCCCTTTAAAAATCAAAAATCAAAAAAATCTTTTTAATTCCATATTCTACGCTGGACAGGCTTTCTAATGATAACACTCACAACTCTCTGCGATGAGTATATCGAACGGCCAAAATTGTCTGAACAAAAAACCCATTTGAGTATATAGTTGCTCCCGCGTCGGCGAAGTGTCATTTTGAGAACAAAAAGAAAAATTTTGTAGACTGTGTTTTTTAGCATTTTCAAAACGACGGAAAGCGAAGAGCTAGTAAACAAATATGCTCATATATATTTTTAATTAATAATAGTTCTAACTACTCAGATGCAAATTTTGACATGTTTTTGAAAATCAGAAAAAGCGAGAAAATCCTGAAATAAGTCCTCATAACTGAAAAAAAAATGACCACAGAAAAAATCCTCCAATAATCTTAAAACCAGAATATTAAGTTTGGAGCCTCAGCATATAATCAAATCTGCAATTGAAGCTGCAGCCAATCCTATTTTTCATTCACAAATCTGCATTGTCTACGGCATGAATGTCACTTTCTTTACTCAGAGGGTGTTAAATATTAAAAACACTGAATATGACTGAAGACAGGAATGTTGAATATGAAAAGGAGAACTTTGTTTTCAGGATGAAATTTATCGTTTTCAAGAATAAAAAAAATTGTAAGAAAAAATCATCTCTTAGAGCTTGAAAATCTTTCTACTCAACGTTTTTTTTTTAAAAATAAGCTCTCAGCTTGCATTGCACTGAAATAACTTTCAACATTACTTGACATGGCACTATATTTCACGCCTGTTTAACAAATGCAGTTCAAGGATGACAAAAATGACGCACTTTTTATTTTCAGTAAGGAAAACAAAAAATAAGACACAGTATATGTGTAACATGTCTCGTATTCCAATGGTTATCTTTTCGAAAAAAAAATCCCAAACCAATTACTGAATTTCGCCATTTCATTACAATTGTTTTCTTTTTTAAAAAATTTAAAAAAGGTCATTTTCGTCACTGAAATGTTGTCAGTTTTACCGGAGCATTGTCGAAAGGTCTGAAGGTCTCTCTGATATATTAGATTCAATGTCATGACAAAGCCATACTTTGCTAAATCATTCAACTAATTAACTGAAAAGCTGACAGATAATAAATATATGACAACTGTTTAGTTTGGGAAACGTCAGAATCGTTTTGTTTTTTTTGTAGCAAAAAAATTTCGTTGGTTGGCAATTTGTTGTTTTTTAGCAGATTTAAGATAAAAAATTCCCAAAAAGCTATAAAAAAGCCCAAAAACTTGATTTGTTTTCAATATTTCAAGTCATGATGTGATTATAGCAAATAAAACACTACATAAAAACCAAGGAAAATAATTTGAATTCCTTTGCCTCACCAAGAGCTCGTTACTTGCACTGTTTTCAAAGTGGAAATCGTTAGTCCAGAAGGGATAAAAGCAGTACTTATTGCCACTGTAATTATCTATCGGTTCTTTTTCGTCGCCATTGGAAAAAAGCTGCCAATCAGTTTTTGAATTCTTTGGTCTCTTTTACTCTTTATGACGTTGAATAATCACTCCAATTTATTATTCTAAATTAATGAGACTACAAAAGTGAACAATGAAAAGTTTATTTGAAATTTTTTTATTTGACAAAATTGCAGAGAATGTCACAAATATTAATTGACATTAAAAATCCGAGCTAAGCAAAGTTGGATCAATTGTTTATTGAAGCCAGAATGAACCAGCCAAAAGGAATTACTAAAAGTCAGATGCCAGTTCATTTTGATATATAGGTGTATATAATAAGTTTTAACGGTGTAATAAAGAGTGTAAAAATAAGTTATTCCGCTCTTCTTCCACCGTTAAATCTTAAAATTACACCACTAAAATTACACTTTAACAGGTAATTCCACCCTTAATAAGGGGGGCACTAACGGTGTAAAAATATTATTTTTACACTCTTTTCCCCGTTATTTTTCGGCAAAATCCTCGGCCCGGGTGATCATGTTCACAGTTGAGGGAGCACCTGAGCCTGTTCTAACTTTCTGTTTTCTATGAATTTCACAGCCCTTTTTTCCTAAGCCTTGACTTATATTTTAATAAAAAAATGGATGTAGTTGAGTTCTTGTGGTTTCAAAATAATTTAATTCTCTCTCTACGATGCGATGAAAATTGAGAACTTGTACAGTTATAAAGACGGTTTGGTGCAATTCCCGCCATCATTTTACAGAATCTTCTAGAACAATTTTGTTTAGCACAGTAGCGTTGTTGAGACTAACCTGCGGTGGCCGTAGAAGGGCAAACATCAGCAAGACCTAAAGCAATAAAATAGCTCAATAAATAAGACA
This sequence comes from Convolutriloba macropyga, assembly GCF_964194025.1. Classification (NCBI taxonomy): domain Eukaryota; kingdom Metazoa; phylum Xenacoelomorpha; order Acoela; family Convolutidae; genus Convolutriloba; species Convolutriloba macropyga. The sequence continues at coordinate 69,736,703 of NC_134471.1, forward strand.
ATTTGATCAAATATTCGATTACAAATTGATTACATACACAACTAAACGGAATCCAAAATGTTTTAATAATCAACGGTTACCAAAACTTTTGCCTTTTCTCCTGAAGAGGGTCTGATGTTTGTGAGAGCTATCAGGATGTAGTAATTTAGAAACCTAATTGAATTTCTAGTTACACTAGCAGCAAAAGTAAGCCTTGTCTATTAACAGTGTACACAAAACGGGCCAACTGAGTTCTCTGTTAATGGTTTACATCATTATAACTCGGGTCGAGATGTCACCGCTAAAAATCGCTAAAAGATGTAAGATTTGCGGTGAATTTGAATAAAAAGTGTAAAATTTGCGCTCAATGCGTTGAATGCGGTGAAAAAAATTTTAGGCGCTGAAAAACTTTTTCACCGCTACCAGTGGTAAGAAATCCGGTGAATTTTGTAAGAAATCTGGTGAATTCGGTGAAAAGGAAAATTTCCCCGCTAAAAACCGCAAATCTTACAAAAATTCACAGCATTTAACGCTAAAAAATGCGAGCGCTTTGCGGTGAAAAATTTTTTTCACCGTTTTTCACCGCTAATCTTACATTATTTTTTGACCAAACCTCAACCCGGGATTAGAGAAGGTCACCTAAGCTTTTAAATTTATGTCTTAGAAAATTATTTTTTTGATAATCGTCGTAGATAGTTTCACTTATGTTATTGTACGCTTTTTCAATACCTGAGCCGAAGCAGTAATAATTTTTTTTGCAAAAATAATTGATGGAAAGTGAAATTGTAGCATTTTGTGGATAATTTTTTTCAAGGTTTTTGTCGAAATTTTTAAAGGTTGTCCCTTATTTTTTTTCCACTTTTTCATGGTTTTCTCTATAAGAAATATCGTAGTTGGTTTTATCTTTCATTTGGTAGTCTTTTTCTTTCAATCAAAATTTATTGTGTCCCATTGTTTTTTGTGCAGTAATTTTTGCAGTCTTTGTTTGTAACGAGAATTTCAGAAGATGTTTCATCAATTTTTGTTGTGAGACACTTTGCATTGATAAATTGCCGGTTATTGTTTCCCAATGATTAGTATAATTAATTGGTTGTTTAGTGAAGGTGGTCAATTTTTGACTTAAAATCGTTTCCGGAATTTTGTTTTTTTTACAAGAGGGTGAGAAAGAAACGGAACTTCAGGAGGTGAATGAAATTTGAAATGGTTGTTTTGGCAAACAAACTCAAAAAACGGAGCTAAGAGAGAGTGGTTATTTTGTTCATGCTTTCATTTGAAACAGAGCGAGAAGTGTAGTCGTGAAAAATTTTCGCTAAGCGAGCTGTTTGTTTTGTTCCCGTACATTTTTGTGTTTCCTACTATTTATTTAAAAAACCTGTGATAGCGTTATAATAGCGTTTCGAAAAAAATTCAAAACTAAATGGTGTTTTGTACTAAACTAAGAAAACTGTGATAACGTTCCGAAAAAAAATCACTAAACTGAAAATTTTTCAACTAATTTTCCCGTTTTTAGGGCCATAGAGCAATATTTGACCAATTTTTGGCAATAAAGTTTTCACTTGTAACTAAAAATGAGCTGAAAGCCCATAGGAAGTTGTACGGAGCATTGTTTCCTGGAATTTCGAAAAAAATTGAGAAATATTTATACAGAAAGATATTCATTTGAGGAAAAAAATATCTTTTCATTTTTCTGAATTTTTTTATTCTCTTTATTCCAAAATAAAATATAAAATTTTGTCATTTTTTGGGTTAATTTAACTTTTGTGACGCTTTCTCTGATCAGAAGCTATTTATTCGAAAGGTCGGTTTTTTTCAAAGAGTGTTTTGAGTTGTTTTCAGTTTTTCTCTCGGCCATGTGTGTTATAAGTGAGCAAGTAAAGAAACCGAAAACTTTGGGAGGAAATAAAGTTTTGAAAAATTGGATTTGTAAAAAATTTCAAAGAGCGGAGAAAAGTGAGAATTCTTTTTTTTGGTTCCATACCTTCTTTTCAAACAAAGTATGAAATCTAGGTGTGAAAAAATTTTGCTGAAAATTTTTGGGGTAAGTTGGGTAAGTTTAAAGTTTTCAGGCGGTTTTGATATAGGATGGAAGGTTTTTGGTAACTTTTTCGCTAGTTTGAAATTATTATTTTTTGTATATTTTGAATATTAAGGCGTAATTTTAGCCCTTTCAAGGTTTATTGCATTGCTTGTTTACGAAATTAAAACGTATAGTCCCAAGCCGTCTCTAACTAAAACAATAAATTCTTTTGGTGCAAAAAGATTTCTTTGTATAAAATTTGTCAAGGAGTTGAGTATTTTGTTAAATTTGTTCTCTATTTCTTATTATTCTCTTTTCCACTGTACAAAATGTTTATGAATTTAAGAATTATTGTGTGGGCTTTTAACAGTCTCGATTGGATAGAACCAAGTTTTTCTTTTGTGTGTGTTCTTGTACAATGTGAAAAAATAATTGAAGTTTTATAATTTCATAGACTACTTTATTTGAGGCCTATTTTTTGTGTTTTATGAATGAAGATTTTTTTGTTATTTCTACTTTGTTGCTTTGTGCCAGTATACGATAGTTATTTAAATGACTAATTTTTTTTGGCGAATGTGAATTCGAGTCAATTCTGGAGTTCTTCCTGCTATGGTTTTTTTTAATGTGCTCATGTGTTTTTCAAATTTTTCACGTCAGTGAGAAGTCAAATTGGAGTAGTGATTCTACTATATTCGTTTTCTAAGAGTGTCTGCGAGTTTTGATTTTTTGCAATAATTTGTTTATTGTTGAATTATCAATTAGTCTCATTAAGAAAAAGTTCATTGGCTGCTATGGAGAAATATGTGAATCTAAATAGTTGCTCGAATTAATAACAATCATTTTTATTTTCGTTTTAGTCTGAATGAACAAAAATTGATTAATTAATCTTGTCTTTTTAAATTTTTTTTTTGCCTATCCTCACAATTAATGGTTTTCATCGAATTTTTTATGCAATGTAATTTTGATTGATTTATCAGCTCCAACAAACTGATGACGTTTTGTTACTGAGATACCGTTTGTTTTTAAAATGTTTAAGTTATTTTGTGAATTTTGTTGAAATATGTATCTCTATTGTCCCTTTTCGGCAATTAGAATTGCTTAGAGATAATTTATTACTTCTAAAGTTGTATGATACACTTTGATCAAAAATTTTGGCTGGTGTTTATGAATTTTCATGCTATGTATTTAAATATTCTGTTTTGTGTACTCGTTGTAAAGATGCGCGGTGTCACAATTTTCATTATTCTTGTTCTAATTAGTGGTTCGTATAAAACAGATCCTGCAAAAAAAAACAATTCTCTAATTGTTTTTAGATTTTTTTGTTCATTGTTGCATAGGGTCATCGGATTGTTGTGTTGCTGTTAATTCTCACGTCTTTAGTTAGTTTACTTCTATGAAATGTAATACAGGATTGTGTTGCTTTAATTTTTTACTCTGTCGACGAGAAATTTAATTCGCTTTACCTTAGTTCAAAGCTTATTCAACATTTTGAGTGGAAAATTTTTAAATCTTCTAGACCAGTTTTATCCTTATCTCAATTTGATCAAAGTGCTTCAAACAACTAGTGCTCAACAGAGAATTTAAACTGAACAAACTTAAATCCGAAAAAAAAAAATTTAAAATAGAAATGGGACAAACCCATATAGCAAAACTCTAGATACCCGCAATTTGATTATTGATTTTTGTCAGTTTAGTTACCATTCCCATTTATTTTCATAGTGATGCTAGCCCCTGTTTTTTCTCAATATGAAACTAGAATATTTCTAACTACAAAATGAAAAAAATGTACGCACTTTTAAGTATTTGTACAACTATCAATGTTTTCTATTTTTCCTGTTCAATCCCAATCGGGGTTATGTAAAGTCTAAAACACTTAATTTTATAGAGGGTGACGCATTCAATAAAATAAAACTTTGTTCATCATATTATAAATTTTTGAAGTGGAGTATGCATCTAATGCTGATGCAGGCTTCGGTAATGATAATTAGCGACAATTTTTCTAAAACGAAAATAAAAAATTTTCTGCCTTGACAAAAACAGATTTTAAGAAGCTGACTATAATTGTTTATTGTTCTCAAACATAGTTTGAAGCAATTGCTGTACATGTCTTGGTCTCCTTACGACTCGAACGGAGTATTGGTATTCTACAGATTTTTTAAGCTCACGCAATCTTGCTATGACTTGTACTTTTAACTTTTGTTTTCAAACATTGACGCCTGTCTTAGAACATTCCCTAGCTTAGTTTACGATGCGTAATAATTAGTAATTGCTTTTAATATTCATGTTGAGAAAGGTGTTTTGAGGATTTGTGGTCCCATAAAAAATCCCACCTACCTATCCCAGTCCCTTAAGACCTACCGCCCCCACCTCCTCACCCCCCCCCCCACTCCCCCCAACTATCTAACGTCACCAACTTCCTACCCCTACTTAACCACCACCTACCCCTGCCTTCACAATTCTGGCGACGTTAGATGGTGGCTCATTTCCAATATAGCCCCCACGTCGATTTGCAACCCCCGCTTTTACATTTACGCACATAGTCAATGAAATAAAAACGGCATTCACGACTTAATGATGCAGCGAAGTTTTGAAATTAACGCGTATGTAAGAAATAACAATTTGCTTTAAATACAAGCGGCAGTTGAATAATGCGGGTTTTTATCAATCCGATAATTATCTTGTCCGAGAGCAGTTTTCAATCTATTTTTTAAGTAATCGAGGGCTAAAATACCTTCAATTTAGCTCTGATGGCGACATATTTCCGTTATCAAAACATGTATCGATAAGCAACAAAAATTGAATTTCTTGGGGGGGGGGGGGGGGTAAAAACAGATTAGCTATAGAAAGCTGGGGGCTATATAAAGAACAGAAAAAAGTATAGTTGGTTATGCTTTTGAATTTCTGGATTTCATTAATTTTTGCCGTTACCAATTACTGTAATTACGCACACATAATTATGTATTCTTCGAACCAATTGAATGAGCCTTAAAGATAATCTTCAGACTAAATGTAATATAACTCTAGAAAGTAATGTTTTGGTCATATAACGCTCAATGATAAATGCAAACGAAAGAGAAGACGGAGAAAGGGAAAGAACTAAATACGGATTTTTTCCGTTTGTGCCCGCAGCTTAGTGGGTGCATATTATTTGCACCCCCAGAGGCACGTGGCATATTTTATCATAATGATTTATTATGTAATGACAAGCGCTCTGTAAATGGGGGGTGCATGGCGTACTGTGGGAGGGGGCACCAACAGAAAAGACACGTAAAAACATTTAAAGCAACAATTATTCACTTTTCCTTGAGACTTCTCTTCGTTGCTGTTTCAACAGAACTTCAAAAAGGCTCTCAGAATCATTGTTAAATCAAAATTTAAATTGATGTACATAACTTTTACTGAAGTAATAATTTAAATGAGCAATTTTTTTCATAGTGAATGAAACTGTATTAATGTAACCTGCTCGCATGTGAATCTGCTCTCGACGGAAGAATTGAGCATCCAGCTCCAGCCTATAACAACAACACTTCCAAATACCAAAATACGTAAAAACTTAAAAAAAAAACAGTCGAAGACCCGACTGCGTCAAAGAAGCCAAACGCAGCAAGGCCTAGGCTTCGAGTTATCAAAAAAAACGCTGTTCTACCAAAAACGGACATGAGACCTATCTCGACCCAAATTTTACAGGAAAAGACTTTGGATAAACTTTATGGTCACATGGACTCAAGTTTTTGATGCTGGAGTTCACCTCGTGCTGCTGGACTTCAACAAAGAGGTTTTTTTGACCTAAATTGCACAGTCGAGTTGAAGTCCAGCAGCACGAATTGGGGTCGAGGGAACCCACACCCCTACTAAATTTTTTGAGTCCTTTCGTAAGTCGAGGTCTAAACCTGGGTAACATAAATACATCAAAAATGAAGAAAAGAGAAAATTGATAGGCAAATAGAATTTTTTATTATTACGGTTCAAAAAATGTCTTTCGTGTTCTCTTTTCTAGCAAAGCTGAAGAAAGTAATGTCCGCAAACAATTTCAATTAGGATATCTTAAACTTGAATATCTCAAAAAATATCAAGAAAGGCCAAAAATCCCAATAAGAGGCCGAAATTTAAACAAAAATGGCTGTTTGCTTCAATAACAATTTTTGCTTCAATATGGCTTTATTTGATAGCCTTTGAGATAGTCATTTTGTTTGAGATTCAGGTCACATTTCGCCCTGAATTTCTTCTAACTCAGACCCACTTCAGAAGTTCTTCCTGAGTTTTCTCTAAATTTTGCCCTGATTCAGAGAATTTCAGTCACTGTACAGATTGTTCAGAAATATTTTCTGATTCCAGGCTGAAAATTAAAAATTTATCTGGAGGTGTTCTGACTCAGTACTGTTACTAGCTCACTGAACGATAGATAAGGGTAGAGCAAACATGGTGAAAACTGACGTGACACTCACTGGTCGATGTTGACTCCAAGGTCGCTGACATAAGTGTATGCCATGACCTGTGCAACGACCACTCCTATGAGGATGAGGGTGACAACCACCTCCTTCAGTCTGTTCGCACTCCTCAGACACTCCTCCACGTCAATCGGGTTGGACTGGAGTAAGATTGAACAAAAACTGAGTTCACATTCAATCAGTAAAAAATAAAATAAGCTAAATAAGAAAAAAAAAGTAGGCTCGAACCAGTTAAAATATTTTGTGTGAACCAATTTGAAATCCATTTTTTAAACGCCAGTCATTTTTAAATGCAATTTTTACAGCCCTCTTTGAAAACACTTGAAACAGGATTGGATTATGTGACGTAACTATCGCTAAATAAAGAAGGAATAGCGGTTATTGCAAAGAATATTACAAAAATAGTGTAAAGTGCGGTAAAGAGAATATCCGCACACATTTGCGCAAATAAAATTCATTTGTGTCCTGGTTCAGACCTGATCAATTTGATCTGTTTACCTGTGCACCTCCGTAGAACATGTAGTTCATGAGTGGGTCATAGTCTTCCTCCTCTTCTGGTTTTGAGTTAGCTGGCACTTCAAACATTCCACCCGCTTCCTACAGAACAGGCAAACACTCAAATATAGATTAGATCTTTAAAGTCCTTTTTTCGGGTTCCTATCAGATCTTACACGATAAAATTTCCAGAATCACCGGGGTTTCTTCGTCGCGTCGGCCTGTCGAGTTTCCTAGTTTATATTGACTATATTGAGCCAATGAACGTAAAAAGCAGATGATCGACACAGTGTGAAAGACAAAAAAATAATAAATGAACTAATTCATCATCAACCGCAGGCCTTTTTTTCATGACCAAATCGGTTCAAGAATTGCCTTTTCATTCAAATTTTGTCATAGCATTTTTGGTCTAGCATGGTTTTTTTCAAAACAATAGATTCTAAGAGAATTACTCGGCCACTGAATTCCGTCTGAGCAGTTTATCTTGTTTATCCTTCGGTTGAGAGCAATTAATCAGAAATAACAGAATACTTCCATGAAAAATTGATGATTGTTCTGTCATAACTTTTGTACATCTTAAACTTAACTATTGCAAACATTTTCCGATTTTGCAATGTGATATAAATATATTTCGGCTAATATTATTATTAGGGCCGCAAAATGAAGTGGAGTGAAACTATTATTGCATCACAATGCCAATGTTTTTCTGCTCGGTATCCTTTTCGAATATGCTGACATTAACAGCTAATTTGACCAAAGTTTTGGCTGTTGCTGCATAGGGTAGTGGAGAAATAACAATATAACAGCTTTCAAAGCCAGCCAACTTTTACCGCTTTTTTTAATTTCCGCCCAAATTGCTCACAAGTCATTTTTTTTTACAAATATCTGGAAACCCAATGGTAAGAAACCTGACTTTTGTCTTTAAATAAAAAAAACAATCCAAAACTAAAATTTCGTTTTTCCAGAACGTTAGGTCAGCAGACAAACAGTTGGTGTTTTCAGATTGATAAGTTTTTTCATTGCTTTATATTCACTTGAATTGAAACATCAGTTTGGAAAAAAATTTTTCTTAAAAATCAGTTTCCTGATGGTTCAGTTTATCGTACAATTCAAATCGACAGTTCACGCAAGTGTTGCGTTGTCATGGCATCGAACTTTGAAATATATTTTCCTAATTGTACGATATACTGAATATGCGTGTTTTTCACAAACGAATTCCTGTATCAATCAGTTCTCCAAAAAACATTTTAACCCATTTTTGAGGACGAAAAATCAAATGGGTCAGACAGAAGATCACGCAAACGAACAATTGCCTTAAAAGGAACACAGGACTAATATAATTGCTACAACCTTCGGTTGAGAGCAATTGATCAGAAAAAAAAACTTCCTTGAAAAAGTGATGATTGTTCAGTCATAACTTTCTTACAACTTAAACCTAACTATTGCAAACATTTTCGGACATACTTCCAACATTTGCAAGCAGGAGTCAACTTAAAGGCGTTTTCTCAAAACACTGAAAAAATGTCTTCAAAGTTTTCTTGCGTAAGCTACTGGTTTGTTGGCAATTATGCTCTCTCTTTGTTTTGTTTTTTTCACAGTTTCCTTAATGTGATATTATTTTGTTTTGGCTAATATTATTCTGAGGGCCGCGAAGTGAAGTGGAGGAAAAATATTATTGCATCACAATGTCAATTTTTTTGCGCAGGAACCTTTTCGAAAATGCTCATTTTAACCGCTAGGATGACCAAAGATTTTGCGGTTGCCGCATAGGGTAGTGAACAAATAACAAAATAACAGCTGTCACAGCCAGACAACTTTTCCCGCTTTTTCGAATTTCCAGCCAAACCGCTCATAAGTCATTTTTTTTTACAAATATCTGGAAACCCAATGATAAGAAACCTGACTTTGGTCTCTTAATAAAGAAAACAATCCAAAACTAAAATTTGGGTTTTCGAGAACGTTAGGTCAGCAGACAATCAGTTGGTGTTTTCAGATTGATAAGTTTTTTCATTGCTTAATATTCAATTGAAATAAAACATCAATGAGAACTATTTTCTTCTTAAATATTCAGTTTTCTTGATGGTTCAGTATATCGTACAATTAAAATCGACAGTTCAAGCAAGTGTTGCGTTGTCATGGCATTGAAATTTGAAATATATATTCCTAATTGTACGATATACTGATTATGCGTGTTTTTCACTAACAAATTCCTGTATCAATCAGTTCTCCGAAAAAAATTCATCCCATTTTTGAGGACAAAAAATCAAATGGGTCCGACAGAAGATCACGCAAACAAACAATTGCCTTAAAAGGAGCACAGGACTAATATAATTGCTACAACTTTCCTTTGAGAGCAATTAATCAGAAAAAAAACAGAATACTTCCTTGAAAAACTGATGATTGTTCAGTCATAACTTTCTTACAACTTAAACCTAACTATTGCAAACATTTTCGGACATACTTCCAACATTTGCAAGCAGGAGTCAACTTAAAGGCGTTTTCTCAAAACACTGAAAAAATGTCTTCAAAGTTTTCTTGCGTAAGCTACTGGTTTGTTGACAATTATGCGCTCTCTTTGTTTTACTTTTTTAACAGTTTCCATAATGTGATATGATTTTATTTTGGCTAATATTATTCTTAGGGCCGCGAAGTGAGGTGGAGTAAAACTATTATTGCATCATAATGTCAATTTTTTGCTCAGGAACCTTTTCGAATATGCTAATTTTAACAGCTAGGATGACCAAAGATTTTGCGGTTGCCGCATAGGGTAGTGAACAAATAACAAAATAACAGCTGTCACAGCCAGACAACTTTTCCCGCTTTCTGAATTTCCAGCCAAACCGCTCACAAGTCATTTTTTTTTACAAATATCTGGAAACCCAATGATAAGAAACCTGACTTTGGTCTCTTAATAAAGAAAACAATCCAAAACTAAAATTTGGGATTTCGAGAACGTTAGGCCAGCAGACAATCAGTTGGTGTTTTCAGATTGATAAGTTTTTTCATTGCTTAATATTCAATTGAAATAAAACATCAATGAGAACTATTTTCTTCTTAAATATTCAGTTTTCTTGATGGTTCAGTATATCGTACAATTAAAATCGACAGTTCAAGCAAGTGTTGCGTTGTCATGGCATTGAAATTTGAAATATATATTCCTAATTGTACGATATAATGATTATGCGTGTTTTTCACTAACGAATTCCTGTATCAATCAGTTCTCCGAAAAACATTTTATCCCGTTTTTGAGGACAAACAATCAAATGGGTCAGACAGAAGATCACGCAAACGAAAAATTGCCTTAAAAGGAGCACAGGACTAATATAATTGCTACAACTTTCCTTTGAGAGCAATTAATCAGAAAAAAAACAGAATACTTCCTTGAAAAACTGATGATTGTTCAGTCATAACTTTCTTACAACTTAAACCTAACTATTGCAAACATTTTCGGACATACTTCCAACATTTGCAAGCAGGAGTCAACTTAAAGGCGTTTTCTCAAAACACTGAAAAAATGTCTTCAAAGTTTTCTTGCGTAAGCTACTGGTTTGTTGACAATTATGCGCTCTCTTTGTTTTACTTTTTTAACAGTTTCCATAATGTGATATGATTTTATTTTGGCTAATATTATTCTTAGGGCCGCGAAGTGAGGTGGAGTAAAACTATTATTGCATCATAATGTCAATTTTTTGCTCAGGAACCTTTTCGAATATGCTAATTTTAACAGCTAGGATGACCAAAGATTTTGCGATTGCCGCATAGGGTAGTGAACAAATAACAAAATAACAGCTGTCACAGCCAGCCAACTTTTCCCGTTTTTTTAATTTCCAGCCAAACCACTTACAAGTCATTTTTTTTACAAATATCTGGAAACCCAATGATAAGAAACCTGACTTTTGTCTCTTAATAATAAAAACAATCCAAAACTAAAATTTGGGATTTCGAGAACGTTAAGTCAGCAGACAATCAGTTGGCGTTTTCAGATTGATAAGTTTTTTCATTGCTGAATATTTAATTGAAATAAAACATCAATAAGAACAAATTTCTTCTTAAAAATTCAGTTTTATTGATGGTTCAGTATATCGTACAATTCATATCGACAGTTCAAGCAAGTGTTGCGTTGTCATGACATTGAAATTTGAAATATGTTTTCCTAAGTGTACGATATACTGTTTATAAGTGTTTTTCACAAACGAATTCCTGTATCAATCAGTTCTCCAAAAAAATTTTATTCCATTTTTGAGGACGAAAAATCAAATGGGTCAGACAGAAGATCACGCAAACAAAAAATTGCCTTAAAAGGAACACAGGACTAATATAATTGCTACAACCTTCGGTTGAGAGCAATTGATCAGAAAAAAAAGAATACTTCCTGGAAAAAGTGATGATTGTTCAGTCATAACTTTCTTACATATTAAATTTAACTATTTCAAATATTTTCCGACATACCTCCAACATTTGCAAGCAGGAGTCAACATAAAAGCGTTTTCTCAAACACTGAAAAAATGTCTTCAAAGTTTTCTTGCGTAAGCTACTGGTTTGTTGGCAATTATGCTCTCTCTTTGTTTTGTTTTTTTCACAGTTTCCTTAATGTGATATAATTTTGTTTTGTTATCTAATATTATTCTGAGGGCCGCGAAGTGAAGTGGAGGAAAAATATTATTGCATCACAATGTCAATTTTTTTGCGCAGGAACCTTTTCGAAAATGCTCATTTTAACCGCTACGATGACCAAAGATTTTGCGGTTGCCGCATAGGGTAGTGAACAAATAACAAAATAACAGCTGTCACAGCCAGACAACTTTTCCCGCTTTTTAAATTTCCAGCCAAACCGCTCACAAGTCATTTTTTTTACAAATATCTGGAAACCCAATGATAAGAAACCTGACTTTGGTCTCTTAATAAAGAAAACAATCCAAAACTAAAATTTGGGATTTCGAGAACGTTAGGTCAGCAGACAATCAGTTGGTGTTTTCAGATTGATAAGTTTTTTTTCATTGTTTAATATTCAATTGAAATAAAACATCAATAAGAACTATTTTCTTCTTAAATATTCAGTTTTCTTGATGGTTCAGTATATCGTACAATTAAAATCGACAGTTCAAGCAAGTGTTGCGTTGTCATGGAATTGAAATTTGAAATATATATTCCTAATCGTACGATATACTGATTATGCGTGTTTTTCACTAACAAATTCCTGTATCAATCAGTTCTCCGAAAAACATTTTATCCCGTTTTTGAGGACAAAAAATCAAATGGGTCAGACGGAAGATCACGCAAACGAAAAATTGCCTTAAAAGGAGCACAGGACTAATATAATTGCTACAACTTTCCTTTGAGAGCAATTAACCAGAAAAAAAAACAGAATACTTCCTTGAAAAACTGATGATTGTTCAGTCATAACTTTCTTACAACTTAAACCTAACTATTTCAAACATTTTCGGACATACTTCTAACATTTGCAAGCAGGAGTCAACTTAAGAGCGTTTTCTCAAAACACTGAAAAATTGTCTTCAAAGTTTTCTTGCGTAAGCTACTGGTTTGTTGACAATTATGCGCTCTCTTTGTTTTACTTTTTTAACGTTTCCTTAATGTGATAAAATTTTGTTTTGGCTAATATTATTCTTAGGGCCGCGAAGTGAGGTGGAGAAAAACTATTAATGCATCATAATGTCAATTTTTTGGCGCAGGAACCTTTTCGAATATGCTCATTTTAACAGCTAGGATGACCAAAGATTTTGCGGTTGCCGCATAGGGTAGTGAACAAATTACAAAATAACAGCTGTCACAGCCAGACAACTTTTCCCGCTTTTTGAATTTCCAGCCAAACCGCTCACAAGTCATTTTTTTTTACAAATATCTGGAAACCCAATGATAAGAAACCTGACTTTGGTCTCTTAATAAAGAAAACAATCCAAAACTAAAATTTGGGATTTCGAGAACGTTAGGCCAGCAGACAATCAGTTGGTGTTTTCAGATTGATAAGTTTTTTCATTGCTTAATTTTCAATTGAAATAAAACATCAATAAGAACTATTTTCTTCTTAAATATTCAGTTTTCTTGATGGTTCAGTATATCGTACAATTAAAATCGACAGTTCAAGCAAGTGTTGCGTTGTCATGGCATTGAAATTTGAAATATAAATTCCTAATTGAACGATATACTGATTATGCGTGTTTTTCACTAACAAATTCCTGTATCAATCAGTTCTCCGAAAAAAATTCATCCCATTTTTGAGGACAAAAAATCAAATGGGTCCGACAGAAGATCACGCAAACAAAAAATTGCCTAAAAAGGACCACAGGGCTAATATAATTGCTACAAATTTCGATTGAGAGCAATTAATCAGAAAAAAAACAGAATACTTCCTTGAAAAACTGATGATTGTTCAGTCATAACTTTCTTACATCTTAAACCTAACTATTGCAGACATTTTCCGACATACTTCCAACATTTGCAAGCAGGAGTCAACTTAAGAGCGTTTTCTCAAAACACTGAAAAATTGTCTTTAAAGTTTTCTTGCGCAAGCTACTGGTTTGTTGACAATTATGCACTCTCTTTGTTTTACTTTTTTAACAGTTTCCTTAATGTGATAAAATTTTATTTTGGCTAATATTATTCTTAGGGCCGAGAAGTGAGGTGGAGTAAAACTATTATTGCATCATAATGTCAATTTTTTTGCGCAGGAACCTTTTCGAATATGCTCATTTTAACAGCTAGGATGACCAAAGATTTTGCGGTTGCCGCATAGGGTAGTGAACAAATAACAAAATAACAGCTGTCACAGCCAGCCAACTTTTCCCGTTTTTTTAATTTCCAGCCAAACCGCTCACAAGTCATTTTTTTTACAAATATCTGGAAACCCAATGATAAGAAACCTGACTTTGGTCTCTTAATAAAGAAAACAATCCAAAACTAAAATTTGGGATTTCGAGAACGTTAGGCCAGCAGACAATCAGTTGGTGTTTTCAGATTGATAAGTTTTTTCATTGCTTAATATTCAATTGAAATAAAACATCAATAAGAACTATTTTCTTCTTAAATATTCAGTTTTCTTGATGGTTCAGTATATCGTACAATTAAAATCGACAGTTCAAGCAAGTGTTGCGTTGTCATGGCATTGAAATTTGAAATATAAATTCCTAATTGTACGATATACTGATTATGCGTGTTTTTCACTAACAAATTCCTGTATCAATCAGTTCTCCGAAAAAGATTCATCCCATTTTTGAGGACAAAAAATCAAATGGGTCCGACAGAAGATCACGCAAACAAAAAATTGCCTAAAAAGGACCACAGGGCTAATATAATTGCTACAAATTTCGATTGAGAGCAATTAATCAGAAAAAAAACAGAATACTTCCTTGAAAAACTGATGATTGTTCAGTCATAACTTTCTTACATCTTAAACCTAACTATTGCAGACATTTTCCGACATACTTCCAACATTTGCAAGCAGGAGTCAACTTAAGAGCGTTTTCTCAAAACACTGAACAATTGTCTTTAAAGTTTTCTTGCGCAAGCTACTGGTTTGTTGACAATTATGCACTCTCTTTGTTTTACTTTTTTAACAGTTTCCTTAATGTGATAAAATTTTATTTTGGCTAATATTATTCTTAGGGCCGAGAAGTGAGGTGGAGTAAAACTATTATTGCATCATAATGTCAATTTTTTTGCGCAGGAACCTTTTCGAATATGCTCATTTTAACAGCTAGGATGACCAAAGATTTTGCGGTTGCCGCATAGGGTAGTGAACAAATAACAAAATAACAGCTGTCACAGCCAGCCAACTTTTCCCGTTTTTTTAATTTCCAGCCAAACCGCTCACAAGTCATTTTTTTTACAAATATCTGGAAACCCAATGATAAGAAACCTGACTTTTGTCTCTTAATAATAAAAACAATCCAAAACTAAAATTTGGGATTTCGAGAACGCTAGGTCAGCAGACAATCAGTTGGTGTTTTCAGATTGATAAGTTTTTTCATTGCTGAGCATTTAATTGAAATAAAACATCAATAAGAACTAATTTCTTCTTAAAATTTCAGTTTTATTGATGGTTCAGTATATCGTACAATTCATATCGACAGTTCAAGCAAATGTTGCGTTGTCATGACATTGAAATTTGAAATATATTTAACTAATTTTACGATATACGGATTATGCGTGTTTTTCACTAAGGAATTCCTGTATCAATCAGTTCTCCGAAAAAAATTTTATCCCATTTTTGAGGACAAAAAATCAAATGGGTCCGACAGAAGATCACGCAAACGAAAAATTGCCTTAAAAGGACCACAGGGCTAATATAATTGCTACAAATTTCGATTGAGAGCAATTAATCAGAAAAAAAAAACAGAATACTTCCTTGAAAAACTGATGATTGTTCAGTCATAACTTTCTTACATCTTAAACCTAACTATTGCAGACATTTTCGGACATACTTCCAACATTTGCAAGCAGGAGTCAACTTAAGAGCGTTTTCTCAAAACACTGAAAAAATGTCTTCAAAGTTTTCTTGCGTAAGCTACTGGTTTGTTGACAATCATGCGCTCTCTTTGTTTTACTTTTTTAACAGTTCCCTTAAGGTGATATAATTTTATTTTGGCTAATATTATTCTTAGGGCCGTGAAGTGAAGTGGGGTAAAACTATTATTGCATCATAATGTCAATTTTTTTTTGCGCAGGAACCTTTTCGAATATGCTCATTTTAACAGCTAGGATGACCAAAGATTTTGCGGTTGCCGCATAGGGTAGTGAACAAATAACGAAATAACAGCTGTCACTGCCAGCCAACTTTTCCTGCTTTTTAATTTTCAGTCAAATCGCTCACAAGTCATTTTTTTTACAAATGTCTGGAAATCCAATTGTAAGTGACCTGATTTTTGTCTCTATATAAAAAAACAATCCAAAATTAAATTTTGGGTTTTCGAGTAAGTTAGGTAGGTCAGCAGGCAATTAGTTGGGGTTTTTAGATTGATAAGTTTTTTCATTTGACCGTTTTTTTAATTTCCAGCCAAACCGCTCACAAGTCATTTTTTTTTACAAATATCTGGAAACCCAATGATAAGAAACCTGACTTTTGTCTCTTTATAATAAAAACAATCCAAAACTGAAATTTGGGATTTCGAGAACGTTAAGTCAGCAGACAATCAGTTGGCGTTTTCAGATTGATAAGTTTTTTCATTGCTGAATATTTAATTGAAATAAAACATCAACAAGAACAAATTTCTTCTTAAAAATTCAGTTTTATTGATGGTTCAGTATATCGTACAATTCACATCGACAGTTCAAGCAAGTGTTGCGTTGTCATGACATTGAAATTTGAAATATGTTTTCCTAAGTGTACGATATACTGTTTATGCGTGTTTTTCACAAACGAATTCTTGTATGAATCAGTTCTCCGAAAAAAATTTTATCCCATTTTTGAGGGAGAAAAATCAAATGGTTCAGACAGAAGATCGCGCAAGCGAAAAGTCACCTTATAAGGGCCACACGACTAATATAATTTCTACAACCTTCGATTGAGAGCAATTAGTCAGAAAAAAAAAACAGAATACTTCCTTGAAAAATTGATAATTGTTCAGTCATAACTTTTGTACATCTTAAACTTAACTATTGCAAATGTTTTCCCAAATACTTCAAACATTTGCAAGCAGGAGTCAATTTAAAAGCATTTTCTCAAAACACTGAAAAACGTCTTTAAAGTTTTCTTGCGTAAGCTACTGGTTTTTTGAAAATTATGCTCTCTCTTTTGTTTTATTTTTTTCACAGTTTCCTTAATGTGATATATTTTAGTTTGGCTAATATTATTCCGAGGGCCGCAAAGTGAAGTGGAGGAAAAATATTTTTGCATCACAATGTCAATTTTTTTTGCGCAGGAACCTTTTAAAATATGCTCATTTTAACAGCTAGGGTGACCAAAGATTTTGCGCTTGCCGCATAGGGTAGTGAACAAATAACGAAATAACAGCTGTCACTGCCAGCCAACTTTTCCTGCTTTTTTAATTTCCAGTCAAATCGCTCACTAGTAATTTTTTTTTTACAAATGTCTGGAAATCCAATTGTAAGTGACCTGATTTTTTTCTCTCTATAAAAAAACAATCCAAAATTAAATTTTGGGATGTCGAGTAAGTTAGGTAGGTCAGCAGACAATTAGTGGGGGTTTTTAGATTGATAAGTTTTTTCATTGCTTAATAATCAGTTGAATTAAAACATGAACTTAGAACTTAATTTTTCTCAATAATTCAGTTCTTTTGATGGTTCAGTATATCGTAAAATTCAAATCGACAGTTCAAGCAAGTGTTGCGTTGTCATGACATTGAAATTTGAAATATGTTTTCCTAAGTGTACGATATACTGTTTATAAGTGTTTTTCACAAACGAATTCCTGTATCAATCAGTTCTCCAAAAAAATTTTATTCCATTTTTGAGGACGAAAAATCAAATGGGTCAGACAGAAGATCGCGCAAGCGAAAAGTCACCTTATAAGGGCCACACGACTAATATAATTTCTACAACCTTCGATTGAGAGCAATTAGTCAGAAAAAAAAAAACAGAATACTTCCTTGAAAAATTGATAATTGTTCAGTCATAACTTTTGTACATCTTAAACTTAACTATTGCAAATGTTTTCCCAAATACTTCAAACATTTGCAAGCAGGAGTCAACTTAAAGCATTTTCTCAAAACACTGAAAAAATGTCTTTAAAGTTTTCTTGCGCAAGCTACTGGTTTGTTGACAATTATGCACTCTCTTTGTTTTACTTTTTTCACAGTTTCCTTAATGTGATATAGTTTTATTTTGGCTAATATTATTCTGAGGGCCGCGAAGTGAAGTGGAGGAAAAATTTTTTTGCATCACAATGTCAGTTTTTTTTGCGCAGGAACCTTCTAGAATATGCTCATTTTAACAGCTAGGATGACCAAAGATTTTGCGGTTGCCGCATAGGGTAGTGAACAAATAACGAAATAACAGCTGTCACTGCCAGCCAACTTTTCCTTCTTTTTAATTTTCAGTCAAATCGCTCACAAGTCATTTTTTTTACAAATGTCTGGAAATCCAATTGTAAGTGACCTGATTTTTGTCTCTATATCAAAAAACAATCCAAAATTAAATTTTGGGTTTTCGAGTAAGTTAGGTAGGTCAGCAGGCAATTAGTTGGGGTTTTTAGATTGATAAGTTTTTTCATTGCTTAATAATCAGTTGAATTAAAACATCAACTTAGAAGAAAAATTTTATCAATAATTCAGTTTTTTTGATGGTTCAGTATATCGTAAAATTCATATCGACAGTTCCAGCAAGTGTTGCGTTGTCATGACATTGAAATTTGAAATATAATATCTTAATTTTAGGATATACTGATTATGTGTGTTTTTCACAAACAAATTCTTGTATCAATCAGTTCTCCAAAAACACTTTACACTTCTTTCGACCCTTTTAAATCGTACGGACACGTCTTAGATACAAAATGTTGTCCGTCAATTTTACTATAAAGGTTGCTAAAAAAGCTTATTTTGCGATTACCAAATTTCTCAATTATAATCCAAATTTTACCTCATTTTTTCATTCTGAATTAAGTTTTCTTGGGACAGTTTTTTTTTTAACTTACTTTGAATTTTTTCGACAGCGCGCCAAACAGATAAAAGAAACTCTCTCATGGCTCCAGTCATTTGCTACTGGTTTTAGGATTTGACACTTTGTTTTCAAACAAATATAGCAGTTAATACCTGAGTTTTGACAGACTTTGTATTTTGGGCTCTCCATTATCTCAAATCTTGCAGACCCTATTGGCCATCTGATGAGACCAATTCAATCGGTTTAATGGTTTTGCTTGTAGCTAAAGTTTGTATTGAGTTTGGGGGTATTTGTTTTTCAATGTTTTTTACTGAATTTTGATATCATGGCTAAATTTTTCATGTTTTTCTTTTCTGATTTTGACATGTTTTTTTTTAATTGAAGCGTTGAATCAATCCAATTTATTTTGTTCTGTCAGTGGTTATTTATTTCTTTGTTTACTCTGATGCCATTACTTCAAACACACATGGATTTTAATCTCATTTCTCAATATTTTTTTGTTACTTCACCTTTGATCAGACTTTCCTCAAAGCTGGGGTATCTTTTTTGAGTTTAAAAAAATGTATTATGAACTCTTGATTAACTTTGATTAACGTTGTTATTGTTGTGATGTTTTCAACACAACTAGCGCAGATTTCATTTTCAAGGAGTTTTATGACTTTTTACAATTTTGCTTTGTGATTGCATATTCAAATTCGTATACCTCCTCATTTTCTGTCAAAGACTGGTGTTAGTATACCATTCCTAATGGTTGTCAGTTCATAATTTTGTGATTCCTGCAATTTTTTTTGTCGTCGTGAGTTTTGTCGCAATAAAAGTGACTTCTAAACTCTCTTTCAAAAATTAACTGTACAAACTTTAATTAGAGGAGGTGAAGTCAATTGAGAATATCTCAATCTAATTATAAATTTTTCGATGGCAGCTTTACTGCTAATAATTCTGAATCAATTAGAGACGTCACAATTAGTAGAAAAACTTATTGTTTCCTCCTTTTTAGGTCTCGATCTTCTCATTGATAATTTGACGCTAAAGATCTGGGATAGGTTTGCAGTTATTTACTGGTAATCTGCCATTTGTTTTATTTTGGAAGAATTTAAGAAATGAGTTGCGTTCTGGGCGTTTTACAAGTGTCTTTCTTGACGAAAAATTGAGCTAGTTGTTTTAGTTATTGTCTTTCTCCTTGAAAAATAGGGATTAATAGGTTGAAACTCTTCCTGTGCGAGGCTCAGCTGGTGCCAAACCCTTTGTTTTTAATTTAGTACCGACCATATGGAGAGGACAGAAAATTATACACACCCTTTATGCACCTAGCTTTATCGAAATTTAAAGCGTTGATGGCTTCAAATTTGTGCAATCAAGATAACCAGATAGCTTAGCTAAAAAAAACGCAGCAATGTGAACGATATGTTTTTTGGTATATGTTTTCCATATGTTTTTCTTTGGCAGATAACAGAAGCAAAACTATTCGGGTATTGTGGAAATAAATTGCACTCGTGTTTATATTAGATGTTTTGTAATTATTGAACTTTTTTTATTTCATTACTGTCAATTTAAGAAAAAGTTTGTTTTTCCAAAACTGTTAGTTCCTTGCGGGCAACTGTTGGCAGAAGTGAATATCCCCCCATTCAGCTCAGTCCAGTTCTCCCAGTTACCGCAACGGGGGTTTTTGCGAGGGAGGGGGTCATGGTATAATGGTTATGCTTATACGGGGAAAGACATATCGGATCTTTTCCGTTTATGCCCCCCTGTACGTTATGCACCCCCCCCCCCCCCCCGTTACAGAGCACGTGCCATTGCACAATAAATCATTATGTAAAAACATGACACGTGCGTCTGGGGGTGCAAATAATATGCGCCCACTAAGCTGGGGGGGGGGGGGCAGAAACGGAAAAGATCCGACATATCATATGATATTGACCTCTTTCGACTCTTCAAAATGAAAGAACAATAACTAACATATTTTACAGTATCCGCTTCCTTTTTCTCCTCTTTTCCGTCCTTTCCACTTTGCTGCTTTTTGTCTTTGTTCTCATCCGCCTTCCCCTTTGATGTTCCTTTGCTGGTGGAACCCTGATCCACCTCTGCTGATTTTTCTTGTCCACTTTTAGAGGCGGCATCCGCGTCCCTGTCATGTTCCACATTGTTGCTGGAGAGACTGGATGTGGACGCGGTCTGTTCTTTTGCGGCGACATTTAGCGACATTCTGAATTAACGAAACATTTCTGGTCAGTTCAATTAATTGAACAGGTGTTCGTCTAACGAGCGTCAATCAATTTTATGGGGAGAGAAATCATAAAATTCTGTTCACTTATGGAATTTAATGAGAGGCGCCCAAAAAATCATGCAAAGCTGCATGTAAATTGCAATAACCGCGCGGTTAATGGTACATACTAAAAATTTATAAATCAAACATTACCCTAGTGATGAAAAATTTAAAATCTTGCAAGAATCTTGCTAGAAATCTTGCAAGGGAAAGCATAGTTCTTCCATTTTCTTGCAAGATTCTTGCAAGATTTGCATCCATATTGCAAGATTCTTGCAAGATTTTGAATTTACATTCACCTTTTTGTCCTGTTTACCTGGCTGCTTTTTGCTGTTGGTTGAGCTGAAATAGTTAATCAACAGTCGGAAGATTTTGAATCTTGGCTAATTTATTTTTCATTGAATTAGGTTTTGTAGTTTGTTCAATAAACAATAATTTGCTTCAAAGATGTTTCCTAAAACATTTGTACTCCGATTTATTTCTTTGCCTTGATTGATATCTTGCAAGAATCTTGCAAGTTTTGAATCCGCTCATCAGTATTGTACGGCCCTTTTAAATTAGAACGGTACGGTTTTCTGTAATAAAACCTACAAATTAATCTGTAAATTATCTAAGTTTTGACATTTGTAAAGTATTCCCTTTGAAATTCAAAAGATAGCCTTTTCTTTTCCACTTCCGACGGAATATGACCATTTATTATTAGTGACCTTATTACACTGGTTCATAACGGTATAAAAATAATTGTAATGGCTATTCCCTCCTTATATAAGGCTATACAAACAATTATAGCGCAAAAAATGCACATTCGCTTATTGAAACTTGGCTATGAATATATTTGCTCATGTATATATGTATATATATATATATATATATATATATATATATATATATATATATATATAAAATTTTGGCTATAAAACTTGGCTATAAATTTTGCTCACGTGGAAGGTAGGAGGGAGGAAACTGATCGTAATATTTTTATACTTCCGGAGTACCCAATTGGGTCTTCAAATTTGGTCGATAAGTTGGGATTGGGGTGTGTTGGAGTAGGGGGTCTCGTCGATTTCTGTCAGATTTCATTCACAGATATAACTTATCAATGGCAATCTTGATCTTTGGAATAATTAATTAACACTCTTACCTTTTTAATGCAAAATTTCAATTCCTACGAAAATCATGAGTCAAATAAAAGGTTACATCTAATATTTAAATTTTACTTTTTTTATTTTATGGAAAAAAGCTGCCATTGTTTTACAAAAAAGCTCTAGAAACTTTAAAAAGTCTTCTTAAATCTTTTGTGCTTCTAATATATACGAGTATTGTTTACCTGATAAGTATAGTTTCGTTACTGCCGGAAGCAAAAATTGTAACTGCTGCTTTATAATGTTAATTTTAATTGGAAAATGAATGTGAAACTGCGAAAACAAAAACAACAAAGTAAGTGCGCAAAATATATCAGATAAAGAAGAGAGAAAAAGCACTTTAATTATTTCAGCCAGCACCTAGGCAACCACTTATAATCTGCAAAATTGGTAATCTATGCTTCAACATTTGAGAAAATGACTGTGATATGCCAGTAAAATATGTAAAACATACGCTTTTTCTTCAACTTCAGAAATCAATTTTAAAGCTGCTGCTTTGGAAATATTTTTATATGTTGTTAGAAAAGAGTGAATTCAAATGCACAAATGAGTTAATTCTGGAGTTCATTTCATTCTATTTTACTAAGGATAATTTTGGAGAAGTTTAGGAGGAATAATTTAAATCACCACCCCTCCCCCCCAACCCATTTTTTCTAATACCAATTTCCGCATGCAAAAATTTTTAATGTATTCACCCCGGCTTTGGATTTACACAAAATATTTGGGGGAAAACAGCTGATTTGGCACTGAAGTTTCCCTCAAATATAAATGATAACAAGGAGGCTCTGTAATGTGCGTTCGCACATAAGGTTTCGACCCCGCTTATCCACAAGTTCGGCTTGATTGTGTACCAAATGAGAAAGAAAACATTCAAAAAATTACACATTGATAAACACAATTAGTGTATAAATGGAAAAAGTGCTTCCAACTCCCATCACATAGTAATCTAATTAAAACCACATTAGTGGGCCGACAAGAGTTGTCATTTTAAGACTACGAGACAAGGCAAACAAAAAAATCAAATAACAACAAACATTTACACCCGAAACGCAATGTCTATTTTTTGAAAAAAAAACTACAAGTTAACAAACTAATAAAGCGTCAGTAAAACATAAACCAAACAAACTAATTTATATTTCATTGGAAAAAACGTGAACCAGAGCTTACTAACACTCGGTAACAAGTACACAAGAAAGAACAAAAACAACACTGTTGAAAAACCGTCGGTTTTCTTGAAAGGAAGTAAAGAAAACCATTAGATATCAATTCAAATATTTAAATAGGTTTTTATTCATTCATGCCTCATGTCGTACGTCTATAAGAATAAACAAAAAATTCAGGCGAAAAAAAATTTACACTAAATTGTTTAAGTAAATGGCTTCAAATCCACTAAAACCGTATTCTGAACCATAAAATTTAAAATCTAATCATTTGAGCGTTCTTTGAACAAAAAAATGAGATATGTGACTTTTGAATAATGAGACTAGCTGACAAGTACTAAAATAAACAGAAAGAGAAAAGGTAAAACTTAGAGTTGTATATTTCGAAAACAACTAATTTCAAAGTTATAAGAACTTTAGCTGGCTAATAGCGAATTCCATAACCAGTTTTTTATTTCTAAACAAAACAACTGAGATCTGTCAATCTTCAGAATATGTCATACGTCACAAAAAGAATGATAAATAGAAAAAAACCAAAAAATGTATAAACATTTTGCGAAAAACGTTAAGGAAGCCGTCAAAACAATAAGCAATGGTCTAAGAACCTTAAATTCAATTTTTTTTCTCCAACACCAATAGAGTTATAGTGGACCCATTGTTAAGAAGAATAGGTAACAAGTAGAGAAGAAAGAACAAAAGCAACATAGTTAAATAACCCATCGTTTTCATTAAATCAAGTAGTGAAAACCATAAGATATCAGTTGAAGTCCTTAAAAAGCTTTCTAATCATTCACACCTCATGTCGCACGTCTCATAGGTTATATAACAAATTTGGACAAAAAAGATGTCATTGAATTTTTTAAGAAAATGGCGTCAAAAAGTTAAACAATTTTTTGAACCATAATATATAAAATATGATTGACTGCGCATTGTCTGAACAACAATAATGAGAGCCGTGATTTTCTAAAAACGAGAATGAGTAACAAGTATTGAAAAAACAAATATAGAGAAATTGAAAAAAATACAGTTCAATGTTTCGAAAACAATTAATTTCAAAGACATAAGGAATTTGGCTTGCAACTGAATTCCATAACCAGGTTCTGTTGTTTCTCAAAAAAAACTTTTGAGATCTGTCATTCATCAGAAATTTTTTTACGTCTAAAAAAATAAACAGAGCTCAAAAATTTTGTTAATATTTTCTGTAAAACCATTATGGAAGCAGTTGAAACACTACACAAAGCACTGAAAACATTAGATATTTTCAATTTTGCCTTTCTCCAACACCAATAGAATGATACTTGACCTAGAGTTAAGGGGAATAGGTAACATGTAGACCAATCGAACAGCAGAATTCAAATATTTCTCTAGTAATTTTTAATAAAAAAATCTGATTATTTAAAAAAAACAACTAAGTTTTTAAAAAACAATAAATTTTAAAGTCATGAAAAACTTAAGCTGTTAACTGAACTCAGTAAATGGCTCTTTTTCCATAGGAAGAAACTAGTACCTGCTTTTATCCAGTATTCATCACTGGACTACAAAATGAACAACAAACGAAGAAAAAAGTCAAAAAATAAATAAAACTTTATCAAAAAACCGGAATTAAGGCCGTTAAAACAAAAAGCGATGCACTAAAAAAATTCAATAAGTTCAACTGTACCATTCTCTGACACAAACAATATGGTGTCAAAATGTAATTTTTGAAGACTAGGTATCATGTAAAGGAACTGTAAATTGCAAAACTTAAAAACAAATCTTCACATTTCTTTTAATCAATTGACTTCGAAGTTATCAAAAACTATAGCTATCTATTGAAATCACTAAATGAGTGCCCATATCGGTTCATTGGAATTCGCTAAGACCTACCATTTTGAGAATATATTAAACGACTACAGAAGAACGACAAAAACTCCCTTAGATTCTGAAATAAAAGGTCGCAGCAGTTAATACCACATTTTCTTCACTGAAAAACGACTGTTTTCAATTCTGCTTTCTATTGAAGCAGAAAACTACCAGGTAAAATCCCCCAACAATTTGTACAACTGGAAAACAAACTTTATTACGCTGTCAAGAACAAGACTGGCATTAAATGCACCAATAATTTGATTGAAATTCTGTCAGAAATTTTAAATGATTCTATTCCGGTGATGATTCTATACTGCGCAATGGTGAACTCTCATCTCATTCTTGTGAGAAAAAGAGTAGATAAAGACGCCTAAAAAACAAAACGATAGCAAGACGGTTAGATCAATGCATAAAGTGGGTCTTCGACTCACTTTTCCTGAAAGGAAAAATTATAGCAAGACGGTTAGATCAATGCATAAAGTGGGGCTCCGAATCACTTTTCCTGAAAAGAGAAATCATCCAGGAACCTATGAGTTAAATTTAAGCAAAACAATCTTTGGGTGAAAACAAAAATTGTGACAAAGCATTACAACGAGAAAAATTTCCATTAGATTCAGCGAAAGGTGGTGTCTTTTTTCCAACTATTAGAGGTGTCAAAGATAGTGCTGGATGTCGTGCAGGAGAATTGCCTAAAGAAACGGAAATCAATATTTGTTTATTATGACCAATCAAATGTTTTTCCATAGCATCAGTCCAAATTTGAGACACGCCTTGAATCAATGGTTAGTTAGAAAAGTCAGCATTGAAAACGCATGGAAGCCACGACTGATTGAGTGTCGATGCTGACATATGGTGAAGGCCCCTGATATCCTTCAAGTCTTCCTCGATTGATCTATACAAAACAATAGCTAAACTACCATTGGAATATCAACTTGTCACGTGATACTTCTTCCTCCATATGATTTATTTTGGCTGTTAGCTCTTGATATATGCGACCGATAGGAATTCGGAAAAACCTTCGGCGAATGAGGGGCAGCAGTGTTTCTAGGTGTGTTAAATCAGACCGACTCAAATAATAGGTGCTAATCCACAATTGTCTATTGGTCAAATTGAAGAATTGATAATGGCATTTTTTTTGGTTGGGTACTTCTTTCAACAATACTGATTCGAAAGCGATCCATTTTATTGACACAAAACATGCTTTTAATTGTCTCAACTTCAGTATAAAAATCTTCACAAAATTTTGCCCTGCTCTCTATCATTTCTCATTTCATCCGTATCTTGAACCAGCAAGAAGTTATATAAACAAACAAACAATCCTATTTCAGGAAGATACAAGTTAAGATGATCCCCTCGCAATGTCAATGTATGGGAATGACCTTTTTCTCTTGCTTGGAATTAAAGACAACTATTTCACAATTCAAAAGTGATATCTGGACGACGGTAAGGCTGTGGGCTCTTCTGATGTTCTAAAAAATTTTAAGAGTTCTTGAAAAACAAAGTCTTGTTTTCGACTGTCATCCTGCTGTTTTAGTTTCATATTTTTAGCCAAGCACATCTTTTGAGCAAACGTACCAGGTTCCCTCTCATGATGAGTTGCACATATTGGAGAGTTTTAAATTATTAGGTAGAAATACATGTTCTGATAATGCAAAATGAAATCTTTATGAGATCACTAAGACAACAGAAATTTTTCTTAAACAAGATAGCCATCACTGCCATTGTTTCACCTCAAAAATTTCTAAAAATGCTTATTTCTTTTTGTTCTGTAAAAAAAGATTTTTTTCGCACGTATATTTCCCAATTTTGAAGAATTGTTTTAAAAATACGAGAAAACAATCAACATTGAGCTAATACCGAATCTTGTAAAAGATCCCAAAAAGTACCAAATAAACTTCTCGTTGCCTTCATTGCCTATAGGACAGCGTGGCCGAGATATGTTTCATGCTGTAGGCGTTGTTAACGAATACGAACGATATGTTCAATTCTCATATCCTTTACCCATCTGCACGCCCAATAGTCGTAAATGAAACAAAAAGGGAAAAAGTTTGATACCAATTGGGAAAAGACAACAGTTAACAGCCAATTGAAATAGAATGCAACTTACTTGCATGACTTAGCTAGAGAAAAATGAGAATCAAGCTCTCTTATCGCAATGACGTTGAAAGAACACTATTTTGAACCAGCGAAAAGCAAATTTAATGGCAATGCCATTCGCTCTTGTTGTGACAAAGTAAAGATGCCTTCAATATGAGTAATAATGAAATTTTCACGTTGGCACATCTTCTTTACCGAAAGGAGGACACAGCTATATGAGACGTAGTAAAGTTCTCGATTCCTTTTCAAATTCGTTATGCGGTGTCTGTCACGATGTTGATATTGAACTTCATTTTCAGCCGTTACAAGGTGGAAAATTAGCTCTTAATTGAATGACAACTAATGATGAGGCACAATTAGACATCAAATCTAGCGGATTTTGGGTATCCAGGATCAACAAAACACACTTTGAAGTAAAACTTTTCAAAACCCGCTAGCAAAAAGCTGCCACAAAAGCAGTAACGAACTTTCATTAACCTGCAAAAAAGAACAAATGTGATCAAAGTGATGTGAGAAAACTACGTTTCGTTTGCTTCTTTTTGCTTGCACTGGTGTAGCTGTCCCATCACTTTCGAAACACAGAAACTTTTCCTCGAAAAGAAAACAGCTATCCTGAATCATATAGTATTAGTTCCGATGCAAAGAAATTGGCTTTTGAAAATCAAATGTTATTCTGATACATGTCAATTGAAAATTTTGTAATTAATAACAAATAAAAGATAAAAACATTTAGGAATGAAAGCAGAGAAAATTGAAAAGGTTGAAAAGATATTTTTGTTTTAAGTGTAAATAAAATTTTGTAAATATAATTTTAAATGTAAATAATTTCAGAAAATTGTTGCTACTTTATTTAACTTTTGTCGCAGAATCTGACAGCCTGAGTCAACGACAAGTTTCAATTTTTTGTAATTTTTTTTTTCATTAGTGAGATCAGTAGTAGTGAAGTCAGCAGTGCTCCAAAACCTTCATTCTTTGAACCGATTTAGATTTTAAATGACAATCCTTTCTTCTCGGCAAAATCACTTCCCTATCCCTAACTATGGTAGCCAACCAGTGTTCAAACCCGCCAATAAAATTCTAATTATTCATATAATAATGTTAAAAGCATGAGCTCAGAAAAATCTAAAACAACAGACAGACAGCATTAGGACACAGATAATGACAAAAGTAGATGAGACAAGATAACAACTTTTTATTTGAGCACAGAATCAATTGAGGCGTCAAAAACTCACTGCAGCCTAAGTGTCTTTGAGCTTCGAAGACAGAAGACAAATCTCTTTAGGAGAGCAAAACTGATTTTCGTCCTTAGAATTCCCTCCCGGTACTCGTCGCGCATTTTTTGTTGGGGTTTCAGTTTTCGATGTAGATCGCTTCAATTGCCATTTGTTTTTCAACCCCGACATGCATCGAAATTGTACCTTACAATTTTGTGAGCTGAACCACAATATTCAACGAGGTGTTGTCCCAACAGGGAATCTTTCTTTTGATGTAAAGGAAGTTCTGGTGTACAATTATCGGCTTCTTTGGCCAGCATAGAGGGAATTGCATCAATCCTTTGTAACTTGCGGGTTCCTAATTTTATCTTTGTTAAAAATGATTTGAATATCACACAATTTTTTCAGACTACTCGCAAAAATTTGAGGGATGTTTCTTCTGTATTGAACAAAAAACAGATTTAAGCTCATTTTTGTTAAAACTGTTAATTGTTTTGAGATGTTTATTTTTTGGGGGTCTTGCTGTAACCTTTTCTTTTGTGCCTATTTTATCCAACCTCTCGTTAACAATACTGGAAGAGCACTCAGTTGGATACTGATTTTCAGTCCAGACGTCCATCGTAGATGACGGTTTTGTATTCAGACGTCATCACCTATATTATGGCAAAAATAAGTTTCGCGCTCTTGCGTAATTCCATTTTCTGACTACGTGGTTCACGTTCACGCTCCTTTTGCCGGGGCCCTACAGTAGAAGCCTCAATAGGAACGGTTGTTGAAGGCGGAAGGCTGCTGTCCTAGTTGTCTTAATAAATTTGTTTGAAATACTCATTACATTTCACATAATGATTTCTGATTCTCATATCTATTTTGTTGGTATTTCTGCTCTCCGTCTTGCTCGCTCTCAATGCATTAACTGTTGTCTACTGTCATGATTCATAAATGTATATAGGTGTTGACTTGCCGCCACGAGTTTGACCGGGTACTCTTTTAGGGGAGGGACTCTCGACTTTTTAATGGAACTCCATCCTCTGCATTGGAGGCTCTAGGACTCTAAGGCGGCGCGAGGTTGTTGATGCTTCAATGAGAGCTGTCGTTGAATAAGGGAGGCTGTAGGTTTGACTCATTTACTTTGGCCATTATTTCTTTGTTTTCAATAGTTGTCTATCTTCTGTTTTACTTTTTCGCTACTAATGTTTGTATGTAGTGTTTTCATTTCGTTGATAATTTTAAAAAAATATAAAATGCTTTATAAAGATGTAGTGCTTGGAGGGCCCCGAACCAGCCAATATTCACCCAATGTTTGGGAAAGGCATTTCCTAATTTGTTTTTTTAGTGCACTCATTCAAGCAAATCCTATATATTAAATGCATGACATTTTATAAGGCACCGTGTTCAACGAAAGGCGAAAATGCATGTTTAAGAGGCCTCTGAAGAGCATGTTTAAGAACTATCGAAGCGCATGTTTAAGAGCTCTCGAGAAGCATGGTTAAGAGGGCAGATTGTGAGAGGTCAATGACCGAAAAAATTGCTCTTGTAAAAGGTCAATGTCCGAAAAAGGGGAGACCGCAAAAGAGTCATTGACCTAAATGCAAAAAGAGTCAATGACCGATAATCCAACTGCCAAAAGGTTTACGCGCCGCAAAGAAAAAAGGGATGCAAGAAAAGTCTTGCCCCGAAAAAATGTCAATTAGAAATAGATCCAAAAAGAACGTATTGCTATTTTTGGCCTTTATTTGATTTCGTTTAATTCGTCGACAATATGTTGGTTGCGAAAATATGAGGTTAAATTACTTTATTTAATTGCTCTCAAACGAAGTGTGTAGCAATCATATTATTTTTTTGTCTGACCCATGACTTTTCGTCCTTAAAAACGGTATAAACAGGTAGCGCCCAGGGGCGTTAAGTTTCATTAAAAGCCCTTAATTGCACTTAGTAGTCCTTCAAGTACATAGCGTGTTGTAGCTACTGTGAAGGTGAAGACCGTAGTTTAAGGGTAAAAGGTCATTTTAGGAGTTTTCAGCCCACAATGTAATTTTTCGTGTTTTTTCGTCATCTTTCGAATTTTTTGTTGGACCAGTCTAAAACAGGCTGGCTATAGTTGATTAAGGTTTTTTGCAAGGCATGAGTACTTTTTGTGACCATTTTAACAGCTATCTGATTTGGTATTTCAAACAAAATTTTTATTATTTCAAACAAAATTTTTATACTAATTTTCATAGTTTTCAAGTTTTGAAAATTTTTGTCATTTTTTGAGTTTTTAAGCTCTAGTTGTCAACAAAACTCCTCTAGGGTTTGATAATAGATTACTGCGAGGTTTCTAGTGGCAATGGATTTGTTTTCAACATTTTTAAAATCACGAATTCTAGCTTTTTCCTGGCAAACTTGCAGTTTTGACATTGTTATCATTCAAATTCAATTTTTGTAATTTTTTGTTCAATTTTAGGTTTCTCCAGCCTCAAGAGCCAGAGAACCTCCTCTAGGGTTTGATAATAGGTTACTGCACAGTTTCTGGATGTAATAGAATGTTTTTCATGATTCTAATTCTCACCAATTTTACTTCATATTTTACTCCGATTTTTACTTCTTTACACGAATTTTAGCTGTTTTTTTTTTCACAAAACTTGCAGTATTTAATTTTTTTGACCTTCATTGTCATTATTCAGGTGTGTTTCAGTCTCATGGGTCAGAAAACCTCCTATAGGGTTTAATTATAAGTTACTGAACATTTTTTGTTGGCCAGGGAATAGTTCTCATCTTTTTAATATCACAAATTTTCTCGATTTTTTTTGTAAAACTTGCTATTTTTTTCAGGTTTTGTGATCTTTTGTCATTTCTCAGGTTTCTCCAGGCTCAAGAGCCAGGGAACCTTATCTTGGTTTTGATAATAGCTTAGTGCATAGTTTCTAGATGTAATTTTTTCAAGTTTGAAAATTTTTGAATCTTTGATTTTTTCCGGGCGCAGGGACCTCCTAAGGTTTGATAATAAGCTACTGCATAGGTTCTAGAAATAATGGAATGGTTATCATTACTTAAATGACTGGAAAATAGACTGGACTTAGCAATTTTTTGATAAAATTTAAGGTTTTTCAATTTTTTCAAAATTATTATCATGTTCCAAGTTTATGGATCTTTGAGTCATAGAAACTATTTAAGGCTTGAAATGGGGATAATTGATAGTTTCATGAGACCTTGAAAATGTGCTGAAGATTTTATTATCACGAATGGTAGAAAGATCCTGTCAAAATTTGCAATTTTTTCAAAAAAAAAAATTTGAATAGTTTTGCCCTGTTCTGAGTTTAACGATCATTACTGGCCAACGAAACTGTCTTGCAGATGGCTTTTATGACAAAACTCAGAGACAAAAACTGGTTTTTTGAAAGTTTTTCAACTGCGAAATAAGAATTTTTTTTCATATTTTGAACTTCTCAATTTCTATATGATTTAATTATTAATTAGGCTAGAAAACTTTATAAGTTGCGGAGTCGGATCTCCTCATGAAAAATATTCCTCTCTCTCTCTGCCGGTTGGGGTTTCTTTCCTTCTCTTTCTCGTTCACGTTTTATCTGTCACACTTATCTCAAATGATTTAGCAATTATATTAATCATGTTGGTCTTTTTATGCCTTTTTTTCGCTTGACCGATTTTTTGTGAGACCCATTTGACTTTTCGTCCTCAGAAACGAGATAAACAGGTAGCGCCCAGTGATTGTTATGTTCTCTTAAAGCATTTCAGCTCATTAGTCAACAAGATTTTTAATCACAGAAACTGCTTTGGAGACATACGGTATGAAGTGCGCTTCTTAGAAATTGAAGATCTGGATTATTGATATACTTGTTTGCATTTGTATTCACGATGTTCTTCACATTTTCAAGCACCATTGTTACTTTCGAAAGTCAGGTGGAATATGCTTAAAGTTAAAGTTTATCAGAAGGTCCGATATTGCTTTAAGATGCTTGAAGTTTTTAGCTTACCGCCTACGCAGGTTGGATTTATCCCGCTACTTCTTTTCGAGGGCGTTTCTTTGGATCTTAGTCGGATGTTTCGTTTTCATCAAAACATAACACAAAAGGTCTTGAAAATTTTTTAGATTGCTTTTACGGACCTGCTAGTATGCCTTTAAAAGAGAGCAACAGAAATTGCTGCCCGGAACTGTTTTTGTCATTGCTATTAAATAGAATTTTGAACATTTTTTCGAAATTGTTTAAACAAACTAGTTAGGGAATTTGTAGTCTCTAAATTTGAAAACTGAAAATCGCCTCTTTTGTCAATAGGAGGCAATTTTCGTGATGCTCGAGGAGTCCATTTTTAAGCTTTTACTGAATTCTGTGACAAGAGACACCTGGATCTCATTAACATTAGAACTTATCAACATCAGAGACACAGTTGGATTGAAGAAAAGAATTATTAATCTTAGCGGGAGTTGTTTTGAAGAAAAGTTTTCCGAACGAATTATCTGTTCGTGGCAGGTATTCTGTGATTGTCAAAATTGTAGAAATAAGTGGACATTATTTGAAAAACTGCGACCAAGGAAGCCCTTCAGCCTAGGCAGTAAATGCAAAAACAAGAGGTAATAAGGTTGGTTTCTGTATATTTGCGTTTGGCTGCTGTACAACTTTGCAGGCGCAGACCTGGAGGAATGTACTTTGTTAATTGCAAGACTTGAATTTCAGAATTTCATTATGAATAGTATTGACAAAAGTTGTAACGAGAGTAAGTGGCTATACGAAAAATGTTTCAATGCGTGGTTTGCGGATCATTTTCTACGCAACTCTCCTGAAAATGATCCTTGTTCTCAACAGTTTGCCAATTACCAGTCTTGTCTGGCTCCAAAACTGAAGGAACTGGGTATCAATTCCCACGCAGACGTTAACGAAACATTGAAACAAAGAGTTTTGGAGGTAGTTGACAAAGCAGAAAGATGATACAATTTTTATTTGACATTTGTAAATAGATAATATAAACATATATATTTTTTAATTTTTATTATATAGCTGTTGCACGTTTGATCGCTAAATTACCTTTTTCTATAAATTAACTCTCAAGAGATATGATTCTAGTCTCAACTTTCAGATAAACTTTTTGTATGGCAGAATTTCTGCCGCAAGTTCAAACAGGACCGCGCGATGTCGTAATCGAGAAAGGTGACGCTGGTTTTGGCTTCAACGTAAGAGGTCAAGTCAGCGCTGGAGGTCAACTCAAATCAATTAATGGCGTCTTATATCCTCCTCTCCAGCATGTAAGCATGGTGATGCACCAGGGAGCCGCAGATGTTGCAGGGGTGAGAAAGGGCGATCGAATCATCGCCGTTAACGGAATTGATGTACAGGGAGCAGAACACAGACATGTTGTGGATCTTATCAAAGGAGGAGGTCCAAAACTAACGTTAACTCTTATCAGGCAAGTTCTCTTTTCAAGACATATGTTTAGCAGTTTTAACTCTTGTTAAGGGAGTGGTCCAATGAGTAATTATTTCGATATAATGTGTTCAGCTCTTTTTTGCGATAAATAATGGCATTTTGATACGTTTGCAGACTAATCCACCCCCCCCCCCCCCACTCACCCTCGTTGAATCGAAATTGGGTATTTGAATTAAATTTATTGATATTTGTCATTATATAAGATAGTTGTTTCTCAATTGATAATTCATTAATTTCATAATATTTGGTATTTAGTGTAACTCGACAGACACATGAGCGCCTGGAGCCCTCCGATGAAAACCTTTCAACGGTCGGTTACCATGGCGATTACGGAGATGTAAAGTACGTTCCAATAAGCATACCATCGTGCGAACTTGTTGTTACTCCTGGCGAAAAATTCTACGTATTCAAAATCCATTACGACGATAATTACATCTGTTCTCGCCGATACAGCGAGTTTGTCGATCTACACAACGCTTTGAAAGCTGAGTTTTGTGACTACAAATTCCCGAAGCTGCCTGGAAAATGGCCATTTCAAATGAATGAGTCGCAAATTGAGCAAAGGCGCAGAGGATTGGAGAATTATCTGCAGAAAACAATTTGTGAGAGGGTAATCGCTGAGTTTGAAGTGATGCAAGATTTTGTGGCTCTGGAATCAAGTTCATCAGTCGATGATTTACCTGTTAATAAACAGAGTCCACAACCAAGGTAAGATTTTGATATTTTGCTTTCATTGTTATATTACTTAAGCAATTGGAGTACTCTAGTTGCTACTCAGAACTAAAATTTGGCGTTTAGTGCGTTTTTATGGAAACTTATTCACCCTCGACTTTTGACAAAAATGAACCGTCAAAATTAATCTGTCAAAATGATCCGTCAAAAAATCCTGACAAAAATCTACAATCATAAGTGGTCTCTGAAGGCTTCGTGTTCCGGAATCACTTGAGTATCCTCAACGGCGAAACTCCCTCTTCTGATAATTTTCTTTTTGCACAATTTGACAATTGCACAATTTCTAAGAGTTTTCAAAATTTTTTCATATCAATTTCATGCACAATAGTATGCAAAATGATTTTTAATTCCTCTCGTACAAAGTTCAAAGCAATTATTGCAAACGTGTCTTTTTTTAATGCCAAATTTTTACATTTTCCGTGTCATTATTTCACTCCAAATATTACTAGTGGTATATAATAACCTCAAATATTAACCTTGCATAAATACAACAGAAATTTGTTTCACTATAAATATCTAATTTAAGCCTAGTAATGAATGTTAATGTAATTTGGGTTTTTTTTCAAGTAGCTTCCTTTGAAAGCTCGAATGCTTGTGGACAGATGACATTATGTCGTCTCTAAATAAATATGATTCATGGTATTCCAAATATTAGGCTTGTGGTAGCAGAATCCTTCGGCTGTTCCAGTCATTTGAACTTTTTCTGTTTATGGTAAGAGCAGTACTTGGAAAACACTCAAGCTGCTTCCTTGAAATGCTTCGCTACTGGGTTTCCTTGAAATGCTTCGCTACAGGGTCTATTCATGAAAGGTTCTTTTCAGTACCGGCCTTTTCAGTAGTGGTTTTTGTGAGATCTGATTTGCTCACTTGGAATTTTTAGTTGCAGAAATAAATTTGAGGCATTTCTAATTAAAGTCAATCAATAGATGGGCGCTTTTTTCATGTTTCAATTCAAACTATTACTAGTGGCCTTTAATAGGCTCCAACAGCATCATTTTAAGTCCCTAAGTGAAGTCTTACGCTGAAGCAGTCCGAAAGTGACCTATCCATTGCTTGTTAATTGCTCTCAAACGAAGTTTGTAGCAATTATATTAGTCCTGTCGGTCTTTTTTTAATGCGATTTTTCGCTTGACCGATTTTTCGTCTGCCGCTTTTGACTTTTCGTCCTCAAAAACGGGATAAACAGGTAGCGCCCAGCGGGCATTAAGTGCTCTTAGAGCCTTTCAGCTCTGTTTCAGCTCAAACTGTTTTGGAGACTTAAACTTATGGTGTGAAGAGCGGTTCTTAGAGGTTGAAGACACCCCCACTGTTGACCCCCCCCCCACTATTGCCCCCACCTCCCACCACGTTGTTGCCCCCCACCCCACTGTTGCCCACCCCCGCCTTTCCCATCAGCCCCCGGTGCACCCCCCCCCCGGCGGCTACTGACGAACAACTGATCGCTAAAAACGCGCAATTTTATACTAATTTTCACAATTTTTAAGTTTTTTAATAGCCGCACAGCGATAGCTGGGTCTATTATTGGCCTTCTCTTTTATTTGGTTTTTTTTATTTCGTCGTCATGATTTTTGTTACGACCATATGACGTCACAGCCACTTTTTGTTCATTCGTTCATACAATTTCAACTGAATTGCATATGTGACGTCATTTTTCGCTCTTAGTGGAGCGAGTTTTTTTGTTCATGCGCGTGATTAAATTTTTGGTCACACTTGACTTACCTCACTCTGAAAAATGACTTCCTCACTTTGAAATTGACTTTTATTTACTTTAATTCAAAGAGATTAGGTCAAATGGGTGTGAGTCTCTCTAAATGAAGGTTATTTGAGATCAGCTAATAGAGGCAGCAATAACTTATACAGATTTTTAATTAAAAGTATAACAGATCAGCCTTCAATGAAAAGACGAATTTTTTTGGTCTGTCTTTTTTACTGTTTTTTTTTAGACTGCCGATCTACGAATCTA
The DNA here is from genome assembly GCF_964194025.1 of Convolutriloba macropyga. Lineage (NCBI taxonomy): Eukaryota > Metazoa > Xenacoelomorpha > Acoela > Convolutidae > Convolutriloba > Convolutriloba macropyga. Next base: position 69,773,046 of record NC_134471.1, read on the forward strand.
TTGCGGCTATTTTCTGGCAATCTGCCAGATATGTTTGAAAATTTTTGTCATTTTCTTTGAGTTTTTTAGGTCCTAGGTGTCAAAGAACCTCCTCTAAGAGTTTTATAGAAGGTTACTGCATAGTTACTCCCTACCACTTTTTAACATCACGAAATTTAGCGTTTTCTTGACAAAACGTGCAATTTTTTTTTTATCTTTTTGACATTTATTTTTCATTATTCACGTCTTTCCAGACGCAGGGCCAGAAAACGTCCTCAAGGATTTGATAATAAGTTACTGAAGAATTTTTTTTGCCATGGATTAGTTTTCAATTTTTGAATGACAAATTTTAGCATTTTTTTTTAAAAACTTGCATTTTTTGAAAGTTTTTGTCAGTTTTTTGGTTTCTCAAGCCTCAAAGGCCGATGAACCTCCTCTAGTGTTTGAAAATAGGTCACTGTATATCTTCCAATTGTAATGGAATGCTTTTCAAGATTTCAACACCTCGAATTTTAGCATATTTTTTTTAAATTTGCTATTTTTTGATGTTTATTGTCATTATTCAGGTTTTTCAGCCTAACAGAAAACCTCCGTTAGGATTTGACAATAAACTACTGGGAAAGGTTTTTTAGTCATGGATTAGTTTTCAACTTTTATTATCACAATTTGTAGCAGTTTTTTATGCAACTTGCAATTTTGAAGTTTTTTGAAATTTTGATTGTCATTTCTTAGGCTTGTCCAGCCTCAAGAGCATCATAACCTCCTCTAAGACTTTATAATAGATTGGCAAAAAGTTTTTACCGTACATGGGATGGTTTTCAACACTTTAACATCACAAGTTTAAGCAATTTTTTGATAAAGTTTTTTTCAATTTTTTTTTGAAAATTTTGTCATTTTTTAGGTTTCTCCAGCCTCAAGAGCCAAGCAACCTCCTATTAGGTTTCGTTATAGGTCATTTCATAGCTTCTAGATGTAATGGGATGTTTTTCAAAATTTAAATATCAGCAATTTCTAGAAAATGTTTGCAAATTTTTTCAAGTTTTTTGAATCTTTGAGTTTTTGTTATTTTTTCTGGCACCAGGGTCATAGGGATCTTCTCCAAGTCTTGATAATAAGCTGTCGCATAGTTTTTAGAACTAATGGAATGGGTATCGATTTTTAACGGCTCAAGCTTTAGCAGTTTTTTGATAAATTTTAATTTTTTTCAAGTTTTCAGAAAATTATCATGTTCCAAGTTTATGGTTCTTTTTGAGCCAGTGAACCTATTTAAAACTTGAAATAGGGATATTGGATAGTTTATTGAGACAATGATTTGGTTTTGAAGAATTTAATATCTTTATTTTTATCAACATTTGTTAAAATTTGCGACTGTTTTCAAAATTTTTGACTTTTTTTCCTTTTCCGAGTTTAACGATCATTACTGGCCAACGAGGCTTTTAAAGTCTTGCAGATAGGTTACTTGACAAAACTCCAGAGACAAAAAATAGTTTTGAACATTTTCACTGCAAAATCTGAAAGCTTTTTTTTTAATTTTGCAATATTTTGGTAATTTTTTAAATATCAGTTTTTTATTTGATTTGTTTACTAACAGGGCTAGAAAACTAAAAGTTGCATAGTCGAATCAAGTTAGAGCTAGACTCACTGAGCCGTGGCTAGCTACTGACGAAGACAACCACTCGCCGGTCGTTTGAGAGCAATTCGCCAGACGTTAGTCGGTTATGTTTATGTTTGTTCAGTTACAATCCGAACAACTTGATTTTGATTTTGGCGCTGTCTGTTACTATATCAGTCATGGAATAATTCCACTTAGTACATTCCACTTATGGATTTTGGTGTTGTTTTTCAGTTGTGTTTTTATTGCAGCCAAAGGAAGTGTGTGGTAAAGCGAGGTATTGTTCCTGATAAAGTAGGTTTTTATCGAGGACAACCCTCCGGGTGGGTTGCTGAATTCCTTAGGCTTTTTTGTATGGAGATGTCGTGACACAGTAAAGTCAATTGCATTAGCCGTTATAATGACACCGAATCAGTAAAAAGACCGAGAGAGCAAGTAATTGAGAAAGCAAAAAATGTTCTCATGCTCAAATAGCCTCATGTTTATAAAACTGTTTTAAATCTGGCTCGGCAGTTGCGCATTTGGATCGAGGACTTTTAGTTATAGGTTTGATTTTCACCTGAAAGGCTTTTTGTACTGCTCTTCAGCAACTTCAGCGGCCTAGACTGAAGTTTGACAATAAAATTTTTGACAATCCTGAAATTTTATTAATAGCCGCCCTCATCTTCTCAGCCGTCTATTATAGCGCTCCTATTTTTTTTACAATTCGAAGTATTTGAATTGTATTGGTGCGCTGTGTTTTTTTTAAGACGTGTTCACGCATTTTTCAATGACTTTGATCTTTGAAAATGGGATAAACAGTTAAAGCCCAGCGGGCATCAAGTTTCATTAGAGGCTCAGAGTGGGCTTTAGTAGTCCTTCAAATGCTTATAGTGGTGCAGCTGCTGGGATGGCCTTAATTTAAGGTTTAAAGGACATTTTTAGGAGTTTTTGGGCTCCAAATGGTACAATTTTTCATGTTTATTGTAATTTTTTGTTTTGATTAGTCTTAGGTTGTAGTCTTAGTCTTAGTTATTAAAAGTTGATGAAGGCCTTTTGCGAGTCAAAATTGCTTGTTATGACCATTTTATGAGCTATATGTTTTGGTACTACAAACACGCAAAATTATACTAATTTTTGCAATTTTTTTCAGGTTTTTTGAAAATTTTTGACATTTTTTTGAGTTTTTTAGAGGTGTCAAGAAACCTCCTTTAGGGTTTGATAAAGGGTTTGATGATAGATTGCTGCATAGTTTCTAGTGGTAATGGAATGGTTTTTCAACTTTTTGCCATCATGAATTTCGGCATTTTTTGACAAAACTTGCATTTTTTTTCACATTTTTTGACATTTATTACCATTATTCAAGTTGTTTGAATCCCAGGGGCCAGAAAACCTCATCGGGGGTTAGATAATAAGCTACTGAAAAATTTTTATTTGCCATGGAATAGGTTTCAACTTTTGAATCACAAATTTTAGCTATTTTCTTTGACAAAATTTGCATTTTTCAGGTTTTTAAAAATATTAGTCATTTTTTCAGTTTTGCCAGCTTCAGGGACCAGGCAATCTCCTTTGAGGTTTGTTAATAGGGCACTACATAGTTTCTAGTAACAATAGAATAGTTTTTAACATTTTAATGTCTCGAGTTTTAGCATTTTTTGGATAAAATCTGCAATTTTTTTAAGGCTTCCAAAAGTTTTCGTCAGTTTTTGATATTCGTTCATTCTCAAGTGCGAGAAAACATTTCACGTTCTGAGAAAACGTTACTGCATGGTTTTTAGTTTCAATGGGTTTGTTTTCAACAATTTAACTTTCGACTTTTAGAATTTTTTGGTAAAATTTGCAATTTTTTGACGTTTTTTCAAAACTTTGAATTTTGTTTGTTTTTTTTCTTGCCTCAGTAGCCGGGTAACCTCATCCAGGGTTTGATAGTATGTTATTAAATAGTTGCTTTTGGCTTTCAACATTTTAATAGAAATAGAACAAATTTTTTTTTTGAAGTTTGAAATTTTTTCTGGAAATTATTGCCTATCGATCTATGAGCCAATGAGTTTTTTAAAGCTTGGAATTTTAAAGCTCGCGATAAAAATATCTTCAGACACAGAAATGATTCTGAAGATATTTATATCACGATTTTCTGCAACATTTCCTTATTTGCAATTGATTTTTTTCTAAATTTTTTGTTCATTTTCGAGTTAATCGATCTTCAAGGGCCAATGAATATTTTTCAGGTGTTGCAGATATAATACTTGGCAGATTTCAGAAAAAAAAATTGGTTTTGAACATATTTTTGGAAGAGGTGTTTTTAAAGCGAAAAAAATTTTGCCTTAGGTTTAAAAGCTTCAAGAGTTTTAGCAATGAGTATATTTTTGTTTAGTTTTGATTCTTTTAATTTCTCAATTTTTTGATGATTTTGTTTGTGTTCTGGCTGGCATTTTTCAATTGATCTGCTGGTCAGTTAGAGGACGTCTGAGTTTTTCATTCAATTCTTTGAATTGTGTTTCAGGTCTTGTCCTGCTATGTTTGTTTACTTCGTCGAACAAAAAAATGTTTCGCTTTACCTCATTTTGCCGCTTTTTCAACATTTTGCGTAAAATCTTTTTGACTTCTCTAGGTTAGTTTCTCTCGTCTCTCATTCTGCTAAAAGTGATTATGAACATCAGTTGCTCAGCAAAGAATTTCGAAATGAACAGAGTCAGTATAAAAAATAGAAGTCAGAAATGGAAGCGGGATAAACCCATAAAGCCCAATTTTAGATGCCCGCTATTTGAACCTCGTTCCTATAAGTCTTAATTACCATCTCTAATGCTTATTGGTATTGATAGTAGACCATGTAGCCTCTCTCCAAGAAACAGAAGTATGTTCAACTACGAAATGCCATCAAATGAAATGGACTTAGAAAATGTTTTTGTACAAAAATCTTTTTATTTGTACAAAAATCTTTTCAAAAATCTATTCTTTCAATCCCAATCATGCTTGTTGGAATCAACGGCGGCTATTTTCCGGCAATCTGTAGGGTATGTTTAATTTCTCTCCAACGAAGTTAGAATCAATCATTGGAAAAGCTTCTGTATTTTTGTTTGACCGCTTTTTCAACAGAATTTTTTCGATTTCAGTTCTCGGGAGACTTATTCACGCTCGACTTCTTGATTTTTGCGTGACCTAATCTGGTCTTCAGAAATTAAGTCTCTTGCTTAAATAAATTGGATTGTAATATCAGGTTTTAGAAGACCCTGACAGCCAAGTGGTTGTTATTTCGGTCTATTACCTCTTAAGTGTGGGGTTCGAACGCCTCCTTGGACCGCATTTTTTTGCACCCATTAAAAATTTCTGGGCTACAGCCCCCTCTCAATTAAATTGCCCTGGTTGTCTTTCGAGAGAAATTTGTCTGAAGTTTGTCGGTTTATATTTTTATTCATTTTTAGAGGAATTTTGTTCAAAGAGTTCTAACGTCGACAATGGCAGCGGGTCGATATTGTCATCTCTTTGTTGCGGTTCAATGTTAATGTTCGGTGTCTTTGTTTCCAGCTAAATTTTATAAGACTTGAAGACGAGCAATGGGTTTCTGGTTTCTTGAAAGGTGAGTTAGCAAAGAAACCGAAAGTTCAGTGAGTGAATAATGTTTGAAAGTGTTGTTTCAGAGAAAAAAAAAGGCAGAGAAAAGAGTGCTTTTTTGTTCATCCCTTCTTTTCAGGCAGAGCGAGAAATCTAGGTGGAATATTTTTTGTTCAGGTGCGGTTTTCTTGAATTTTAGTTTCGAGTTTTTCATGCTCTCAAAAAAGTTATTGTAGACCAATGTAACGATATTTATTCTTCTTTGATAGCGTGGACAAGCTTTTGATATTTAAAAGGAGTTTTACGCTGAATTGACGGTTTTCCAAATATATAGGGATTATCAGGCTATTTTAGCAATGTTATGCTAATTTTATAGGTTTGTTGTCTTAATTTTTAACTGAATTGAAGTCTAGTGCTCCTTAACATTATATTTTACAAATTAAATAAGATTTTTTTGTGGTGCAAAATGTTACTTTTAAAAAACATTCGAAGAAAGTTGAAAAATTTGTAAATATTTTTTCTTTCTCATTTTTCAGAGATACTTGCGAGCTTATTATGGCTTGCATACTCATAGTCTTGATTACATGAATCTAAGCATTTCGCTTTTATGCGTGCTGGTACTATATTAAAAAGTAATTGCGATTTTCTATTTTGGTATATTTACTTTTTGGCTAACTTATCTTTGTTATTTGAAAAGATTTTCATTTCCTCTGCTTTCATGCGTTTGGCCTATCGATAGTATTTTTTTAAAGGCTATGTTTTTCGGCGAAGTCGAATTCGAGTCGTTGCGGGATTTCTTCTGCCCCCCCCCCCCCGCCCTCGTGACGTCTTACATTATCACTTGCAAAATTCAGGCCCAATTGACCCAGCTTGCTGTTTTAAAGCAATTGATCCGACCACTGTTGGTTATGTTTCTCTCTCTGGCTTGGGTTTTTGTCAATTCTTTTGATAATTGACTTCTCCCAAAGCTGTTCTGGATATCACTTGCTGCTATAAATCGTCTTTGTGCTGTGTTTCGTAATTTAGGATGTATAAATCATTGTAAACAATTATTATGTTTAGTTTTATTATAATATTATTTACAGCCGCCTCAGCTTCTCAGCCGGCTATTACAGCACACCTTAATTTTTACAATTCAAACAATTTGAATTGTTTTGGGGCGCTCATTTTTTTTTTACTTTTTAAGATCTGTTCACACATTTTCATGATTTTTAAAGTCAAATTGGAGTAGTGATTTTGGTCACGCAGAAACAGGAGGCGGAGCGAAAAAGCGAGTGGTTTTGACGGCGTGAATTTTTTGGTCTAATTTTAAAGTAGAGTGAGAAAACGGTATTTGAACGAAAATTCGCTTTCTCGCTAAAGGTTTTTGTTGTTCACATGCGGCAATTTCACTTTCAGTTTTACTATTTTTTCGATTTTTTAGATAGGATTTTTCTTCTAAATGGTTTTCCCAGTCCATTCGTAGTTCATTCTAGGCCTATCTTTTTGTTTGAACCCTATTTCCATTTCTCGCTATTGGTTTTTTGTTCATATGTGGCAATTTTCTGTTCTTTTAAATTTGATCTGTTTTTTTTAGAAATGTTTTTCGCAATTCACTCATAGTCCCTTCTAGGTCTAGTTTTTGTGTTTAGTCAATGAGAATTCTTCGAATTTTACGTCAGGACTTGCCCTGCTATGTTTTTTCTTCGTACTAAAATTTTTTTTGCTTTACTTTAGTTCACAGCTTGTTCAACATTTTGCGTGAAATCTATTTGACGTCTCTATGCTAGTTTCACTATTCTCTCATTCTGCGAAAATTGTTTTTAGACAGCAGTTGCTCAGTAAAGCAATTCAAATTAAACAGAGTCAGTGTCAAAAAACGAAATCTGAAATAGAAAGGGATAAACCCATAAAGCCCAATTTTAGATGGCCGTTACTCCAACTTTGTTCTTAGTTACCATCTCTAATGCTTATTGGTAATGATACTGGCCCGTGTGTCGTCTCACTACGAAACAGGTGTATGTTCAAATTGTTTGTGTGCAAAAATCATTTTTTTCGTTTTTCTTCTTTCAATCCCAATCTTGGTTATGGGAATCAACGGCGGCTATTTTCCGGCAATCTGTCGGGTATGCAAAAGTTAGACTTAATAAATAGACCTCGGATTTAATCTACAAACAACTAAGAAAACCTAATGTTGTTTGACCTACACCTAATTTTGTTTGATCTTCAGAACTCAGACCTTTGACTCAACCCAACCACAAAATGGCCTCAAACAAGAACCGCGATTCGAAAGCCCATCACTGTCGGTTCCGACAGCCGAGCCTCGGATGTCAAAACCCAAGCCACTATTTGAACAACCCAAAGTAACTGTCTTTACTAACCTGCCCGGCGATTTGAGCAAAATAAGTATTGCACACGATGAATGTGCGGACATCGAACAACTTGTTTCGTTCACACTCAACGCCCTCAAAATCCCGTCTCAAAAGTTATCTTCATATTTTGGTATATTTTTCCTTCACGACTCCGAAGCAAACTCAAAATTTTACCTCCGCTTACCGAGTGTCATGGAAATGAGCTCGCTTAAGCGAAAAGCTGCCGACCAACTTTATCTCCGAAAGACGGTTTATTCGCGAAAATTGGAAAAGGAACTATGTGATGATCATCCGACTTTTTGCAACTTCGTTTTTCACCAAGCGAAAGCAGATTTGAAAGCGGGCATTATTCCCGTCGAGGCCGAAGATTTAAGACAAAAATTGACCGAAAGTTTCAAATCGAAAAACGTCTCGGATACCATTGAGATTCTGCATACGATTCCGGCTTACAACTCGGTGACGTTCCCGCATTGTTCAAGCAATGTCCAAAAGGAGAACTTGATCAAGTTGAGCGTCGATGAGAAAGCTGTGTACCTGCGAGTTTGTGATCAAAACGGAACAAATTTGGACTTCGAATGCGTAACTTGTGCTTGGGAAACAGTTACTACGTGGTCTGTTGAAAACGAGGGGGCTGTTTTCTCGTTTGACTTCACGCGACCCAATGGAAAAGTGAAAAGCGTGAAACTTCATTCGGAATTGGCCGAACAGATGTCGAGTTGCTTGGACGAAGTTTCAGCGGAGAGAAAGCGACTGAACATTGTTTGAAATGAGTTGATTATAATGTATGAATGAATGTATGAGTTAATTCTTGTCAAATGAGAGGCACAATTTGTAATAGTGCTATGTATTTTTATTATTCATAAATTGTAGAATTACACTTTCATGCTGACATCTAAATGGATTCTAATTATGTCACTAATATAATTTCATCATTCAGAATTTTGGAAAATAATTTTTGAGTAATTAATTTTTCTAAGCCCTTCTTTTTAGTGAAAACTCAGCAGTTGTTTTGAATAAGAAATCGTAATTTCATCCCAGTTAAATAGAAATACAAAAAGGGCGTACACTGAAGCAGTGAATCCTTATAATTAGAAGCTTCTTCTGACATCTCTTTAGAAATCACTGATTTTGACGCTCACAATAAATATTTTTCAGTTAATTAAAAAAATATCTCCCATTTTTTTTTTGGGGGGGGGGGGGTGTCCGGGAATGTTGGTTAGCAGGGAGCATTTAGTTACGAGCCAGGTGAACGGTGTTAAGGTGGCTTAAATTTGTTATAATGAAGCGTTTGAACTCGGCAGCAATTAGATAGCAAAATACTTAATTTGGTGCTTATATTTGGGAGCTATAAAATTTTAATCCAAAGAAAGTTGGCAGCTATAAGACGCATTATTCGGTTGAAGCCATGAACCGTCGAGTGGCGGCCATACGTTTTATTAAAAATTATTTTGCAGCATGCTCGTGAAGTTAATGACAGTCAAATTATAGCACAACTAGTTTGCTTAAGCAGCATATTGATAAGAACAGTTTGCTTTCTAGTCAAGACAGTCATCGGAATAACTGTGCTGCGAAGATCTTGATTCGGAGCAAAAGTTAATATTTGATGCCCATTTTTCAAATCCCAGTTTCGGCGTTTCAGTGCGAGAAAATGGGGTACAAAAAATTCTGAAAATGTCTGTGTACCAGAGGGTTTTCAGAAAACTAACAGAGAGAACTATTGGCCAAATTGATACGTGATTTTTTCGTTGACTGAAACCAAAACCATAAAGGATTTGCTACTGGCTTGTTCACCTAAAATTAGGGGTAATTCTCTGGCGATCGGTGCCAGCAACTGAGAGACAAGATGAAATCGAGAGACAAGGTGTAGGAGTTCCTTTTCAATCTTGTTTTAAGTCCTGAATATCTCGAATTTGAAATACCAAATCTTGAACGTTTTGATATCTTTTTTGAACCAAATTGTGATGTAGGTACCTCTGCCTTCAACGAACACATAAAAGTTTGATGACGTAGAATAAAAGCTTACTACTCTAAACATATTGGCTGGCGCATTTCAAAATCGTCAATGAAGAAGCATAGAACAAATGGACCATCGGCACTAGCTGCAAATGAATGGCAGAGATTTCTGACATCCTTCAAAGTTTTGAACTACCAGAATGTATTACAACAGCAACGAATGTAGGTTGATAGACCTTCATAAACGTGCTCGGTCAATAGGAGTAGGTGAAAGTTGAAGGAGCATTTTTGCCAGAAGTTTCATAAAATATGTTAAACAAAATCAAAGTATTAGGTAGAGAGAAACACCGTTTTATTGGACAAAAGAAAGAAAACAAGCACACCATTCACTCGCAGATATTTTCCAAACTACAAAGTCTGAAGACATCTTGCCCATCAGTGCAAAATTGCTTTCAATAGTCTTTAAGCAGATCTTGCATCTAAGTACATTGTAAAGTGTTTTTCAAAATTGTTGCGCTTTGTGCTTTTTTTAACGTGAACCACCAAATTTGCTTAATAATAAGGAAAAGGTTCTACCGCAAGAAGGTACTGCAAACGGCAATCAACTCGCAACGTCAATATATGGCATTGCCGTTACTCGACTAATTGAACTTCTTGATGACAAATTTACAATTCATAAGTGATATACAGATAATCTTAACGCCATCGGCTCAAGGGACTGCAGTCACTCAGCCTGTCTTTGATTATTATCTTACCAAGTAAAATATGATAGCAAAACATTTTTGTAAATAGGAAGAAACAATTCCTTGCAATGACGTAGAAAAAGTGGATGGACTAGGAGCCTTGGGTTGTGTTATTGGGTTGGAAAGTGCTTATTTTAAATTTGAAAGATCACAAATGTGTTGAAAAACTTGCTCATGCCTATAACCTCCCCTCGCATAAAACTCCACAGACCGGGAAAGTTTCTCAATATCCTTAGAAGAGGTCAGTCTGAACATTTCAAGACCTGATAATCATTCTGATGAGTACAATAGATCAATTCAGCGGTCAGAGTTCATAATCCCTGTCACCAGCAGAGGACAAGATAAAGCAACAGATGATCATCTCCAGAAAAAACAATCTATTCTCAAATCAAAAGACAAAAATTAAGGCTCCATTGGGTAGGAGTAGGATTCGCTCACTTGATTTTGCTAGTGAGAGAGTAGGCTAAACACTAAGACCATGAATTGGTCTATTTTGGACTCATAGAAAAGCGAGTCTCGCTTTTTAATTGCTCTAGGCTATGACTGGGATCCGGTAAAATGGCATCATTGTGTCCTGCAGTGAAAATGTTTTGGTTGCACATTCCCTATAGCGTGTGGAAGAAAGATACACCCCTAAGGCACATCGTAATTCGAGACTCCTTCTCAAAACGGTTTTAGTAATGAGTGGCGTGATTCGTAGATTGAGCTTCATCTTCAGCCCTTGCAAGGTGGAAATTTTGCTCGCAAATCAACAACTGATGATGCAAGATAGACATTGAAACTAGTGGACTTTGGGAATCAAGTTTTAGTAAGACATATTTTGATTGGATTTTTTTTAATCCGCTGGTAAAAAGTTGTCCTGAAGAAAGTACCGAGGCATTCATGAATTATTAAAAAACAATTAATAAGAGGAAACTTACTTCACGTTGAAAAAGCTTATTGCTGTTCTTTATTGGTGTTTGCGTAACTGGTGGAATTGGCCATTCATCTTTGAGGGTACCGAAATAGTTAACTTTGAAGCTTTGATTTTGCTCACAAATCAACAACTGATGATGCAAGATAGACATTGAAGCTAGTGGACTTTGGGAATCAAGTTTTAGTAAGACATATTTTGATTGGTTTTTAAAATCCGCTGGTACAAAATTGTCCTGAAGAAAGTACTGAAGCACTCATGAATTATTAAAAAACAATAAATAAGGGGAAACTTACATCACGTTGAAAAAGCTTATTTCCGTTCTTTTTTGGTCTTAGCGTAACTGGTGGAATTCGCCATTCATCGTTCAGGGTACCGCAATAAATAACTTTAAAGCTTTGATTTTGCTCGCAAATCAACAACTGATGATGCAAGATAGACATTGAAGCTAGTGGACTTTGGGAATCAAGTTTTAGTACGACCTATTTTGTTTGGATTTTGTAATCCGCTGGTAAAAAGTTGTCTTGAAGAAAGTACCGAAGCATTCATGATTCATTAAAAAACAATAAATAAGAACAAACTTACATCACGTTGAAAAACCTTACTTCTGTTCTTTTTTGGTCTTTGCGTAACTGGTGGAATTGGCCATTCATCTTTGAATGTACCGAAATAATTAACTTTGAAGCTTTGATTTTGCTCGCAAATCAACAACTGATGATGCAAGATAGACATTGAAGCTAGTGGACTTTGGGAATCAAGTTTTAGTAAGACCTATATTGATTGGATTTTTTAATCCGCTGGTAAAAAGTTATCCTGATGAAAGTACCGAAGCATTCATGAATTATTAACAAACAATAAATAAGAGGAAACTTACATCATAACTTATCGAAATAATTAGCTTTGAGGCTTTTTTGCACATAAATTGGTATGCTGATATGACTTACCTGAGAAACATCAGCTTTGTAATTACTCCATAATCTGCATCCGAGGCCATAGGACACAAGGTGGACCCGACACGATTGACAGCTCAATAAGAATGTTTGTTGAAGAAGGGAGACTCTTCGTACGTTTTAACTTGTAACGTCCCTTCATTGCTTTTTAATTTTCGCTTGTCCTCAGTTATTTAATTTCACTTCATTGATAACTTTAAAAAATAAGGCTTTATGCAGACACGGTTGAACACTCGGATCTATCCTGTTCACCCCCCAGCTTAGTGAGAATATATGCTTTATGACCCCCAGACGCACGTGCTTTTATTTTTACATAGTAACGTGCTATATAACAACATAATTTGTAACTAGGGGTAATAAAAATTACTGGGGGCGGAAACAAAATAGATCCGAAAAGTCTTTAGAGAACAGCATAGTGGTACAAGAAACCGACTTTATGAACTTGAACTACCTAAATGCACAGCACGCTTTTACACGCTACCTAACCGACAATAAGAATAGTGCATTTTAATCATAGTAGCGTCCAACACTCGCAGGGAACGTTTTCAAATCAACACAGGAGGCAACAAACGTAACTAGTTAAACTGATTGATCTCTTGATTATTTGACATTAAGAAGTATTTCACAGGATGCGTAAGCAAAATACATGAGGGGTTTTGTTATCCTACATCAAGGCAAAGGACCCCTACCTTCGATCCCCCCACTATTACCCTCAAAAGTAATCGGCGAAGAATCACAACATTTGCATAAAAATTGAAATAATCGAGTTTTTTGTCGCTACATTTTGATAGCAACAGTAGACAAATAGCAAAAACTTTCTTCGAAATAATAGCAAATTTGGACTCTTGGCCGTGACAAGCAGATTTGAAGGGCAAACTGACTGGACACGAAAACGGCCGGCTGAAAAAAAACAATGCCAACTGGAACAGAAACTGATGCAATTCTTGATGCGTTATCTGGTTGGACTTACCGTCAGTTCGCATAAACGTCAAGACACTACTCTGTAATGACAAAAGAAGCTATCAACTTTTTCTAAATCAATTCAAAAGCGTTCAACTTTCGACAATTTTAAAACAGAATGTAAAGGAAACAGAATTGAATGCGCCCAACCATTGAGATAACTGTTTATCTGATGTGGAAAGAGATCAGTTGATGAAGGAAGTCAATCTCATAAGTAATACCTCTTAAAGTTTGCCTCCTCTTAAACGTTGAAACGCTGAAGGGAGAAATAGGAAAAACTAGGATTCAAATTTTAGGAATCAAACTTTCCAGCAGACTTTCTTCAGCCTTATTTTTTGTGTGGAAACAAAGCAAAGGACTCGAGATATGAAGTGCACACGATAGAGCGCAAATTGAACGATTGGTCCGAAGAAAACTTCGTCCATGATTCCATCTTACCGTGGACGTATTCAAGCGTTTGTCTTTGAGAGAGAAGTCAAAAAAAGAAACCTGACCAAAAAGTACCAGGTTTCTGTTTCAGAAAATTTCAGTTCGATTTTTGTCGGATAAAAGTTCAGCCAAGTCTTCTATCCTCAGGGGACAATAGACAGAAAAATATTACTCAAAATTTGTGGGAAAATCATTCAGAACTTTCATCTCTGCATCAAGATGCTTTCAATGTTTCTGATCCCCTCCAACAGAGAAATTGGATATTGACAATTGCATTTTTGAAAAAATCCAGCTGACAAATTGTTCGGAAGCCTGGAGCCATCTTGTGTTGATGCAAATCAATGGTTCCATGTTTTGATTTGATTTGGTTGCCTAAAGTCTGTACTTATATTCTGCTTTGAAAATTGGCAGTTTAATTGCGACAGATTTTTAACTGGAGAAGTTAAAGCAATTTAAACCTATACAGTCATTGCCCTGACAAACAATCAGGAGTTAGACACGCCTATTAGAAAAGACTGTAGCTGATTTAACTGGCAAACTCTAATAAACAGCACCGTCTGTAAGACTAGTTTTCTGTGAAATAGACTGTTCAATAATTTGACTGAGACGATTACATGAGGATAACAATAATGATGCCTTTCCATTGCTTTTAACTGACGTTTTAATTCTATCAATAGAAACGCAGGCCTCGCGAATGCAAGAAAAAACTTCTCAAACGTCTCTAATATTCTCTGCAAAAGCTGTCAGGAGAAATACGACCGCAAATCCTGCCTCTGGTGCCGAAGCAGCAATTTACTGTCAAGTGAGTAACACACTATGTGGTATTTTGCAAATGCTGTTCTCTGAAGTTGCTCTAATGCCGGTAATATCAAAGTTAAGGAAGTCAGAGAAACACAAAGATTTTATGAAAAAATTTATGTTCATGACGCTGCCGCTTGTACGAACTCCAAATATCTAACCTATTATCTTGGCCAGATAAAAACAAAATGATAGGTCGCTGGCTGTATAGAGATTACACTGAATCATATAAATATTTTATAAAAAGTCAAGGAAAATCTTGTTTGAGAAGCGAAACTTGGGGCAAGGTATGAACAAGTCAAGTGAACCTTCTAATGTGAGTGAAACTTCTACCAGGTTGCAAAGGTTTCTCGGGACTTTTAGAGGACAAAATCACATACCTATTTTTCTACAGAATTGCAGAAGAACAAGGCATTAGCAATATACAGTGTTACTTATGTAACTTAGCAGCTAAAAATGAGAATCAAAAGTGAGAATATCAAAAACGTCTTCCAGTTTAAAAACAGATTCCGCTTTGAATGGAACTGATTTGAAAGGCGGGGCCCAAAAATTGCTACTAAAAATTATGCTGAGAAAGCAGATGCATATCAATGTCAGTTATTTAACCTGTTATTTGAAAAAATCAACAAAAGCGAACAAAGAAGAGTTGAGCGAATCTTGAAAACCGGATATTCTTGTTGGTTTATTACCATCGTATCCGGAAAAAAAATAATTTCTAATTATCAATAATGAATTTGACGCAATGGCAATAAGATACAGTCTTCCGATGAGAAGTCTGCCTACAAAAAAGTGGTCACCGCGGAGAAATATTCATTGTCGAGCATGCTCTTCTTTGTAAGAAAGATGGCATGGTTACTCAAACGGCTCGACGCATTGAGTAAAATTAGCATGGAGGCAGAGGCGCATCAGAGGAACAGCCGCATTAGAGCCGAAATTAGAAACCTAACTAGCTTTGCCTGGCTCTTCACTTAGAAACAACCCGTAATGAGGGACCACTCAGAACCAAACCAGCGCTCAGGGTCAATTGGTCGATCAGGTGAGTATGGAACTCACAAGACACTTCCAGATTCGTTATCCTTGATATCTGTTAGGGGGTCTAAGCAGGTGCAACTACTGTGAAAATGGACCAGTACTGGATTCGAACCAGCATCTCTTACTTGCAAGCCTAGTGTGCTACCCAATTACACCAACTGGTCTTAAGCTCTCGAACTTGGGCATCTCTTATAACCCATTCTCACGTTCTTTCTTGTTCCTCAAGGCTTCATTTCTCTAGCCAAGTATACGTTGCACAAGTAGAGCTTCTTGTCAAGCTATGTCAAGCTTATCTTATGCACAATTTACATCAGGTTGTTCTCTCTCAAACTTCTAACAATATCCTAGGCCAGTTCGTATTGCTACAGAAACACCTCAAGTGCTGGAGAATTGCACGATCGAAAATTGTAGAAAAAATAACACTGCAAAATTTGAATGTAGATAGCAAGATGGCTCGAGAAAGTCATCATTTTCGCAAAAAACTAGCTGAAAGGTTGTCGGACAAATGAGAGAAGCCATGTACAAGACTCATGAATTGGGCCAAATTTCGATGGCATTTTCAATTTTACGAGCAACCAACCTTTGCGTTGGAGGAACTTGATGCAAGTGGCGGTCATTTCAGTTTGAATACAGTGCTTTTTTCCCGAAAGAAGAAGAATTACATTGTTTCGAAGCTTTCAGAGATGCTTCCATACTTGCCGCTCAACTAGAGTAGGCTTTCTTCGTCAACAAAGCGGAGTTTTTCGGAGGCATTTGATTGAAAGCACGGGTGATCGCCTTTGAGTTTTTACCTGATGAAATTAGGAGAATAAGAACTATTTGCTAAAAAAAGCCAGTTTCACATGTGAAAAAATTTAGCGAACTGCTGATACTAAGTTCGTTGGACTGTTGATTTTTTTTGTATTGATATCCATAGTTGTGATGAACATGTTTGTTGTCAAATAAAAAGATTGTTAGGATTTTTGCCATGTAGACCCCACAGCTGGCCATATAATATATAGCTCGCATCGAAGTAAACATACCATAATGGGGAGCTATAATTTCTCGAAGATTAGGGAACAAAAATAAACACTAGTGAATCGAAATTTTGCACGAGAGTGCACATAATTTAAACCCGAAATCCTACTTATTATTAAGTCAAATATTTAAACTTAGACATCTTGACGGATTACGAAATTATATCGAGAAACCATTGGAAGAAGGTTATTGTTTCAAATAGCCAGCATTTTCTAGATGGCGGTAACTTTTTCAAGTTGACGTGAAATCTAAAAAATTTGAAAATAAAAATTTTAAAAAAATGACAATATCTTCCAGTTTTTTGGTCTCTTTGTCATATCTTCTAAATTAAAAAAATTGGATTTTTTCCGTTTGTGCCCCCACCATTTATTGGGTGCATATCATTTTTCCCAGCCGTAACCTAGCTCGCCCGATCCCACTATACCTCGCCCTCCCCTCCCACAACCACGGCACACCCCACTCCCCTTCAATTAAGCTAAAACTAACCTCCCTAAACCGTAGCTAGCTACTGACCAAGTCACTCGCTCTCCTGTCGTTTGAGAGCAATTCACGACGTTATGCGGTTATGTTTAAACTCTGGTTTTGATAGAATCGAATTCCTAATTTTCAAATAAGACTTGAATTCGGAATTTTCTCGTTGTTTGGTTACCCTCAAACGAAATTTGCAGCAACTATATTAGTCTTCTAGTCTTCTTTTAACGCTATTTTTTGCTTGAACGATTTTTTGCCGACGCATTTAAATTTCTTCTTCAAAAAAAGGATTAATGAGTAACTCCTGATGGGCACTCATTAATGGTTAAGTAACTCTGCTTGACTTCTGGCGTTTATCGAGAACTGCGAAGCGGTTTGAGATATTAAGTCAGAATTTCGAAGTGACTTCTGCATAGTCACTTAATTATGCTTTAAACACGAAACGCGCACGTTTTAAAATGACGAAAGTCAATGGAAATCAACTTCTGGCTAAGTAGCGACTTCTGGCATTTTGACATCTGGCACTGCTGACTTTCGGCATTTTAAAATGTGCACATGAGTGTTTTAAGGGCTCTTCGAATGTAACGTACTACCAGTCTCTGAAAATGTGACCTGCCTAGTTGCTCGAGGAGACAATTTCATGGTGTGAAGGGCGGTTCTTAATCTTGAAAGTTTGGCGCCCTTAGTCAGCCAACCCAGTCATCCCCCCGTTCACCCGAATCCCTCCACGCACGCACGCACACACACAAACACACACACCACCACCACAACCAACGCTCCCCCAGTCCAACATTCTGCACCTGGCGGTTTGAATCCACTGCACGTCCAACCCTCCCAACCCTACCCCGTCCCTTAACCCCCTTCCCCTCAATGCCAAAATCTCTAAGTGCCAGTTAGTTACTACCGAAGCAAACCGCTCGCCGATCGTTTGAGAGCACTTTGCCCGACGTTAGTCGGTTAAGTTTATTGTTCATAGAAAAATTGATCCAACTAAACTTTGAATGCACTCGTATCAAAACTTGCCAACTTTTTGTAAGGGAAAATTTGTGGACAAAATTAACTCATAATAAACACTCGCTGAAAATGTCACTGTGCATAATTGTTACAACTGCCCAACATTACTGCACAATTAGAGGGCTATGAATTTTAATCTTGCCCGGTTTTGATTTGTCAATTTTGGCCCATTAGTATTTCTTGCCA
Organism: Convolutriloba macropyga; assembly: GCF_964194025.1. NCBI lineage: Eukaryota > Metazoa > Xenacoelomorpha > Acoela > Convolutidae > Convolutriloba > Convolutriloba macropyga. Next base: position 69,790,985 of record NC_134471.1, read on the forward strand.
AGAAAAACCAGGGTTTTACGATTGAAAATCTTGTAAAATTTGAGTAATTACTAGGAAAACTTCCCGAATTTTTTCATTTTTGGATGAAAAACTGAAAAAGTGATTTTTGATTGTTTTACAGTATTTTACATTTCTACATTTCCAATATTTGCACTCTTTGTGTACTTATATTTGCTTATAAAAGGGTTAGATAAAAAAATGCATGTCTTAGAGATTCTAGTAGAATTATTTCAGAGAGAAACATCAAATCGAATATCAACGTCTGAATAAAATATAACATTTTCTTTTTGTTAAAAAAAGTAAATAAATTTGGTAAAATTTTGGTACTTTTTTATGATCAACATTTGCATTTTCTACAGTTTCATTTGCTTCTGAATCTGATATTGATCATCAAATAGGTGTGCCTAAAGCAGTTGTTGGATGACTTTTGAGTTATTTTTCTCAACTGAACGAAAACGTTTTTTTTTTTACTTGGTGAATTAAACTCTTATTTATAAAAAACTGTGTTTAGCAACAACTAGCTCAATTGAGATCTGATGATATCATTATTGAATGAACTTATGTTTTTCTGGCGAGAAATTGACTTTTTGGTCTTCTCATAGTTTAATGTCACGAAGTTGAAAGTATTAATCATTAATTTTTCAGGCTAATTTGGGCATAATTTTTTCACTCTATTAAGAGTAAAGAAATTTTTTGTCGATTTAAATGCAGACGTTTTTGAAGCGTCTGTTTTAGTTACAAAAGGAGGTTTAACTGGTTTGATTTGGATGTTTTTATTTATCTTGTCGGGATCTTGAGATGCAAAACAAAATATTTTGGATATAAATTTCAGAAACAGAGAAATTGTTGGATTTTCCTCAAAATAATTTTAGTTGAAATTTACCGCATTATTACTTGTTTCAGTTCGCTAAAGCGATGGCGTCTCGTTTTGAAACGACATTTGTTTAAAGTATAAAGTTACAAGACAGTTCTGAAAACGCTTGGATTTGTTATTTCAAACTCTCAGATATTTGCGTCAATTTTTTTACCTCCGTCTCTGGTTATCTTCTCTATCTATAAAACTTTTCTTAATCATCGAAAAAATTGATGTAGTGAATTTTGTCTCAATTGTCAAAACTTCTTTTTTTAATGTGAATTTGTAGGTGAATTCCTTTGTAGGCCAATTTTGGAGAGCCACAGTACAAACATGAAACTAAAAGTCCCGTTTAATGAGGTGAAAGATAAAAACGGATGTAGCCATTCAAAGCGTCTAATTTTGATCCATAAATGTTCCAACTACTTTCCTTGTCCACGAATGATTAAGTTCTTAATTAAAATGTTGCCATTTTTTTATTTAATAAATATACAGTTTGGAGTTCAATGTGTTGCTTTTTAGGTTAGCTGAATCTTGAGTTCGAAGTCTGTCATTTAAAAAAAATGAAAGTTGTCTGTCATCGTACCGCGAATGTTTGTTCTTTTTTGGATCTATGGAGTAAAAAGTTACAAAACAAAGTCTTTGACGATTAAATTTTTTCATATTAAGTGTTAATAAAATTACTTTGGCCTTCTAGTTGAGTAGGAGTTTGTGCATTGGCGCGTTTCATGAAAATCACGCCCAGTTTTGGGTCGCTGGCGGCCGAAATTGAAGACGAAGAGACAGCTGCTAGACTGTCTGGCAAGTAGTTGATGTCGTACACGTTCTGCACTGGCACTGGCGAGGCAAGTTGTTGCTGTTGTTGGGCTATAATGTTTGGGTTTGATGACGTGGCAATCAAGTGGGGCTCAAACATCTCGGCAGAGGTGTTCGAAGGCGAGCTAGACGACGCAGCTATGCCTGAAATAAATCGAACAAGTTTTGTACTTGCTGTTAACGAATGGTTTGTCTTTTTAACTCTTAAAACTTAGCTGGGTTGGTTTGAGAATATCAGTTCAAATATTTTTATTTGAATGGCCGTGCTATATGAAATTAAAGTTTTCAACCGATTGTGGGGGCAAAGGTGAACTTTCTCATATAAAAATTTGAAAATTAACATGAAACTTTCCAAATCTGGGTTTTGCTATTTGAGTTGAATGGTGTATTTTTTCCCTGGATTTTTCTATGTTTTCTCCGGAACAAAAAAATTTTCTGCTTAAACCGACCATAATAGTGGAATATGTTTGAAAGACTATATATTAGGGTAGCCCAGATTGAGGTGCCGGGCGGAATTTGGCACGTCCTAACCCTCGTAGGTTTAGGTTAAGATTTTTGTGCGCTGATGTCCAGACTTTCTCAAGCTTCTCCTTGTTTCCAGACTATGTTAATTTGAACGCACGACTTGTGTTAATGTTCTGTCTGTTCGAACCAACTTTCGGCCTGGCCCCTCAACCTGAGAGCCTCAGAGACGGTTAATTTGCATGTTCATTATTTTGAGTCCAGAGAACGCACGTTGATGTGTCAAATTTTCATTCGTGAGGAATCTTCTGGGATAGAAAGTCAGTAACGCGTTCAGAGTATTTCTTATTCTTATTAATACAAGTTCCAGAACAAACCATGACAGTGGCTATTTTTCAAAGGCTATATGGTTAATTGTATGGTTTAATTATTTAACTATACATTATATGGAATAGCATCAGCAAATTTCAAACCGTAGAAATCGCCCCCGTTTCGTTGACCACCCCCACCATGGATTATAGTTGGCACAGGGTACTGTAGGACATTCCCATTTCCCAGTTTCTCAGGAGTGCTGTTAAGAATAGCAGAGCCCCGTTTTGAGTCACAGCCCCCCACGACTGGGAAGTTGCTCTGTTGCTGCAGGGCTTGCATTCGTAGGGAGGCAGTGGGGCTGAAGTCGGCTGTGTCTGCGGTTGCTGTTGTGGTTCGCTGGGGTTTCTTGGGTGGCACTGGCAAGTAAGGCGCGTCCGCATTGGACGACAGAAGATACCTGTGACGTCAGTGTATGCAATGATTGTCCAGTTACAATAATTTTTTAATAAAATTTTTGATTTTGAATGATAATCTGTGAATTATCATAAATCTGTCGATTATATGCCCAAATCGTATCAGAAAGATCACGTTTGACTAGTCTAATAAACTATTTATTTTAAGAATATAACTAGAATATAAATAAATCTGAGAACTTAAGTAAATAATTTTAGGTTCAGAAATATATTTTGATTTACTAAACAGTCAAAGAAATTTGCACATTATAATCCAGAATTACTTCACATTTATTGATAAAAGTTTTGTCAAAAATGTTAACCTTTCAAATCAATTCGTTGATGAATCGTAAGTAGCAATCAATTGTGTACTCAGATGATACATTAACAAGGAGTCTTGGTAATGCGCGCCCGCACATAATTATTCTAAACCCATTCATTCATTTGTTGAATTAAAAGTCTAACAAATGAGGAAGGGATACAAAACTTTCGAAAATTCACTCATTGTTAGGCAGAAAATAATTGGCGTATCAAAATAATCACTTTAATCTCAATTCTCTTCCACGAAATAAGTAATGCAGCACTAGAGGACTAATGAGACCTGCCATTCTTAAGACTTCGAGACAAGACGAACAACAAAATCAAATGGCCACAGCAAACATTACTTACATTCAAAGCAAAAGTCACTTACATTCAAGCCAAAATTAACAAAAGTCCTAAAAACAAAGTCAAAATAGAATCAACTAAAATCTAAACTAAACAAATTAAATTGGGCGCCACTAAAAACAGCAAGAGATCAATCCTTAATGAAACTCGGTAGCAGTAGATAAACGATAACAAAACGGCAAAGTTAGAAAATACGTTTATATATTTTGAAAGTAAATAATTTCAAATATTGAAAACAATTAGATATCAACTGAAATCTTGAAATGAGTTTATGTGCACTCAAACCGCCGTAGTAAGACATTGAGACCTGTCATCATCCAGAATATGTCGTACGTCTACAGAAACAAACAACATACTTACACGAAAAACAAAGTTCGAGTCAAATTCTGCGCGACCGTATCGAAGCCGTTACAACAATAGTGCATTCCGCAAAAAATAAAACAAATGGCGCCTTCTTTGAAAACAAATAATATTATATGTGACCTCTGAATAATGACGCTGGGTAACAAGTAGACAAAATAAGAACAAAAAGGGCAAAATTGAAAAACACATTCATATTTTCTAAAAACAGTTAGTTTCAAATTTATAAAAACATTAGCTTTCAACTGAGATCAGTAAATAGTTCATTTGCTTCTCCAAAGAAAGCCATTGAGATTTGCAATTGCTTAGAATTTATCAATTGTCCTCAAAATGAAGGACAAATAAAGGAAACAAAAAAAATAAAAAGAAGTTTTTCTGCAAAAAAAGTCGAAGCCGTTAAAACATCAAGTAAAGCACAAAAAAGATTACATTTGTTCAATTGTGTATTTCCTAAACACCAATAATGTGATACGCTATCCGTAAATTGTGAGAATAAGTAACAAGTACACAAAAAAATGAGAGTTGAAAAAAGTCTTTAAATTTTTTTTTAATTTGATTCCAAATTCATGAAAAACCTTAGCTGTCAACTGAAATAAAAAAGGTCCCTTTGTTCATTCAGCGTTTTTACCTAAGATCTCTGCACTTATCCAGATTTTTTTGTGTGACTATCCGTGATATATCGAGAAGTGGCGAACTTAGCAACTTAAATTAAAACTTTGATATATAAAAAAACTTTCTTACCTGATGTTTGGTGAAGTGAAATTTAATAATGGCTTCTAGTTTGACCCGAATCGTCGATTCAAATTTGGTCAACCCACAAGTTGATCAGTGTACATAAACCAAAAAAATTGTGTGATAGATTCGACCTTCCCACCACCAGATATGATCAGAAACCAACTCTCCGACCCTCCGAGTAGATAGAAATGACATGTTCTCAGGTAGGGAGAACAATGTGTTAAGTGCAAAAAACTGCTCTAGTACTGGCCATATACAGCAAGGGGAAAAACTTGTTCACAACTAAGGTGTAAATTAATCCATATCAATTTATCTATATCTAGACGGATATGTAAATTTTCATACTGGTACGGACTATAAATACCTGTGAAAATTTGTACATTTAGGCCATTTTTAATCCAAATATTAAAATATTAAAATTCTTGTTACTCGTGCTCGAGACCACGACTATGGTGTCCAGACCTCCAAAACGACCGACAAACCTTGGATCTGCAGAATACTGAATCCTGTACTGTGTGGATCATGTCTTTTGTGGGGAAATGGTGCGCAGAGAAGAAAGAAGATAAAGTCAACAACGACGGTACGATTGTGGACCTACAAGTAACAAATCTCTTTCTTAGTATATGCGGCCAGGACGCACTTCTTAAACTTAGGAGCCTTATGAGCCCTGAAAAATTATTAGACACTCCTTTTAAAGAAATCAGACAAGCTATTCAAAACTATATTTCCTCTAAAGAGAGAGTAGAAACGGCAGAAAGGGCTAAATCTCTGTCCGTTATCCAAGGCGTGGAGAATCTGACGACAATTTTTAGCGCGCCTCAGAAAAAAAGCACGTTTTTGTGACTTTGAAAAACTTAAAACAGTAACCAACCCTGAAGAAGAGTTGGTAAAAATTAAATTTATCTCAGGTCTGAGAGACCCTGAGGCCAAATTAAGACTATTAGACGGCATTAAAACTAAGCCAACGATGTCTCTGTCTGAAATGACAGAAAGCTTAAAAATCAGAAGTCAAGCAATGGCTTTTGCGAGTTCCTCAACAGGTAATAAACCATTTGTAATAAAAGAAGAAGTGGGATACAACTTCAAAAAGACCTTCAAAAAACCTAGTGAAAAGTTCACTGGTAATAAGGCAATGGTAACTTGTGTAAAAGATGTGGAGGTAAGCCACAGAGTAGCAAGCCGTGTCCGGCCTTGAACAAGAAATGTAACATCTGTGAAAAGGTGGGGCACTTTTCAAAAATGTGCAGAAGTGTAACCCAGCCTAAGTCAGGTAAGTCTGAACAGCACAACAATTTCTGCGAGGAAAAGGGAAAGTTGTCTGGTCAGATATCATCTGAAATGGAGATGGGAATGTACTATACACGGGAAAATGTGTATAACATTTCGGTGACATGGGAGTACATTACAGTAAAAGACCATAAAATAAAAAATGCAAGTTGATACCGGTGCTGATAGCACCGTGATATCTATCAACTTTAATTTAGACTGAGCTTGGTAGAGCTCAGTTAAATGGGAAAGTCAAACGTCTTGAGGCCTATGATGGTCATCAACTGACGCTTCTGGGATCACTAACATGTGATGTTGAGTGGAACAGAAGCAAGTATAGGCAACAACAAATTGCAGTTGTGCAATCCGACAAAAAATTTGGGCTACTTGTGAGAGGCATACTACCCCAAGAAGGCATAAATGCAGTGAGTTATGAAAGACTACCTGCAGTCAAAGGATACAATGCGCATGTGAAACTCATACCTGGATCACAGCCAATGTCCTGCAAAGCCAGAAAGATACCTCTACTTCTCCAAGACAGGGTCAAAGAGAAGCTAGAGACAATGGTACGGCAGGGCATCCTGGAGCCAGTACAACCTGGTGGGGTCACAAATGCATCACCAGTAGTGTGGCAGCGGAAGAAAAATGGAGCTCTGAGACTATGCGTTGACCTGAAAGTTCTTATCAATGGCAAAGTTATGGACGAGGACTATCCAATCCCAGACATGGAGACCATTTTTCATAATCTCCATGGGGCCTCTTACTTTGGAAAAATTGACTTATCAGACGCATACTATCAAATTGAGCTGGACGAGGAGGCAAAAAAAATATGCACAATGAACACATCGCAAGGATTGTTCAAGATCTGCAGGCTTCCTCAGGGCCTAAAGAACTCTTCATCAATCTTCCAGAATTGCATTGAGTCAAATCTCAAAGGACTCAAGGGTGTGGTCATCTTCCAAGACGACGTCCTGGTATATGAAACAACAAAGGATCAATACGAGAAACGAATGCTTGCAGTGTCAAGAGTCGGCTACGTGAAAAAAATTTCACCATCAATGAGAAGAAATCCAACTCAAAACCAGTTTCAAGCGTAAGTTTTCTTGGTTACTCTGTTTCCAAAGCAGGAATAGCACCCGATCCTAAACATGTTGAGAAAATCAAAACCGCAAAATTGCCATCAAATGTGAAACAACTTTGCGAGTTCTTTGTCGGCTTAGCAAATTTTTATGCTCGAATGGTACCGGGTTTCGCAACAAAAATGCTACCCCTAAACAAAATTCGAAAAGAAGAATTCAGATGGGAAAAGGAAGAGCAAAGTGTTTTTGAAAACATCAAAAACCAGTTATGTGTTAACACTCTTTTACAGCCTTACAGCTTGACGAAGGAAGCAACCGTGACAACAGACGCCTCAGAGAAAGGTATAGGAGGGGTAATCTCACAAGAAGGACATCCTGTGATCTACGTCTTGAGGAAGTTGTCACAAGCTGGACAAAATTACTCCAATATTGAGCGAGAGGCACTTGCAATCGTCTTTGTGGTAACAAGATTGAAACAATTCCTACTCGGAAGAAGGTTCACTCTACAGACTGACCACAAACCTCTCAAATATCTCTTCGCCCCAGATGAAGAAATTCCGGAAACAGCATCAGCAAGAATTACGAGATGGGCGATAGCTCTGATGGGATTTGGCTTCGAAATGAAATATACAGCCGGAGAACAGATCCCGCACGCTGATGCTTTGACCAGACTAGACCTTGACAACGACGTTGACAATGATCGAGTCTGCTTTGCTCTTGACAATATCTACTTCGTCCAATCCGACCTGGTGACGCAGTCAGACATCAAAACTGAGCTGGGATCGAATCGACTCTTTCAAGATGTCATCAAACGAATAAAAACCGGCATCTGGAAACATTGCTCAGAAACACAGAAGGGATTTGAACAAAAGAAAGACGCCTTGACCATTCACAATGGAATCATCTTTCGAGGAGTTGTGCCTTTCATTCGAACCAAAGATTCATGGTGACGGCCAAAGCTCATGAGACTCACCCAGGCAAAAATGCAACTGAAACAGCAGCTCGAATGATGGCTTGGGGGTCCGGCATCAGTAAGACGTTCTTCGATATGTTAGTAAATGTAAGGAATGCCAAGAAAACAGGCCTAGCCTGGGGAAAACAGTATCTCCTTGGCCGGAAGCTGAAGTTTGGGAATGACTCCACGTGGACTGGGGCTACGTCAAGGATCAAGGTAATATCTTCGTGATAGTAGACGGACGCGGGATCAGGTTGGATAGAAGCCTTCCCTGCGGGAAATAGAACCTCACAAACAATGAAGGTGCACTTGAGTCAAATCTTTGCAAGATTTGGGATACCAAGAATATTAGTATCAGACAATGGTCCTGAGTTTGTGAGCAGTGACCTAAAGCAATGGTGTGAATCAATGGGAATTAATAAGATGGAATCTCCCATCTACCATCCAAGAGTAAATGGGATTGCTGAACGAGCGGTCCAAACAGTGAAACGGGCTATTCAAGCCTGGAGTCCAAATCTGAATGTGTCATTTGGCGCTTTCCTACAGCGGGCTTAATGACACATCGGAACACTTCCAAGACGCGGTTTAAAACTCCTGTAGAACTGCTACTGGGACGCAAAGTAAGACTTCCAGCAGTCACTGATTTTGATCTGTGCGAACGAGTCCTCTTCAAAGCGACGAACAGTTCACCAACGGTTCCAGCTACTTTCATTATCCGTAAAGGAATGAACGCTTCGTTCATTCAGCCGGAGAATTCAAACAAGACAGTGCGTGTTAGTGACAACCAAGTCTGGAACCTGATGACATCAAGACTGAATCTACTGACTAACAGTCTGAGAGCAGTAGGGACGACATAGACGTGGCATCACCCAACTCTACGAAAGAAACCTCAGTAGTTGGAGGGAACAACCTTCAGTGGCCACGAGAACTTCAAGCAGAAAAAAAAACAACCAAAAAGATTTGGAGAAGCTATTCCTACAAACTTGCTTAAAAAAGGACGGAGGATGTGATATATCGAGAAGTGGCGAATTTAGCAACTTAAGTTAAAACTTCGATATATAAAAAAAACTTTCTTACCTGATGTTTGTTGAAATGAAATTGAATAATGGCTTCTAATTTGAACCGAATCGTCGATTCAAATTTGGTCATCCCACAAGTTTATCAGTGTACATAAACCAAAAAATTGTGTGATAGATTCGACCTTCCCACCACCAGATATGATCAGAAACCAACTCTCCGACCCTCCGAGTAGATAGAAATGACATGTTCTCAGGTAGGGAGAACAATGTGTTAAGTGCAAAAAACTGCTCTAGTACTGGCCATATACGGCAAGGGGAAAAACTTGTTCACAACTAAGGTGTAAATTAACCCATATCAGTTTATCTATATCTAGACAGATCTGTAAATTTTCATACTGATACGGACTATAAATACCTGTGAAAATTTGTACATTTAGGCCATTCTGAATTCAATTATTAAAATAATAAAATTCTTGTTACTCGTGCTAGAGACCACGACACTACCAGAAGGAACGACAAACAAAAACAAAAAAAAATGCCATCCAATTCTGCTAGAATACGGTGTGGACTCCGTTATAAGCATAAACTAGTCACAGAAAGAAATGATACTTCCAAGTATGCCTTATATTTAAAAGCCAATAACGTGATACCTGACGTATCAGTAACGTACTTCTAAAATGGGAAAGTATCACAAAACTCGAACTTTTTCGAAAATTTGTAGTAGCAAAAAGGAAAACCATTAATTAAAACCTAAAAGCGCAAAAAATTTCAATTGTTATCTCATTAAAAATAAGATGCGACCTGATTTAGCCAACTTTAAGCTACAAATGGACTTAATAGAGAGAAAAAATGGGAGAACTAAATAATCATTTGTTTATTTTGAAAACAATTAATTTTAAATGTCAAAAAGACCATAAGCTTTCGACTGAAGAAAGTTAGATAAAACTTTTGAAGTTCTTTAGGAAGACAATTGGACTTATCGTTAATGAGCCTGGATTTGACTTGTTCTGTTCTGCAATTAACTTAAAAAGGGCATATTTTGTTTAAAGAAAAGACTGCTACTGATTACAATCCGAATTTATTTTTGGACTGCAAAAAACGACTTTAACAAAATTGGCCTTGCTATTGTTTTTTGTCCGTTTGGAGCAAGTAATTATTCCGAATGTTATGGATATGGATAAGCTGAATTAAAAAATCAACAAATCAAAGATATATGATAAAATTTGGATTATTATTGAGTTAAGTTAGCAAAAAAACTGGCAAAATTCAAGAACAGCCTTAAGAGAAGCGCAAGTAAAAATAGCCCTTCCTGAAGCTAACAAAGATCGTGCCAGCAGTTTTAAGGTGTTTCAATCCGTCAAATTTAAACGAAATTGACCAAAGAAGCTTAATTCGTGCTGAACTTTGGAAAATTCAGGCAAAATTTTAGACAAAAAATTGGATGAAACAGTTCAACAACACTCTTGTATCTTTGGAGGTATAAACCAACAACACTTTTGTCCACAATTTTAACATCTTTCTTAGCAAAAGATTGGCAAAAAATTGTGTAAGATTAAGAGCATGTTAACTGAAACAACTGAAACATCAGTCAAATGTTCGCAAAACTTTAAATCTCAATGACTCCGTGCAAAAAAAAACAAAATTCAAAAAATCTTTTTATATTCTACGCTGAACGGGATTTCTAATGATACCCCTCAAAACCCTCTAGAATGAATATATCTATCGGCTAAATTTGACTGAACAAAAAACCCATTTTGAGTATATAGTTCCTCCCCTGGAAATGGGGTCGAAACAAAAAGAACCGCAATTAAGGCATAATAGCTTTTTCCAAATCTAGAAAATTCGATGCAAGCAGGAATTTTCGAAAATTGAGTTTATTTAGAAAATAATCTACGGAAAAAAATTTAAAACTGAAACATTGTCAAATTTTTAATGTTAGCTGGTAGACGGTTATAACCTCCCTTATCCATACTCAAGTCTGGTTTCAAGTTTGTCACCTGGTTTCCTTACAACATCTATTCAAATAATTTATGGGCTGGAATAGCTACGTACCCTTCTAAGAAAGCTTTGGACTCTCCGTCGCCCGCTCCGAACCTCTCTCTGGCTGATGGGTCACCAGTAGTGGTCTGGGTGGGGAATCCGGCAGCTGAGGTGCGAGAAGACATTCCTGATGCACTTCTACCACTCTTGATTCCTTTGTTACGATAGTACCACCTACATTTAAAAAAAACTTCTGAAAACATATTTAATAGTTATTTACAGAAGAACTATGGTAAGAACAGCAATGGCAATTCGGATCTTTAGAGACACTTGAAAACAGGCCAACCTTGGCCTAAAAGTGTTCTCCTGGAGTATTAAATGCATAAATGAATTTCGATATTAACTTCTAAATGTAAAAGAGCAAGTTTCTTTTTTTCTAATCAATACTCTGGAAACAATTTATTATTATTATCTCTTTTCCGTTCGAAACCCCCCCCCCCTACAGAACACGTGCCAGGTACGGCAAATGCGTTTTGGGGTGGAAATAATATTCACGCAATAAGCTTGGGGTACAAACAGAAATTGGTGATTTTTTTAAGATTTAAATGCGAGAATCAAATCACAGTTTGAAAAAATTGATAATGCCCTATCTGTTTCTTGCAATCGTTCTAATGAGGAGATCAAATGCTATAACCACAATTGGAAATTGGTCAATATTATGCTTTTCCGTTGTGAGTGCTTTTGTGAAATATTGAGTGTCAACTGACAGCTTTTGAGACTGCCATTTAATGTCTGCACACTTGATAACTGAGCATTTTTTTGATATTTTGGGTTAAGTTGAGTTTTGTGGCATTGAGTGTTGTGAATACCTGGAAATGGTGCTGAGTATGAACCATGTGAGCAGAATTGATGCTGTTATGATGGCCACCATGATCGAAGTCGCCCTAAATGACACCCAAAATTATAGATGAAAACCCAGGTTGAGGTCCTCGTTCAAAAGTCCTTATGAAAATACCCATCCAGACTATTTTTGCCTATGAAAATACCCAGGCGTTCAAAAACGGTCTGCGCCATAAACGAGCACAAACGATAACCTCGACCTGGGAACTATCGCGGAATAGTGGAATCAAGCTATTGTAACCTCCCAGTAGGGTTAAGAAAAGGTGCGCTACTGTTCAACAGAAAACAAATAAAAGCGCATGAAAACTAGATATTTGAGATTTATAACCGATTCTAATTTAAATTTTGAAATTCAACTCATTAAAGTTTTAAGGAAGATGGCTATGGCTATCTGATGTATATTTTAAATATATTTTAAACGACATCAAGTACCTATTGAAGAGCAATTTATGTTGTTTATATGCTCGGTTTTCTCAAATTTAATTAATAGTGCAACTTTTTTTCAAAATGTGAACAACTAAGCAATACAACGAATAAATGGAAAGAAAACATGAATTAAACTGTATACCACATAAAAGAACCAAATACCTATTTTTGAATCTGACATATTACAATCTGAATATTACAAGCGGAATTGTTGATCACTCAAATGGGTTGTCTTAGTCTCTTAGAAAGCTGTGCAAACCACTATCAGTGCAAACCAAGAGCTAGTATGTTCACTTATGGTCTTGAAAATAAAAATCTTATTCATGAGGGAAAAGTAAACAATCTCGATGATTGTTTACAGTTGTACTCTGTTTACATGTAGCAGTTGTTGTCTTTGTTTGGGTCCTCTGCCTTGTACCCGAATGGACATTCAGTGACACAGCTGTCGTAGAATCTCAGGTTCTTGCACCCCTTGCAGTCGGAGGGGGAGGGGCCACTGCAGCCCTTGTCACTGCACTCCACATTGCAGTACTGACAAAAGGGAGGCTGCAAATTAGAGAAATATATATACAACAAGTTTGAACATAAAACAGTCAATGAACCCCAGAACATATAGATAAAAGAATAAGCGAAAGTACCACCGCCCCCCCCCCCCCCCCCGTTCACCTTAGAGGTGGAGTACGAAGGTGGCCGACCACACCGGTTCTTTGGTTTGTTCATTTCTTTATTCACCTTTGAAATTGTCTGTGCAATGATTAGAAAGGTACTTTTGCATGTAAGAATTGAATCGTGTACCGGAAAGAGTTGAGACGAGACGAATTCGAGTTGAAACGAAGACGCTCATTAATCAATGAAGTATTAAGAAAAGTTCTTTAAATTTTTAGACCACCTATATAAATCGGCCAGACAAGGGAAGTGACATCATAAGAAACCTTTTTATTAGTGAATTATCAATAACCATTATATCAGGTAGAACAAACATTTATTTCAGATTTAATAAAGCGTCGGAGGTTAATAAAAGTTGAAAAACTTGCTAATTCTTCCACATTAATGAAATACTTGCTTCAAAGACGACTTTTGACAACCAATTACAGTGCCAAAGATTTATTAAAGCTGTACAAAAACCAATCGATGTATAAAGCGGCCAACTTTTTGGACTTGCATTTTCCGACTTTTACCAAATTTCTATCTGGAGTATTTTAGACCATAGTTTCTTTCTACAAAATCATAGTTTATTTTTACAAAATAAATCAAAACAAGATTTATCCATACAGAAACATAGATTTTCCAAACTCTCAGATTATAAAACAAAAGCGTACCGGTTTGTGGTACCACCCTGTGCAGTCCAACTGCTAAATTTTCCAGAACTCAATTTTTCGTAATATTTGTGATTTATGGAACAACATAATACTTAAATCAAATCTCAAATGCAACAATACCAGTCTGAAGGCTTTCAAGAAACGACTAAAAGCCCATTTTCTGGCCGAATTTAGGAAGGATTCAAAACAGATAGCGTACGGTAGACTTCCATGGAAGGATTTTAGATTTGAACGCTGATGTATTTTTCTTGTTCTATGCAAGACATAACTCTAATTGATAACCTATCTTTGATAAATACTGACATACACTGCAAGATTGTATATTACTATGACAATTTGCTGATTGAGTGTTCTTTTTTTAGATGCTATCAAAAATTGGTTCCCTCAAAATGACAAAAAATTTTTGAATAAAGCTTCACATCAGATTTTTTTAATTTCTACCTATATAAAAGGAAAATCAGTTTCTTGTGGAAACAACAGAAAAAAGGGTGTTTTCTAAAAAAAAACAAAGTATTCAAAAAGCGGTTTTTGTTTGAATTTCATTTTTACGCCTAATTTTGTTTATATTTCTACTTTCAAACAGATAGCTAAAATTTTGCTATCACTACAAAACGGCAACAATTGAAAAAGAAACCGGACAAGTTTTGAATTACAACAACAATACAATTGGCCTGCATAAAGATTCAAAGTATTTGGCCAAAAGTTTTGGTTCATTGCATTTTATCAGTTTATACTGCCTTTGTTTCTCAATTTGACATACTTCACAAAGTTGCCGATTTTTTTTAAAAAAGCACACATTAATTCTGTTGTTTAGTACTTAGTACTTTTGGCGGGTTTAGGAATAACCATTTCATGAAATTCTGATCCCTAAGATATCAAAAACAAATGGACAAAATAGCAGGACCCTAGGAAAATATAAACTATTTTGAAAAGTTCATTTGACATAGTCTTCAAAAACAATAGATAGGTATCGATAGGTAGCTTCCCGAATTTTCGTAAACATGCGAAGCAAAATGAGGCAAAAATGATTCATTTTTGTGGAACTCTCTTTAAATTTCCCTAAATTCTGACCCCTAACAAATTTTAAAAGCCTATAAAACGAATATAGAATCAATAATTCAATATGGTATTTTAATTTGTCGAACAAAGTAAAAAAAACCGAGCAAATAGTTGATTTAAAAAACAACGGCCGCATACAAAATGTTTTCCTCAAGAAGTTCGACTCGGTGTCACTTAATCGTGAAAAATGCTAAATTTAGTCAGCACGAGACCTGCATAATTTTGAAATACTCAAGTTGCTCCCAAAATGAATCAGACAACAAAACATTGCATTAGATACTTTTTCCGATTAGAAGAAAGTTGTATATTGCAATCGTAAACGTATCAAGTTATTACGAGTGAAAACAGAAAATTTCCATAAAATGATATAGTCAACAACGTTAAAAATTGATCAGTGTGTTTTGTCATACTTGACAATATTTTCAATAAAAAAGGGTTCAACGCCTTTTCGAAAAAAATGCCTAAAAAGTGTTGCCAAAGAAACTGGGAACAATTACCTTCTGCTAAAAGATTATTTACCAATTTTATTTTTAATCAATAGGCTGAAATCTAAATTCTCAGTAATTTATTCCAATTAATCTTAGTTAAATTAACGAGCTCAGAATTTATCCTCCATTATAAAAAGGCACTTGTAAACTGGCGTGTAAACAATTTGTTATTAATATTACTAAAGGAATAAGCGGAAAATAGTTTAAGAAACTAAAATGAGTTATTTTTCAAAAAAAACTAGCGGGGCATTATCTCAATTAAATAAAAATTTTAAAGAAATAGAATTAATATTAGTTCATTTTAGCCTCGTATTATAACACAAAACATGCATTTTTTCTGTTGTTTTGGGAGTATGCATACTATAACGATTAATTTTTTGCGTCCTTCGGAAATGCGAAGAAACATTAAAAGATCTAAAAGTCTTAAAGTGATCAAAATTTAAAAACAAGGAGGCTCGTTAATGCGCAGTCTCACATGAACTTCCCACCCGAGCTGATCTACATTTTTGACTTAATTGTAACAACAACCAATTGAAGAGATAACCAAATTGAAGAGATTGACTACAACCAAATGAAGAGATAACCAAAAATAGATGTTTGAGTTTTAAAAAATTGTTTCTCACCCAAACTACTAATTGAATTACATAATGCCGTGCCTCAATACTGTACTCACAAGATCTGCCACTAAAAAGACTACGAGAAAATAACATTATAAGCAAAAATTAAAAAAATTTGCGGCAGAAACTCAATATCTAAATGAAAAAGCACCTAGTAAACAACGTCAAAATGCAATCAGATAAATCTTCAACTGCACAAATTTTTTTTCACCTTAAGTTTACAGCAGATGGGAATTTTTTTTAATAGGACTAGATAACAAGTAAAACGAAAAAATAATGAGGCGAAATTCAAAAATCTATCAACATTTTTTAAACCCAATAGTTTCAAACGTCTTAAAAATCATTAGCTTTTAACAAAATAAATCTCGATAAATTTACTATAAAGCCAATACGAAACAGATAGGACTTGCCTTTGGTTAGACTAAGCCATAGAAACGTACTAAGGATACAGAAAAGCTCGAGAAATTACAAACAATCTGCAAAAACACAAATCATTGAGGCCTCTAAAAGCATTAGCTGTTATCTAAATATTGTATTTTCATTTCAATTGTTATCTATTCTAATTGAGCTAAAAGTATACTGAACGATTAATTAGTTCATTTGGGCCTCATTTAAAAATTTTTGGGCTCTGTTATTACGCGAACGTGGTGAAAAAATGAAAAAAATAACACAAATATTGACCACTCAAAAAACATTTATGAAAACGCATATTTTCTTAGAAACAAAAAATCAGTTACGACATAATATCAATGAAAAGTTTAATTCGTGAATTACAAGGCGTTGGATAGAAATCAAGTTGACGAAAAAAACAAGAAAAACAGTACAAAAAACAACAAAAATATAACAAAAAACGAAAAAAAAGAAAACGAATAAAATCATAAACTTGAAGACTATTCGCTATGAATAAAAAAAACAGCGAATTCTAAATAATTGACACAAAAGTGTCGAAGACATTAAAAACGAGTTTTCAATACAAACAATTCTATCTTCAATCATTTTTTAACAACAATTGGATTCCTCTTTCTTTAACAATAAGACTTCAAAAAATCAACAAATATGAACAAATCTTTCAAAACCAAGAAATCTTTGAGAAAACCCGTAGTATCAACAACATTAAATTCAATAGTTTTCACGGGAAGTCAATAAATACGCTACTTTAAGCCTCAATTGGAAGAAGAAGCTGTTTGTCGCTGAAAAACTCTGAAATATAATTCGAATTTTTTGATAACTAGTCTTTTTAATAGCCTTTCATCTATTAGGAACACCAAATTGACGCATTTTTAATCGTGAAAGCTAATTTTGAATTAATTTTTTTTATAGTAAAAATGTCAATTGGAACAAAAATTACGCTAAAAGTGAACTAAAGTGAACCAAATATCTCGTGTTCACATGAAACTTTAAACCTTGATAACTCCTCGAAAAAAACGAAATTCGAAATCTTTTTAAATTCGATTTTTACGCTGGACGAGCTTTTTAATGATATCACTCACATTTCTCTACGATGAATATATCGATCGGCGAAAATCGTCTGAACAAAAAAACCCATTCGAGTATATAGTTCGTGTGGGGAAGGAACAATCAGAAAAACTTCGCATGCGTAATGTTTTAGAAGATCAGTCCTTAATTCTAGAAGCTTCAATGATTGCAGGTGTCAGAACAAAGAACCAATCACGAAGTAACTTCCTATGAAACGCAACTATCAACTTCAAAATTTAGGCTGAGAGAGACTAATTATTTAAATTTTTTCAATACATCAATCTATTTATTGATAAGTTTATCTCAAAAACACAAACAGCAATGGAAAAGATTTAGGTACTATTATCCTCAATTCTCAAAATGCGCAATTGTGTTTGTGCGCGTGTTTTTATCTTACGTGTGGTATCGGGTAGTATGAGGACATGTCACATGTTTCGTCCTCCGTCTGTAGTAATCCCATGCCTCCCCCTCCTCCTCCTGTCGGCTGGGTCACACTAATCTGGCGAGGTGTGCTTGTTGGCAATGTCTCGAGTACTTCTAGAAGATTCTGTCTTCGTCTGCGCTTCAATCCCATTCGGTTTCTCACTCTATTCACGTGTGTTTTGTATATGTGCGTGTGTCAAGTCAATTCTAAAACAAATAATTATAGATTTCGACAAATGGAAACTAATTGTGACATGTTGGTAATGTTTAAACATTCACAATTAACAAAAGTTAATAGAAAAAATTTAATCAATAGTTGACCGATACAATAACAATCGCTTGAAAGATATACACATATAAACCAAACGTTATATGGAGGGTGAAAAAATTTCAAAAAATGATATTCAAACTTTTTCGTGATTTTTTTTGCATAAAATACCACAAATTTTGCTCTCAAAAAAGTTAAGGGACAAAATTTGAAAGACACACTTTATTGGAAAACACGCAATTTGTAATTATTGCTAAGCTATCAAACAATCTGCTTATTTAAAGCACCGAGTGATTGCTTTTACAATGGTTTTCGATTTAAGAGAAGTTGCCATTCAGATAAAAATAAATAGCAAAAAAACCTTAGAAGATATCAGAGAATTTTAATTTTTTTGTGTTTGTGAAGGACTAAAATTACTCGTGAGTCTCAAAAGGTGTCCTCGAAAGATGCTCCCGTTGAATTAAATATTTTGGTTGCTCAAAAATGGGTCTGCATAATATTTTCAAAAAAGTGACGTAATTTAGATTAAATTCGACATCCAAATTTTATTTTTACATGAGCCAGCAACAATGTCTATCCGTAATATCAAGCAATCCTCTGTGAATTGTTGAAAATTCGCAACCTAAAGCTAACATTTTAGGTTGATACAGTTTAGGTTGATACAGTTTTGCCCTGATAACTATATCGTTGAGAAAAGTTAGTCAAATTCACACCTCAACAAATGGTCAATGTTTCCTTCCTTATGAAGTCAAAGTTGCTCTCCGTTTAAGAGTTCCTGAGAAAAAAAGTTTGCAAGCTTTTTTTAACTTACATCCAAAAAAAAATTTCTTGATTAAGTGATGAATTTATTTAACCGTCCAATGGAAATCGTGTAGTTAAACTATTGAAATGTTTCAAAATTTTGCCGAGAGATATCACAACCAAAAAACATTAATTTTATCAAAAAAAACGATTCAAATATCTTGGGTAGTTGGATTTTTTTCCTTTTCCTCTGTCGCATATTTGGAAACCTTTTTTTGTCGAGATAATAGAAAAATGACAAAAAATCGGGGATGAATTAAAAAATATTTTTACACTTCTAATCATTTAGTGAGGTTTGAGTCAGAAATAAATGGAGAACAAAAATGAAGAGTTTAGCACCAAACATTTGGTATACTTTTGTAACGACAAAACTCGTTTTCAAAACTCGTTTTTAGTGAAGGTTCCTGTTGTTTCTGTAGCTAGTAATTAATTGCCGAGAAGCAATCATCAAGTTATAGCGCTTTAGAGTATTTTTTGAAGACTAGTTTTGTTTCGCAGAGAGAAATTTCCTGTATTTTGTATAACAATAGAAGCCAGTAACCACAATTTTTGCTTCAAGTTTTTCGAACTGGAAATAATTAGAGCATCGGTTGCCTGAAGAAGAAATTTTGTTGGTATTTGGGCTTCTTGAAATACTGAAAAATTCTACCTTGATTCTTTTAATCAAAAAATAGCAAATGCCAGGGAAGTTAGCGTTCTTGACGATTACAAAGGTCGATTTCTGTTTATTGCGTTCAAAATTGACCGAAGATGTGCCGGATTGCATATGAATGAGAAGAGTTTTTGATTGTCAGCAGACATCCAAACGAGTATTAATTTTTAATATGCATTTTGAGGTCATTATTGGTTTCCTCTTTACTACATTCAAGTAGCTTCTCATTTCAAACATAGGCCAAACAAAAGCCACGAAATGAAATGCAGAGAAGCAGCCCTTTTGAGCACGTTACGCCTTTTTGAAAACAAAGTTCTTTCTAATTTTGCTCATTTTCAAAATTAAGAAGGCCATTTTTCGGTCATATCAAATGTTAGTGAACAATTGACATAATAACAGCAGTTAAAATCCTGGAAGTATGTCAACTTTCTTCCTCAAGCTACCTTTTATTCAATAAGAGGATATTTGAAAAACTTCTTCTATAGCAAAAAATTTTTTGTCTGCAGTATTCTTCTGGAAGGAAAAAGCAGACAATTGAAAAATTTTGCGAATTGAGCCCCTCGCCAAATTTTTTAATTACAACTACTTTTTTAAAGAAGAATGAAGCTGACTACATTAGTAAATAAGTCGAATTGATCGGTGACACAAATCACTTCATTTTATTGCCAAAATTCATCACCCCCTGTCAACTAAAATTATCTCTATTGATAATAGGTTTTGAAAATTTTTGGTTTTCAGGTGGAAAAATCCTCAAAACATAATAATTACTTTGAAAATAAAAACTATCAAGTCGCTTCAAAGGTTGCGCTAAATGTGGGTCCAAGGCTAAATGTCGTATAATCAAAATACATACTGCGCAATGGTAAATTTCCAGATTAATGGTTGTTTAAGCATATATTCACTTTATGAATAGAGCAACGCCAGCTTATTTTTTATATATTTACTTGTTGTTCCGACCAGCTTTTGTGGGGCAGAAACTATATGTTGACCTGCTTTTGTTTAGTCAATTTTCACCGATCTATATATTCATTGAACAGAGTTATGAGTGGTATCAACAGAGAACTTGCCAGGCGTAAATATCAAACTAAAAAAATTTTTTCAATTGTGTTTTTTTCAACGAGTTATAGAAGTTTAAATTTCCGTGAAAGTTACTTCCCTTGTTTTTTTTCGCACTTTTGGTAAATTTAGCATGAGATCTTAATGTTAGCACTTTTTTTCATCCCAATTAAAGACCAGTTCAATCTCATGAAGGAATTCTATTAATTGGACATCTCAACATTTAGGTTTAACTGATGGTCAGCAAAATAAGTTTACTCGTAAAACTCGTCGATTTAGGCCTCCGACCTTGTGTTTTCGTAAATTTAAAATAGTTTCTTGAACATCGATATTATTTATTGTTGTTTTTTCGTGTGCTTAACTTGATTTGTATTAATCAAGTGAGTGATTTTCTGTCTAAAGAGCGATTAGTGAAAATATCTTATTCTCTCATTGGATATCTAAGGTTTTCTCACTGATTTAACTCAATAAATATCAAAAATCATCATTTATTTTTCTTAAAGCGAATTTCTGTCAAATTTGCTCATTCACTAACGTTTAAAAAAACGTATTGGTTTTGTGGGACGAGTAGCAATAGCAGCAACAGTTTGAAACTAATCGTGGTTGTTTACGACTCAAAATTTTTGATATTGTAATGGGGAGTTGTCCCTTTTAAACACAATTTTCGCTCTTTTCTTTTATTTAAATATTGATAACACACCAAAATGATTTCAAACTAAAACTCAATTATTGACAGATCATACTTCTGTTCAAATGAAAGCCAATAAATATACAATAAGAAATTCCGTGAAAAACTTAAGGTTTGTTTAGGGTTCAGCACTCTGTTTGGATAAAATAATCGTGAAAATCTGGATTCTGACTGTGTTCGTTCTTATTTTTTGGTCTTTTGACTTAATTTCTCCAGTGACAACTCCAACTGACGTTAAAAACAGTCTACACGAAACTATAAAATTTTTATTTGAAAGCTTATGGTTGTTTCTACTTATTAAAGTCTTTCTAAATCATTTTTTAATGACTTTTATAGTTTCTGAGCTTTGGCACTTTTCATCTTGTTTCTCTCGCCATGATGTGTAGTCAAAATAATAGATTCGCTTCTTCATTCTAGTGAATTGGAACTTAATCTTCATTGCTGTTTTATCTTTCATTTAACAGTTTTTGGCTTTGATTGCTCAAATTTTTAAATTTTAACTGTATATATATATATATATATATATATATATATATATATATATAGTTTCCAATTTTAAGGTGCTTGCTTTCTTGTCACATGAACAATAAAGGCACATCAAAAAGTCACGTATAACATTAATGATGTTGAAAGAAGACCCCATTGATTATATCTAATGTTATATTGGATTAGAATTTTATTTTTTGACTTTTGCCTGTATTTGTTGTTTTTGTCGTCGTATGAAATTTTGGATATTAGAAGTTTTCAATTGCTCACTAGAGAAACACAAATGAAACTATGTAAGGATTTCATTCGACAGCTAATGGTTTTTATGACTTCATTTTCAAGTCCCTTTTGTTTTTTTCTACTTTATCTTTATTCCCAATAAATAAAGATCACATATCTTTTCCTTTGAAATGCACGGTAATTCATTTAGGTCAGGTTTCATCTGATTCTTTTTTGGTTTGGTTTTTAAGTTTTTAAACTAGAAACCGATGGACATTGAGTTTCGGTCATAATTAAGTCTTGTTATTTTTTCGATTTTCTTCTTTACCTTGACTTTCATAACCGTTTTGGTCACCGGCTTTTTAATGAAACATTAATTTTGTCGTTTAGTGGTTTTAGTAGAAACCGTTACTTAAAAATGTGCACCAATTGTTTTCTAAAAATATATGATTTTTTGAAACTATCGCTTAGTTGTTTGGTATACAACTAAGTCAAAAATGTGAATGAGCGGGGTCAAAAAAATATGTGCGACGCACATTGCTGAGCCTCCTTGTTTAATATTGTACTAAAGTTGGCTTTAACACATATAAAAGTTGCATATCTACTCAAGATATATCGCGAAAATATTTCAAATCATTTTAAGATAATCCAAATTAAAACAGTCCCAGACAGATTACAAAACCAATAACAGTAAAAAAAATATAAAAGATCAAAGTATTGTGTCAATCTGTTTCTTCCCTAGGTCAGTTGAAGCAATCGATATATCATTAAATATTATCAAAGAAAAAATTTTTTTGATTCTGCAAATAGACGAATTCTAGGATGGTTTTGTCTATTCTTATCAGTAGTTGAGACTGCTTTGTCTGGGTTTTCTTTGTCTACTCTGTTTGGAATATTATGCCTGTGACTGCGTTGACTGGACACAGGAAAAGACCCGAACAAATACTTTGAATTTGAAGGGGGGGGGGGGGGTCGTTCAGTCTGCAGTTTTTGCAGTTTTCAAATTGCATTTTTCTTGAACTCACCATCAATTCCAGAAACCAGGTAACAATATACAAAATGAGAAGATAATTAATCTGTAAATAAAGCCAGTCAACTTAGATTATAAATTTGTTTCCACACACACAATCACACTGCTCTATTAGAACAACCACCAGAGGCATTCACAAAATAAATTAAGAGAACCCGTTGAATAACCCGCTCAGAGCCCGCTTTTTCACTTATTGATGTCAAAATAGGTAAAATATTCCCCTATGCATAAAGTGAAAGTGTGAACAAAACGCAATGATTTCACTTCCCTTCTCTCGCTGGTCAGAGACTTTGAATCCCTGAGGCTATTATAGAAGAAATGCGAGCTTGTCTACGCGTACATTAACGTTAAACGTGTTGGGGTCTAGTTCATCGGAGGCGAAAAAGTCCACATTTTTTATTTTAAAGAAATAGCGCGAATGCGCGGTTTATAGTGTAAAAAACCACGTTCATTTAATTATGATTTTCGACATGATAAAAAGTCAATTAACCCAAAAGTGTTGAAAATTTTCCTAAAGGTCGAAGAGACGAATTTGAGGTAAAAGTTTGTCATTAAAAAAAACTGATAATGCGAAATTTCATGTCAAGTTTTGTCAAACCTGCATTTTCAGGTAACTGGAGTGATGTTTCCCACACACAGAAAACACAATTTTTTGTGAACAAGTATTACGTCAATAATTATATTGAATTCATTATTTTTTTTCCGATATTGGAAAATTCAGATCAAATAAATGGCCGAGTTTGAAAAGATTAATAATTAATACCTGTAATTGATTACCAGAGGAAATTTCCCATTAATAATAAATGCGGAAATAGATAAAGACGGACTACTTGTTTTCAATTTGATTTTCTCTTTTTCAAAAATTTTTATAGCTCACTTTTGGGCGAGCTACTACATGTAGTTCTCAAGTTGACCTGTCAAGTGATCAAAGAGCAGCTGACTAGACAAGAAAAAATTAACACATAACAAAAAAACTGTCACTCATGCTGAAATTATGAAAAGATTTCTGAAATATTAACTTCACCATTGATTGCTATAATGGGTACAACCCAGGCTGAGGTCCCAGGCCGAACCGAAATAACCTTGATCAGACTCAGATGAACCGTGACCAATTTTTTTCTCTTTT
Source organism: Convolutriloba macropyga (assembly GCF_964194025.1). Classification (NCBI taxonomy): domain Eukaryota; kingdom Metazoa; phylum Xenacoelomorpha; order Acoela; family Convolutidae; genus Convolutriloba; species Convolutriloba macropyga. Next base: position 69,814,974 of record NC_134471.1, read on the forward strand.
GAAGTGTTCTTGGAACCACTTCTAACCAGGCAGGCTACCAAACGGCTCAAAAATTTATCCTGCGCTAGGAATTCGCGCGAAATAACTTCCAAACAGATCAATCTCAGATTTATTAGCAGACTATCATTCACTCGAATTGCTCGCTGATCAGACCAATTTGCGCTCGAAATCGTCTCTGATCAGAAAATGCTGCCATTAAATTGAAACATTTAGTCTCCAAAAAACTTTTGAGACTCCAAAAAACACTAATTGTAAAACATTGTATTTTTGTACGGCATTGCTGCAATATTTTTCCATAGCGAACAGTGACAGATTTGCATACAAATTTTTTTCTCAACAGTTGTTTATATCTACTTTTTTGGGGATCGGATCTTGTTAGCTGTCAGACCTTTGTTCTGATCAAAACAAACGGACATCAATTGAATCTTTGATCAGATATCTTCTGGACTCAAGCTCTGATCACAATATCCTGTTTTTATGTAGTCCAGACTAGATAAATTCAATTGCAGATATAACAGGTGTTCAATCGAACGGGGGCCTGATCAGACGCCAATTGGGTTTTGGACCTAGGCCTGGATAGTCACACCTTAAACAGATGGAAGGTTGCCTTTTCTGATTGGTCGTTTGTCTGTTCTAACAACATGATTTGGCAAAAAGTTATTTTGACAAAAGGTAACAAATAAAAAGTTTGCAAGCAAGACCTCTAGAAAAATATTTTTTTTGTTACAAATATGCCGGAAGTTTTTAAGACGGCTGTATGTCAATCGATAGTGCGAAGTGACCGCGTTTCTATTGAAATTTGCAATCAAGTGTTTAAAAACCTGAAATTTCAATTTATTAAAAAATAAACAACACGATCAGTTCCCTATTGTGAGAAAAATGAAAGCATCGTAAAATTTTTTGTTTAAAGCAACAGCTTGTAAAGGTTTTTTAAGAGCTTCAACATCATTGAATGATTGTTTATAGGCCCCTGAACTTGTTTATTGCATTAAACACTATCTTTAACAGCACATAAGACCGTAACTGCGGAGTAAATTATCCATATAGGACGTCTTTAATCTTTTAGAACTCAAAGTTTGAGCAACAAGGAATTGAAATCTAATGTTTCGGCGCTCGGTGGCGTTTTCGAACCCTCGTGTCAATTTGTGTGTTTTTATGTAGAACGATACTAGGTAAAAGAAAGAGCACTTGAGCTCTCGGTTGTTGAAACTATACTCTAACAGAAGATAACTTATTTGATTTGAAATGGACGGCATCTCATTGTTAAAAAATTTAAATTTTATTAAAAAAACTAAAAAGATCTTTTGTTGGTTTAACAAGAGCCAAACCCGTGTCAATGTACCTAAAAACTTGCACAAAAATGTACAACAACAATGCACAAAAAAGTAGATAAACTTTAGAACTTATGTAGAAATAACAAACAATCTTTGCATCTTTATAAAATTAATAAATCACATAAACTTACATAGGCATCAACCATTTCGTTTTCAATTTTCAACTTTTTTTAGAAACTGCGTCGAATACGATGCTCAAGTACATTCTGAAAAATTGGTTTTAGGTAAGTTCAATTTTGTTTAAAAGACACTGGAATACGCCTTTTTGAGTAATTTCGGGCGCTGTTCTGTACTTCGTATCGAAGTTCTCAATCGATGCTCTCATTTCTTAATGTGAATTTGAAAAAAAACATTCAATCCATTGAATTTGATACATAGCTGAAACAAAAAACCATTTTCCGATGCGAGGCCTTATTTACTTTGATCTCTGTTTTTAAGGGATAAGAAGCTAACTGGGTAAGGCTTCTATTTTTGAAAGTGGAAGGGTCCAATTAGTAGTGAATATACAAAAGGGGTAGTGAATAGGCAGCAAAACGAAAGTGTTAAATGCACCTCAATTTTTGGCTTTCTCGCAAATCTCCGCCAAATTACTTATTGGAGCATTTTTTGAAAAAAAATCTCAAATCCAAATGTTTCACAGACAATTTTTTTCTCTCAGAGGAAAAATCATTTTAAGGCACGTTTTTTGGCGCTTCAGGTAGATACATCTCTTACAGGATTAGCCAGCTAAATAGTAACTAGAATTTTTCCCTTGAATGAGTGATTCACTTGAGCCCACGAGCAACTAATTCTAATGAAACGTACCGCAAAGGTTTGTTTATCTTTCGTTTTAAATTGGTTTTTTCGATAAAAACAGAGATTTAAGACTGTAAAAACAGCAACAATGAGACCAAGAAGACAGATTTTTAGAAGAGGCATCGATTAGTGGGTTACAAACAAAAGGACTGTTGTATAGGTTACTTAACTTTTTCTGATTTCTCGCATTTGCCCGCCAAATTGTTTTGACGCTAATTTTCTTCAAATATCTCGTTACCCAGTATCTGTATCTTTATTATTTCTCAGTTAAAATATATTTCAAAATTATTGAATTAAATTTTGGGTTAGTATACTATAGAAAACATAAGAACTGAACATATTGAAAAACTAGATATAAAAACATAATAATGTTTTTAAATTGGTCATCTTATTCTTGATATTCTAGAAAAAAATTACAAAATTACTGCTGCTGCGTTGTAAAAAATAAACATAAATTAAGTTTTTGATCATCTATTTATTCCCAAAAAAAAAATTGGTAAATGTGACATTTTCTGAATGGCAATTTTTATATCTAAAGAGTCATTTTCTTGTCGTGTTTGACTAAAAATAAGATTTGATGATCTCAAAATGTGTCAAAAGTTATTTATCAATGTTTCCGAGGAAAAAAATATGCAAAACCATGAAAATTTCAACTTCTTCAAAAAGTTTCCGATTTTTCTCTAGTGTTTCCTCACACCAAATGGTCAAGGTTCTTGTCATGTTTGTATTATCAAAATTTTCAACAGTTCAAAAATTAGTGCGTCAAAAAAACAAATATTTTAATTTTTGATATTCATTTTTTTCTAATTTTCATCAAAATTTGTCGACCACTCACTCAAGTGGTAATAGAGATGGCAATAATTTAGTAATTATCAAAAAATTTACTTCTCGAGCAATTTTTGGGTTGAAACATTTCGCAATAAAAAGCATTTATTGCGAATAAACACTCCAGCGGTCGGTTCGGTTTTCATACAGCTATGTTATTTCTACTTAGAATCACCTTATCGAGCAAAGTGCTTCCGTGGTTTCACACTGAGGAATCATAAATAGTTGCTTGGCGTCGTTTTGAGCAGTTTTGGTACTTCGAGAAAAAAATATTTAATGACACTATGAATTTGGTAAACCAGTTTGTATCACGCTACAAATGTCTAAAAAAATGATTGACTAAAAGTCGGGCGAGTTAACCTCAAACGACCGGAGAACGGTTGGCCTCGGTAGCAGCCAGCTGGGTGAAGAACCGCGTTAGGGGGGGGGGTCAAGCGTTGAGGAGAGGAGAGGGGTCAGCTGAAAGAGGTGGGCTGAGGTTGGGAGAGGCCAACGAGGCGGGTTAAAATTGCCAGCTGGATGAGGTGGGCGTTTTGGATGGGGCGGGCTGTCTGACGGGGGTCAAACTTTTAAAATTAGGAACCGCCCTTCACAACTTGAAATTGTCTCCTCAAAAGAAACTGGTGAAAGCATACTTAGAGACTAGTAAGGCGTACGGCTCTAAGAGAGCAGCTCTGGCAAAAATGCCCTCGAGGCGCTGCCTGTTTATCCCGTTTATGAGGACGAAAAGTCAAATGGGTCAGACAAAAACTCGCTCACACAAAAAATTCCATCAAAGAGAGCACAGGATTAATATAATTGCTACAAACTTGTTCTTGGTTTTTTTTTCATTTGTGTCGTTTTGTTTGAATCAAGTAAAAGTTAAAAAAACGTTTTGGAAATATGTTTGCAATCAGTAGATATTTATTTTTATGGCTGAGGGAAGAAATTCAACGACAATTAAATATAAACTAGAAAAATTGTTCTCATCAAATGTATGTTTTTTTTTGATATTTTGAAACTTTGTACGGTTGCAATACAAAACAATAACTCAAAATCGGGAGCACTAAATTCAATTTTAACCTTTCGAATTTCAAGATTACCTGTTGAGTTGAAACTTTGCAGTTTATAACCAGGTGACATAAGCAAGTTAGTATAAACTAAACGGAAGTTGAAGTTCGCTCAAGCGAAATAACGGAAATTAAGGTAGCCTTAGGGACCTACAAGTACGTAATTCAAGGCAGAGGGAAAAGGAAAGGAATAAACGCAACTAATAGCTTTGAAGAGAGGCGCCGAGTTCGAATAACATAGTAACTTTTGGCTTAACAGCAAATTGTTTTGGCATTTTTGGCACCAATTACTGGACTTTGTTGAGCTAAAGGCGGATTGTAGAATTCCGCTCGGGAAGAACGGAAAATCAAGTCCACCACAGCGGGAGCAACCAGAAATTGTATCCAGAAATTTATCCAGAACTTATCCCTCCAGAATTAAGTGAGGGGTTGGACAAGTCTGGCTGTATCTGAACTGTGTAGATCTATTAATACAACGTTTTAGCCTAGAGAGGTAGCCAAATATTAAACTCAAATTTATAACCAATTTATAACCAGTTTATAATAAACGTGGTTGACCACGGGGGAAACGACAGCACTGCTTCGTATTATTATAAAAAGTAAAATAAGTCTGATAATATCTAATCGTGTATTTTTTTATATTTTGTCTTTAGACTTCAATAATTTTGGCATGCTTTTATCAACGAACGAATCGCTGAAGCTTTAAAAGAACATAGTTGTACATATAGTAGTGTGTATAAATGTAACTGCGCAGTTTCTAATAAGGATTAAATTTTGCTGAACGGGAGGAAATTAAGGAATTCGGTTTGAATTGTTGAACAGTTTGCTAAACATCAAACAAATTGGAAATGTAATTTAAGAAACTCTTTCTTACCAATTTCTTAACACCAATTTAAGCAGATTTTTGTGTGAGTTTGTTTCAAAGAATATCCAAGAAATTTAGGGGAAAATTTATTCAACGAACTTGATTCAAATTTCTCAGAGAAATGCTATAATTTGCTGACTAAATATTAGCGAAATCCCGAACGAAATAAAAGGACTGAAATTTAGAGTATTTGTGTTACACAGACCGCTAAAGCAAAACTTGTCAGTTTTTATTTATGTTGAAAACACGAAGTTATGCGCTACAGTGTTAAAGCCATATTCAGGTTTGAGATTTGTTCGGGGGGGGGGGGGGTAGTTGGGTTGGTTTCGGAGTGAAGTTTGCAGAAAGTTCTGGCCAAATTATAATGGAATTCGGCCGGAATCCAGCTATTTCATGCTTAGTTTCGCAGACTTATAACAGTGAGGGCTGGGGATAATGAAATTTAAAAGTGGTAGCGGAGGTTTTGAAAGTATCAACAGTTGTTGAGATAATAATAGAAAACAGGACGAAGTGTAGTTGTGTTTCCCCTCAGTTGGGGTTGTCTATAAATAGGATTGAATGTTGAAGGGTCCTCGAATTGAAAACAGGTAAAGGGGATAACAAAACAAAACTGTAATTACACCAGCGAATTCTCACTTTCATGGCAATATTACGAACTTTCTTGAACTCAAATCGTAAAACCTTTATTTAACAGGAACACGAAATTATTACAACTGACTCATAAAATTTGTCTTATTTCCAGCATTAACAAAATCTCCCCTCGGGTCATTACATGTTGGGTGCTCGTAATTTATGTTCTGGGACCAGTTATGAGCACATTAAAACACTGGAAGCTGATCTAAAATGCTAAATGGCCACTCAGAAATCAAAAGCAAACAGTTAAAAGTTGAATTTTGTTTTATTTCACCCTTTTGAAATTTAATCCGAGCATCAATTGCACTTTTACGCCCCATAAACTTCAATTTAAAGCCAGCAAGCTAGATAAAAAGCAATACTGTTCTCAAACTATCAAAGTTTTACGGTTTTTTTCTGTGAAAGTTGCCAATTAGTAGTAACCAAAAACGCCTTCGTGTACAGCGATTTCGTTTCACTATACCAGGAACACCCTAAAATTTAGTTAAACTTAACTGAACTCTGATTACGTAACTGTCGGTTCAGGTGAATTTCAGTTGTCCGTATATCTGGAAGTCACCTGAAATAGTGTTCCGTTAAATATCAAACAGAAAATTTTCCTGGTTTCATTATTGGAAGGGAGGAACTTTGTTCATAAGAGCGCATCGCAGAGACAAAATCAACGTTGTTCAAATGCTAAAAATTGGAGGAATTTTGACTGGTGCCTTCCCGTAACAAAACTGAAGGCATCATTTTTCCAAATCATTACCGATCATTACAAAAATTTTATACGAGGATTACTAGTAACATACAGTAAAACAAACTGTAAAACAAAACAGTATTACCTATACAGTAAAACAACACGTATAGCTATCTATATGAAATAATAAATTGTTTTCAAGCAAGTTAGCATTTCTGTACAAACAAGGTGGCGCAGAACCACCACTTAATTGATAGGTCATCAAAAAGAACGATGGTCCTAGTCAATTGATGAGAGTGTAAGTACTAAGAGACTTAAAAAAAGACAGATACAGATAGTCAGATGATTAAAAAGCAAGAGATTGAAACATTAATAAGCTTAACACATTACTGAAACTAATTGTTGGTTATTGCTATCGTAGTTGTCTCTAAAATTATAATGATAACGTTTCATTTCGTTGATGTTACAAAATTTGTACTTTTGAAAAAAATGGAGGTTGAATTTCAAGATGAAGTTCAGAATTTTTCTTATTCTTACTCCTAGTCGGTTAGGGCTAAACCCACTAATCACGTCTGCGTTTTCTATCTGCCAGGATTTTATATTTTTGACTTAATTGACTAAATTTCTCTTTCCACCATAAAGTTTTCTAGATTACTTATTTCGCATTCAAATCAAAGTAGCTTTCCCAATTTTCTCAACCAATTCAAATATGTGCGAATTTTTCGTCGAATTTTTTTGGTCGAATTGATGTCTTGCCAATAGTTCCATTGCTAAAGCCAAAGCTTAGTTTTTGTTGTACTTTAACTTTAAAGTATCCAAGAAGCAGGGTAGTTGTGAGTTGATAAAATTGATCTTAACTTATAAAATGAACCAAAAATTTTGTACAGTTTCCAACAAAATTAAAAAAAATGCCAATTTAAATAGAGTTTGTCATTAATTTATACTCCTAAATAACTTAGAGACGCTTTCTGATTGATCGCTCTATTCTTGATTATTATCTCTAGTCGAAAAACTTTACAAATTGCTTTCAATTTCATTAGATTACTTTTTCTAAATTGAAAGTAATTTTTTTGCCAAAAAACTGGGCAATAATGACCTCGTGCCTTTTTTACTTAAACACTTATTTTGCTTCACAACAGCGTCAACAGTGGTGAACTCGAGTCAAAATTCCGATTCGATTTCAATTGAAATTTCACGCAAGGTTATCTGTCACTCAAATAACATTTCAGTAAATATAATACAGGCCCTCTCGTCCCTAAGTTTTTTAGGTTTCCCAAGAGCAAGCTGCGTTCAAGGGTGCTAAATGCTTTCTTCATATCCGTGAATTTACATCCGTTTTCCCAGGCCTGTCTGATGACCTCGTGAAAACTTTTCAATTCGTCAGTGGTTCTCTTTTTGAGTCGAAATCTAATTTCATTTTTATTAAGCAAAACAACATACTCTGGAATTTGGTCATCTGTTTACAAGGGATTCCCTCTATAATTTTCCCGATCGTGATAGAAAAATCCATTTGGTTGTCAGCTTTTCTTTGCGTCGTCAGCTTTTCCACCCTTATGTATTTGAATTATTGCTGCTTTTTGAAACATTCTGGGAATGTTCAATTTTCCAAAAACTCATCGACCGAAACGTCAATTTAGGACCTATAGCTTAAACTCTTCTTTTAAGATGTTGTTAGTAAGTCCATTAAAATCAGCGCTAGACTTGTTTTTCAAACAATTAGAGGCTATTGACTTTTCGATTTCATTCGTTTGAGTCAAAAACATGCTAGTTAACTTTGTTCCTCTTAATTTACAGGGTGAATTAACTTTTTGGACAAAATTTTCCCAATTGCGGTTAAGGATTTTTGAAAAGCTTTCAGTCTGCTGATAGGCTTTTTTGTTTATTTCAGCTCAACCTTTACTTCTGCAAAAAGCTGCCAGAATTATTCTTTGTGTTTTTTTTGCAAAGATTTTTGAAACAATTTCTTTTTGTTTTCTCTTTCCTTGTTTTGCTGCTTATTTCTGATTTTGTTGAACTTTTTATTGTTTTCAGTTTTTTGGTCTCTCATTTAAATTTGGTATAAAAGCTGTTTTTTACTGTTAAATTTGCTATAATGTAGTCAATCCAATTTAGGATTTTTATGTCTTTTGGTCTTTTTAATGGAATGTAATTGTTAAATTCTGCAAGGATAGCTTCCAGGTATTTTTCGAAATCATGAGGACATAATAACAAAATTATGCAATCAGAGGACATAATTTGGACAGAACAGTGATCACTTTTTCCATCTTGTTTTTAAATTGTACTGTTTTCGAGAAGTGAACTACACCAATGTTAGTTCTCGACCTAGCTGTTTTTCTTTCATATCCAACGTATGACGTTTTGGTTAAGTTGTAAAACCTAGGAGTCTCTTTTTATTTTGTAGTGATGATGTTTTTGTTACTATGGTCAAAAATAAAATGGCCGCAAACAATGTGCAGTTGTCCGGTTCCGGAGTTAGTTCTTTGAGTATTTTTGAAAAAGTTTTTGATATTTCATTGATAGTAGTAATCGCTTTGATATAGACCACCGATAAACAAAATTTGCCAAATTTTGATTTGATTTTCACGGTTAAAATTTGAATAAAATTAGTAAATTGATACCACTAATCTTTTATTATATTTGTTTGCGGTTCATCCCTCCTTACAAAGGTCCTGACCCTCCCCATTAACAGGTATTGAAGCTGCTTGTAGCTATATCCTGGTTGCCAACAACACTTCAAAATTTTAAAAAAATTGCAATTGGCTTTGATGTTTTGCAGGACAATTTTTTTGTTCTCATACTTTGAAGTTTTGTTTTCATCAAAATGCTCAACTTTTGCTTTATCAAAATTTCAAATGCAATAAAAAAAAAGAAGATCTAAAAAAATTCCAATAAAGTTATAGTGAAAACATGAATGATCAGGGATTAAGGAAATCTTCAAGAATGGCATAGAAAAACCTAAAAACATCGAATCAATGGTTTTCCATTTTCAACTTAATTCACCTCCTGAGTTGCGGATGTCGCCAACTTTCAAGTTCTTATGCAAGCTAGTTTTTTTAATGGCCAATGATTTTGGCAGACGTGTATACATATGTCGCAAGATTTATGTTGTCATTGAATTTTGAGGTTTGTATCTCTTTTATAACTGATTTTTTCCTTCTCGCTGGGCCTTTTTCAAGCAGGAAGCCTTTTTTTTCCTACGTAAAGAACGAATCATTTTGTTTTTTCCTATTACGCTCTGCTGAGAACATTTTGAGCGAAAAATGACAACGAGAATTTGCTAAGAAAAACGTTAAAACGAATGGAAATATACGTTTAATGCCCTTCCCATCCCACCTTGATGCAAAAATAGCAAGACAAGAATTGATAAAAAATATTCCAAAAAATGTTCGTATCACTCTAGTACTTCAACTGTTCGGGGGTTAATATGAAATCTACTGCAAAATATTATGAAACAGTCAGAACAATACTCTTCAGTTTCTACTGTCTACAAATCAAACTATGGAAGTAGTTGCTCTTTTGCTTCGTGTTATCACGTGAAAACTTTATAAACCGTTTTCATTCAAGAGCTTTTCCGTTTCTTCTACAATTTTCTGTTTGTTTCTTCGACTGTTGTGCAAAACTGGACTTTGGACAATTTCAAGTCGCTCACGTAATTGGCTGCACTAAAAGATCTTTGCTTCTTCATTGCACCACAAACATTATTTTTGTCATTAACATAAACAAACTTAGAAAACGCCGAGTCTGGGCATCTTTTGGCTTGACTGCTGTGCCAGGTAGTATATGACATGCATTAAATCTATTTTCATACAGTTTGATATTCAAGAAAATTTGTAAAAAATTCCAAGTGTTTCTGAACAATTTTTGCTTTCTCATGTGTCAAGGAATAGATTGTAGATTAAAAGACATTCTTTGCTTGTGTATCGGTCTTGAGCTCTCAGCAGTCGTTTCTTTCAACCTGCTTTATTCGAGATCAAGATTTTTTCCTGTTGTTCGTTCGTGTCTATTAAGCATTAAACTACTTTCCATGGTTCATCTAATTTTTGAAATAAAATGTGCATTAATTAACCTGCTCAAAACCTCATATCTGCTGCGGTACTCAAAAAATGGCTGAGAGTTACCTTGCCATCTATACTGTTGCTTTTCCTCCTCAATAATTGTTTAATGCTCTTCAAATTATAACGCAAAGGGTAAGTGTTCCCGAATAAAAGAATTTATTCAACTTTCATCTGAAAAAAAAGCTGTGCTTCAAAAAAAATCACTGGTTTTACTTAAAAGATAAGCGAGAACTAATCTTCCAGACAATTCCAAAAATTTGTGATCACATTGCGCAAAACAAAAAAGACACTAGAGTTTCTGTTACCATATATTTGTTCCCGAAAAAACTTGTGCAGGGACTATTCTTTATATTTCATAAAAACACTTAGTTTTTTGTTCCTCACTAAGTTTTAGAACTTTAGAAATTTTGACAAAAAATGGTTTCTATAGTGATTGACAAAAACTGCCTTGTATAAGGCACTACTAGATAATCTTGATAATCATTATTTAAAACGCCAGCAGTATGCATATAAAATACTTATGCCATATTTCAAACGCTGTCAACCTGTTAAAAACGTGTAAAATTTATGTTTTCACTGTTCCTGTTAGTGATTGAAAGGCTTTCATCGTTGGTATTTTTCCACTGACTTGAATGACGAGTAAGATTTATCTCGCTGACCTAGACAGGTCAAAAAAGGGAGTTCTGCGACTCAATTTGAGGAGCTATGGTGTAATCATTTAGATGTCCGACAGATTGTTGTGGCATGAAACAGAGGAAAAACGCAAATCAATGGTATATGTAGACGAAGAGTTTCAGTAATGTGCGTTTGCACATAAAGTCCCCACCCCGCTCATCCGCAGTTTTTGCATGAATGTCTACCAAATGAGCAATAAACTCCAAAACACAAGTAATTTTTCAAAATAAATTGTGATTGAAGAAAAAATCACCTCCAACGCAAATAACTCAGTGGAATAAAAAATGCCGTATTAGATGTTTGTGATCAGCCGTTATTAAGAAAGCAAATCAAGACGAACAACAAGATCAAACAACAATAACAACAAACACTATATACATCCAAAGCTTTATGTCCAGTTTTTTGAAAAAAGAAACTTATTAACAAGATCAAAAAGCGTCAGAGAAAACTGGAATTAAACAAAATAATTTTTACTTCACAAGACAAATATGGGACCACTCCATAATAAGGCTCAGTAACATTTAGACAAACAGAACAAAAAAAACAGCAAGTTGAAAGTTTGGCTTATATTTATAAAAACAATTAATTTCAAAGTAATGAAAAACATTAGATAGCAATTGAAAACATCCAATATGTCTATGATCACATACGCTTCTATGAGAGGGCATTAAGATCTCTCATCAATCATTTTCTATGCCGTTACAAAAAGAACAACAAACAGGGACAACAAACAAAAATTCAATAAAAGCTTGCGAGAAAACGCTGTCGCGCTTCATAACGCTTTCCGAAAACTGAATTGTCTCCTGGAGCTGAAACATTAAAATTCGCGAATCGTAGGAACTTTGAAATGACTCTTTTCTCATCTCAAATTATATAGCATAATAATACTATAAAAGTTATCATCTGCCCTGGTTGTTAATATATTGTTATGTCAGATTTCCGACATATTTTTGTGGCATGAAACAGCAAAAAAACTGCAAATCAATGGTACATGTAGAAAAAAAAGACCAGATCTTAAAGATCAGGAAATTCGTTTCCAGAAATATTCTGATGATTGAAAAAAAATTCACGTTGTTTTCTGTTACAAAACGAATAAGGAAGTTCAAAACCAATAAAATATAACAGTTTTAAAGGAAGAGTTTTTCTTGATTGTGTACAAAAGTGTTCTTTCAACCGCTTGATATTTGACGACACTAATTAGTTCATTGACGTGATTAAACATTTGTTGATAAAGAATATTGCACAAAAACCCATTTTTGCGAAGAAGATAAAGCCTGGTTTCTAAATACGGTGTCATTTTTTGCAAAAATTTTCCCAAATTTTTGTGGTAGTCAATAAGTTCAATAATAATGTTGAAGTGCTTTTTTCTTTATATCTGATATCAAATTTGCTTTGACTGTGAATAAAACTGTCAGTTCATTGAAAATAATTTCATTATAAGCAACTATATTAGAATTGATCTTCCCCAAACATATATTTCCCTTAATGAGATGGCATATCGCACAAATTATGATCCAAGTGGTTTGAAAAATAATCAAATTCTACGGTTTTTAAACAATTTTGCATGAATTATACGAACGTTGTACGATTTTAGAAACTTGTTTTATTTGTATTTTAAACAAAATTGCTAGACTGTTGATGATATGGATTACTATCCACATTTATCAGATTGTGGTAACTTTCAAAGCAGACAGTAAACTTATATAGTTATTTTTTACCAATTTGATATTGCATTGATGATGAGGTGGTCTCAAAACATATATTTTCTAACTTTGAAATGAAATTAAAAAAAATTGTTGGCATATTTTTTAACTCAAAAGTTTTCTTTTGTAGCTTGTGTGGAAACTGTTTTAACAAATTTGTCCATTAAAAACGCATATAGAAAAAGAATGAACGTTACAAGATTAATTTAGTTTTTTTTTCATTATAAAAGAAAAAAAGAAAGTGTGTTCATACCGTAAAAAAGTTAAAGCAGAGCAAAGACACCATTTATTCCAATATCTATCGAAAAACTTCAAATAACTGACAGAAATCTGTCCATAATAAGTCAAATAGTTTGTATATAAACAGAGGCATCAAACTTGTACTCGTTTACAAATTTTCTTGGCCTGAGAACTGCTCATCAAGAAAGCGTTTTATTGTTTCAATTTAAAAAATGTTGGCTAAAAAGTAAAAAATGAAGTAAAAGAAAAACGACAACCAAATTTTGCTTTTGCCTCGGGAAAGAATTTTTCTGTGCAAAGGAATGTGTAGAGCCTTAGTTATGGCAGATGTAGGAGTTTTTATATTGGCCCCATTTTGGCTTTTTCGCCAGGAATTCGCCAAAATGGCTCTCTGGTTGTAATTTGAACTGCACGTAAATGCAAAACTTTGGAAAACATATTAACTAAAAAAACAAGCCATGGCATTAAAATAATTTTTAAGTCAATGCGTTAAAAAAAATTTGTACGTTAAAATAAATATTATAATGAATTTTGAACGGTACAAGGAGGCTCGGTAATGTGCGTCCGCACATAAAGTTCCGACCCCGCTCATCCCGGTTTTTGGTATAATTAACAATCAGATGAGGCACAGATAGAAAACCCCCAAAAATTCAAGTATTTTTTCAAAAAAATATACATTAACAAAAAGATGGCGTCCAACTCAAATGACTAAGCGGAGTAAAAAATACCTAATTAGATTGATGAGATCAACCATTATTAAGAAAGCTTGTCAAGACGAACAACAAAATCAAACACCAATAACAACAAACATTAGTTTCTTCCAAAACTTTATGTTCATTTAAAAAAGTTATTAATCCGGTCAAAAAAGCGTCAGATAAAACTAAAACAAAACAAAATAACTTGTACTTCACTAGAAAAGATATGAGACCACTCCAAAATAAGTCTCGGGAACGATTATACAAAAAAATTAAAAGAACAGCAAAGTTAAAATAATTGGCTTATTTTTTTAAAGACAATTAAATTCAAAAAAATGAAAACCATTGGATAGCAATTGAAAACATCCAACAAGTTTTTAAACACATACATCTCTATAGGATGTCATTGAGACCTGTCATTGTTCAATTTCTCATGCGGTTGCAAAAGAACCAAATTTTGCTCCTCAAAATATATTCAATTGAGCCTCTCTCGAACGCCAAAAATGTGGTATGCGGCCTCTCATTAACGAAAATTAGTAATAAAGAGAAAAAAGAGAAAAAGACCAAACTAGGCAGTAATTTTGTATTTTTTGGAAACAATTATTTTCGAAGTCATGAAAGCCATTAGCTACAAAATGAAATAGTTAAATAAGTTTATTCGTCCAAAGGAAGCGCTTGAGACCTGAATTCAGAATATGTCTCACCTCTACAAAAAGAACGTCAAACCTAGACAAGAAGAAAAAACTAATTTTGTGGAAATTTTTTTTGCGAAAAACCCTGTAAATTCATAACAAACGGTAACCCTAGAAGCCAGTAAACTGATAACAAATTCTTTTTGAAAAACTAGAAGTTGCACACTTGCCCCTTAGTTTTACGGCTAAAATTTCTTATGTGCCCTGTCATCAACGAGTATAGGTAACATATAGACAGAAAAGAACGAAAAGGCAATGTTAAAAAGGTTTTTTTTATTTTTGAAAACAATTGTTTTCAAAGTCATGAAAGCCATTCAGCTATCTACTCAAAAAACAGGCTCAATTAGCTATATACACAGAATATAGGCATATTTATTCCTTCAAAAAACCAACCGAACGAGTCATTATTTACGAAATTTCATACGACTAAAAAGACAAAGTAAAAAAGACAGTTAAAGACCAACTTAAAAATTTCATTTAATCTCTTCGAGATAAGGGCGTCGAAGCCATTAAATCAATAATCTATGCTATTCAAGACTTTCATGTGTTCAATTATGTCTTATTTTGAACGCTAATAATGTAATATGTGAACTGGCAATATTGTGATAATGTAATAAAATGAGAAAAAACTTAGTTTTACGGCTAAAATTTCTTATGTGTCCTGTAATTAACGAGTATAGGTAACATATAGACAGAAAAGAACGAAAAGGCAATGTTAAAAAGGATTTTTTTATTTTTGAAAACAATTGTTTTCAAAGTCATGAAAGCCATTCAGCTATCTACTCAAAAAATAGGCTCAATTAGCTATATACACAGAATATAGGCATATTTATTCCTTCAAAAAACCAACCGAACGAGTCATTATTTACGAAATTTCATACGACTAAAAAGACAAAGTAAAAAAGACAGTTAAAGACCAACTTAAAAATTTCATTTAATCTCTTCGAGATAAGGGCGTCGAAGCCATTAAATCAATAATCTATGCTATTCAAGACTTTCATGTGTTCAATTATGTCTTATTTTGAACGCTAATAATGTAATATGTGAACTGGCAATATTGTGATAATGTAACAAAATGAGAAAAAACTTGAAAAATGCGTCAATGACTAAAAATTTTGTGAATTCTAAGCCAGAAAATTATAATTTAACGTGTAAAACCGCCAAAAAAATTAATCTGATTTCTGTAGAAATATAAGGAAGAAGCAATCTTTCTTTTCTGACACTAAGCTACAAGTAGATAAAACTGAAAGAAAAATAGTGGTAAAGTTCAATAAGCAATTGTTTAATAAAAATGAAACATTTTTAAAAGTGAAAACGACCATAATCTTTCAAGTAAGGAAACTATATAGATTATTTTGAAACGGGTTCTGAATTCGATCGGAAATTTCAACAGTGAGCTTTGATTTGTATTGTTCTGTTCTTTAATTAACATAAAAAAGATCGAAAATTTTTTTAAAAAAGGACCGACTGATTACTAGCCGAATTAGTTTTGGTTGTAATAGTCCAAGGTTGGACCAAAATCAGCCTTGCTATTCCCGTTTGTCCACTAAGAATACTCAATTGTTTTGAATATTATGGATCTAGATAAATTGTTAGTTATAAGAGCAAAGATTAATTCTGCGTTTTTGATAATCATAGAGTAAAGTTAGCAAAAAATGGCAAAATAATAACTCCAGACTACTCTCAATGGAAATAGAAATACAATTGGCTCTATTTGTAGTTTACAAAGATTGTGTTAGTTGTTTTTGGATGGTACTTTTGGCAAAAATTTAATCAGTGTGATCCAAAGAAGCTTATTTCGGGCAATTTTTGATGAAAAAGGCTGAATTTGAAAACATTTAGCCAAAATTTTAGCCAAAAAGTTATATCGAAATAGTAAAAAATACTATTTTGTCTTTAAAAATAAAATCAAAAGTACTATTTACTATTCTTAACAAATTTTACATATTTTTAGCAAAATTGACAGGCAAGAATTCCGGAAAATGTGAATACAAATAAAGCAAGGTGGTATAATATTCGCAAAAATTTATACCCCATTAACTCGCTCTAGAAAACAAAATTCAAAAAAATCTCTTTCATTCCATACTCTACGCTGAACAGGCTTTTTAATGATACAACTTCTGGTAATTCTCGATCTGCCAAAATTGTCTGAACAAAAAAACCCATTTGAGTGTATAGTTCCTCCCCCCTCAACAGGGATCGGAACAATAATGAATTTTCCCGTTAACATATATCCAAAGAAAAAATCAGTTTATTCAAAGAATAAAAAATTTCTGAGAAAATCAAAGCGACTGGCCAGCAAAAGTCATAATTTTCAAATTAATTTCTTACATTTCCTTCGGTTTAATTTTCAACGGATTTCAATCCTTTTGATCAGATTTGCACTGTAATTTTTCAGTCGGCCGAGCTGCTCGGAGAAACAATTTCATTCGATCTCATCTAATAGCTGATCATCGTCAAAACATTTTTCCTGTCTGGAAAAAAACTGAAATGAACTAAAGTCTAAAAAAACAGAAATGTGATCATCTCGTGAAAAAAGGCAATATTTACAGAACTCTTAATAAATATGGAAAAATCCACGGTAGTTTTGACCACTAGAAAAGATCTTTTTTCTGTGTTTGAACCATTGAAATTTTTAAACAGCTGTATTTTAAAAATTCAAAACTTATTTGATGTAGATATGAGTACATAGGTCTTTGCATAGAACCTTTCTCTATTGCTGGAAGAAGGCACAAAAATTTTGTTTTATCAACCCAGTCAGAAAAAAATCAAGTCCGTTCTCTCTGGGAAACTGATAAACAATGGATGT
This sequence comes from Convolutriloba macropyga, assembly GCF_964194025.1. Lineage (NCBI taxonomy): Eukaryota > Metazoa > Xenacoelomorpha > Acoela > Convolutidae > Convolutriloba > Convolutriloba macropyga. Next base: position 69,832,023 of record NC_134471.1, read on the forward strand.
TATACGCAACAACTACTTATAAAGTTTCGCCACCTGGCATCCACGGAAACAACCGAGAACAAATTAATCTTCAAATTTAACTTAATTTTATAATCAGGTTCAAACAGTTTTTTAATTTAAATGAAAAGCTGATTATTAATAAAATCTCCAAGGAGGGCTCGAAAAATTGCCATATGTATGGAAACTGATGTATTAAAACTGAAATTTTGACTTCATTAGGAATTTCGTGTTTTTTAACACTTTCAATATTATCTGAAATCTTTATATCCCACAAAAGGGGAAGAACAAGAGTTTATATGGGTCGCAAAGAAATCATCAACTGTAATATACAATAAGTACCGAAATTGTACATTTTTCCCAATTCGAAAAAAGCGCAACATCTGCAAAACTTTCAATATATACAAGAATTCAACGCAGGCTTGCTTCACTATTGCAAAACTCGTTCTGCAGCTCTTAACCACTCGCCCGTTTAAAACAGCTCGCTAATTTACTACAAGTTTTTTTGGGAGCAATTTTAATCTTTAAGCACATTATTATTTGCCTAAAAGCAAGATTCTTGACGTCTAAAATTTATTATATATGGCTTAAGATCAAAGTAGAGCATATATGTTTTGTTGCAACAGCTTTGATGCTTGTCTATTGGTTGCTTTTGATCTTTTCACATGAGCTTCAGCTTAGAATGACAAGTGACAAAAATGGACATTGAGCCATAAGACAGGCTATTGTTTCAAGATAACTCTTAAAATTTCTATTTGCTCCCGAATTTGAATCTGGGAAAAACATGAAGTGAGTCATGTGTTTGACAGCTTTGTCCTAAGCTATAAAAGGCGGAGAACAATTGGGACATATTTTAATGATGTTTTTCTGTGGGAGAAATATTTTGTTCGATCCATAAGTTGCGTGTGTATAAGCTGCAAATATATTGTTTGTACTAGATAGTAAATGTCATAAAATAGATGCCAATGTCTATGGTGGTCTTGCTAGTAAACCTCGCATTCAAAATGTATTAATTAGAGAAAAAGCGAGATTAGTACCGTTGAGAATCATACTAACGGCGATTGTTGCATATACTCACACTTCAGTGCAACGACAAAAATAAACGTTCCTCGAAAAGCAAAAATTGACCTGCCTAATCGAACTTTGAACGACAATCCAACTAATTTTGAGACAACGTAGGCAAACTATTACAGCCAAAGTTAGAAAATGCCAATTTTTTGACAACCAACTTAAAAAATTGAAATGCAAGAAACGTAAATCTGAAAGACAGAAACATAAGGTTAGCTCCCCCATACTTTTGACAGAGTACAAAATTTATATGAATTCGTACAGAAAAGTCATAAAGAAAAGAAAGCGTTCTTTCACAGCAATAAAATCAATTATTTGAATGAAACGACAACGAAGGAACGATTGCCACGAGTCAACAAACTTAATTCTGGAAATACTAGAATTCTACTTTCTTTTGCTTCAAATGATTGCTTAGCAGAATCATTTAAAGATTTCTTAATTGACAAAGACGCAAAAACTCTGAACAGTTTAAACGTTGACCTGAATTGCCCTGCCGAACATTGTCAGTTTCAGTTAACGGATTTTACTTAATTTGATCTAAAAATTTTGCGAGGGGTGGAACTTAGTCTTTCAAATGAATCGTCTTTCAATGATATGTAGTCACCTATTAATAAGTCTCTTACCACTGGGGTTTTTCCAAGTCGGTTCAAACATGCGGTTGTCAAGCCAAAACTCAAGAAAGAGTCTTTGAATTTGGAAATAATTATTAATTATAGACCTCTCAGCAACTTGCCTTTCTTTTAGAATGTTCTTAATTACACAAATTACATCTTACTTGGAGGAAAACTAATCATTGAGTATAATGCAGTCAACCTACTGAACGTCCTCTGTAAAAACTAGTATGGACATATGTAATGCAACTAACCGTTAGCATGGCTAGTTTTGGACCAATCTTGGACTGTTACAATCCAAAAAATAATTCGGATTTTAATCAGTCGGTCGTTTTTTTAATTTAAATTAGTCGATCTTTTTTATTTTAATTAAAGAACAGAACGCGTGTTCTTCCAATTTTTCTACTGAATTCAAATTTGGTCTTCTGCGGTTTTACGAGTTAAGATATGGTTTTCTGACTTCAATACTACTAGATTTCACACTTAAAAAAATTTTATGTATTTGCCCATTTTTCACGTTTTCTAGTTTTTTCACAATATCACAATACTGACAATTCACAGATCACAATATTGGCATTCAAAATAAAGCACCATTGAAAATTTTAAAATCTTTAAAGGCATAGATTATGGTTTAACGGCTTGGACACTACTTTCTCGTAGAAATTATTTGAATTTTTTAAGTTTTGTGTTTAACTGTCGTCTTAAATTGTATTTTTAGTCGTATAAATTTTCCTGAAACATGAAAATTTTCACTGTCTTTTTATGGCATCAAAGATGAGTTAAGGTTCTGATATAAGTAGATAGATGATGGCTTTCCTGACTTTGAAAAGCAATTGTTGTCCAAAATAAATGTAAAAACTTTTTAACTTCGCAATTTTGTACCTCTTATTGTCTATTTGTTACCCAGTTTCGTTAATTACAAGTAAAATATGACAATCCTCGGGTCAAGGAGAGGTGTTAGAAGGGATTGGTGTCACAAAATCTTAAGTGTTTGGAGAATTCCTCATGACTTTACTGGCTTCGACACGGGTTTTTCGTAAGAAAAAGTAAATTAGTTTTTGGTTTTTGTCATAATTGAGAATCTTTTTGTAGGCATAAGACACATTCTGGATAATTGCAGTTCCCAAAGGCTCCTTGTGGACGAATAAAGGAACCTATTTATTTTTTCACTTTGTAATTAATGGCTTTCATGAAATTAGAAATAATTTTTTTTTCGAAAAAAAGCAATTATCACTTAGTTTTGACATTTTTTTCTTTTCTGTCTACTTGTTACCTAGTTTCATTAATGACAAGTCACAAATTACATTATTGGTGTCTGAAAAAGGTGCAATCGAACAAATATAGAGGGCCAAAGCATAGCTTTACCGCTTCGAAAGCGTTTTCTGGCAAGTGTTAATTGATTTTTTGTTTGTTGTCTATTTTTTGTTCTTTCTGTAACCGCATAAAAAAATGAATACCGACAGGTCGTAATGCTTTTCTATAGAAACATTGGCAATCGTAAACTTATGGGGTATTTTAGTTGACTTCTAATGGCTTTCATTACTTTGAAACTAATTGTTTTTAAAAAAAAAACTAGCGATTTTTTCAACTTTACTGTTTTTGTTCTTTTCTGTCTAATTGTTCCCAAGCCTTATTATGTACTGGTCCCTAATCTTTTCTGTTGAATTACAAGTTGTTTTGTTTGGTTTCAGTTTCATCTGACTCTATTTTGACTTTTTTTTAAGTTATGTTTTTTTAACGAACAAAGTTTTTTGATGTAATTAGTGTTTGTTGTTGTTCTTTCATTTTGCTGTACGTCTTGACTCGCTTTCTTGATATTAGCAAGTCTCATCAATCTAATGCCTCATTTTTTACTCCACTGAGTTATTTGCTTTGGAGGCTATTTTTTCGTTCATACACCAATTTTGTTTTGAAAGTACTTGAATTTTTGGGTTTTTCTATCTGTTCCTCATTTGGTAGACAACTATGCCAAAATTGTGGATGAGCGGGGTCGGAACTTTATGTGCAATCGCACATTGCCGAGCCTCCTTGTCATGACTAAATTGAAAAATTCATATGAAAAAAAATTGTTCCTCAAAAAGCAAAATTTGACCAGCCTAATCGAACTTTGGACGACAATCCAACTAATTTTGAGATAGCGTAGGCAAACTATGACCATAGTAAATCCAGATATACGAGTAGAAGTTATTCCAACATGACTGGGCAATATCCTGAATTATTTCCAGCAAAATTATTATCAGATTTAGGACTCATGAGATCACTAATTGTTAACATAACTTCAAGTAATTGAATTCCTTTGAAGATGTTCATTAAATTGCAAAATGTACATTATTGTGCAAATTGTACATTTTGAGGCTTTTGTGGACATCAGCGATAAAACATCGATTAACCTTAAATTAACTCCTCGAAATTTTTGTTTAATTACTTAAGATAAAATTTACACGCCAATTTTCCTCAAGAGCCATCTTATCGACAAAAGTTAGGTAGCAATTGGTGTCCGTACAAAACAGTCCAGTCCCAAACAAAACAGTTCCAAATTGCAAAATATTCCCAGTTAAACCAGTCCCAGGCAAAATATTCCAGTGAAAGCAGACAAAATAGTCTAGAATGAAAATGGAATCGATTGTAAATATAATGAACAAACAATTAAGAAACAATCTACAAGTTAAGCTTCTGAATGCTTTGTTTTTAAATAATATGAATAAGGACAATAACAAAAGTTTTTCAAAATAAATATTTGGTAAAATCTTTAATGTAATCAGCTTAATATTTGTTCAACGACATACAATTATATGAATAATCTATGTAGTTTTTTGTTAATCGGTGTACATATGTTTAACTCTATATTTATTTCAGACTATTTTGTCTGGGTCTGTTTTTTCTGTCCACCTGACAATTTTTCTTCTTAATCCGCGACTTTTAGTGGAATTTAGGGTTTTGTTTAATTATTCTAATTGATGCCTAGGAGAAATGAAAAACTCAAATAGTGGCGATTTCGAGGAATTTGAGGAAATGGAGGAATTCGAGAAATTTGAGGAGCCAAAGTCTTTTTGCAACTTAATGTTTACAAAAGGGTAGTCAGGAATCGTCCCATCATATCTAACAAAAGAAAGCCAATGGTAACTTACGTTTAATTAAACTAAACAGAAATAAATCTGGTTGTTTGATGAAAGATGGCATAAGTATCATGAAATTGATTATACCTTTATTGCATTAGAGCGATTCATAAAAGGTTCAAAAATAATTTTAAAGAGTAGGAAAAACATTTCTTAATGGAAAATATGCAATTTTTAACTACAAAATCTGTCTACAGAACAAAAATCAAGAACCTAGCCCATTATTTATTAAAACCCACAACAAGTGAAAGTACTGAACAGTAAAGTATTTTCAATTTCAATGTATCAGGCTCAACTTCATTTTCACTCCCGATTTAACTAACCACCAATATTTTAATATCATGGCTTCCGAGTCGGGACGAAAAGTCAATCTTACAAGATCTTGCAAGATTAACTTTTTCTTGCAAGAATTAATTTTGTTTTGCAACATGTTGCAAGATTAACTTTTTCTTGCAAGAATTTATTTTGTCTTGCAACATCTTGCAAGATTAACTTTTGGTCTCGTCTACGGTTTCCACTCCTACATTATTTAAACCCATCACAATACCTTTTCCTCCTTCTTTTTGTGTCCTCAATTTTGAATATTTATTGTACCGATTATACAAAGAGTCAAAGAATCAGAGAGGTGAGTTAATCGGGCATGACACCAGATAAAAGTGTGTAATTTGTTATTTTCGAGGCTGCAGAATCTGTTTTTTTCTCCATCAGAATTTACTTAGAGCCAGCGGATGGTTTGAATTGTAAAGATGGTTTGAAATTGCCTATCAGAATAGAAAGAAGGACTTTCGATAATAACTTTGTTCCCCACAAGAGAAAAAAAAACTTGTGACCAGACTCTGATTCAAGCTTTTTTGAATTTAATATACAGACTTTTGAGCAATTATAAATATATCTGTTTAACCAAAAAAATCTGAAATTTCTTCCAATTTTCAAAATGTTAGTATGTTTTTTTGTATTGATTTACGACATTGAATATCATTATTTCTCGAAATCGAATCTACGATTGAAGTCTCTTCTTTTTAATTTGCTTGATACCTGGAAATAAGGTGACGTCAGAACTGTACAGAGAAAAAAAACAAGAGGACTACGGTCGGAAAACAAGAGGTACAACAGCGCGAGAGAATACTTAGAATTGAAGATGGCCGCTTCGTAGAGCAACCAATATTACAAAAAAAGAGCAGCTCATCAAAAAAGAGAACAAAAAAGTGGAATCTTGCGAGTCTTTTGTTTATCTCTTTTGATCATTTTATCAGTGGAAATTTATCATGATACTGGCTTCAAGTGAAATTTTAATCTTGCGCTATACATAATTATGAAGAGCACATTGGGCTAAAAAGTAATGAACTAGGAGTCCCAAATTGCGAAAGCATTTCCAGTTATTTTAATTTTGGCAGAGGTAGCGATTTTAGTGAAAACTGTTTTCTTTTCTGTTGGCGAGATTTTTTCATGTACCGACTAAATTTACAACATTAGAAATTTGCCTGCAATTCCATATATTTAAGTGATTTAATCAGCTCGTGTCTTTTGGAACAGGTAAAATTGTCAGCTTCGTGAACAAAATGGCCCATTTTAAGAAGAAAACAGGAAACAAAATCATTTAGAAGAAATGCCATTCTTTTTTGCACGGACAAATTTGATATCATTTAAAAAACTATTTGTTTAGTACGGGAAAAATATTGAAATTTGGAATGCCATTTAATAAGCTCATTAAATGCATAACAAGCTGATTTTTCCGCCATCGCAAAACGATCCGAAACTCATCTAAGAAATTGCAGTTGTTCAGTTGAAAGGACAGAAAAGGCTTTTACAGTTTCTCTAATCTGAACCAAGTTAAAAACACATCAATAAAAATTCGAGAGTATCTTTTAAAAGAAAGATTATTACGTTTTTTAAAAAAAATCCAATCATTTTTGATCAGTATGGTCGAGCCATTTTTTTGTTCAATGCCAATTAAATGCTTGCCATTTTAATGATTAAAAGTTTGAATTTAGAAACCCAACCGTCTAAATGACAAAAAAGGCATTAACTACTTTTTCCATTCTCAGTATTAACGGAATTTTTGTAAAAAAAAATAATGACTTACTTTAATTGAAAGTCAGATTATAATATAACATGACAAAGGGAGCATATAATAAGTAAAATCAAACAAAATATAAGGAATTATAAGCTTAATCTCGTAGTTGATAATACATCATGATGTCATTTCAGATATAAAATAGCTTGAAAACATTTTCGGGAAACCAATTTGTGTCCAAATTTTCCCCGAAATGCTGCCAAAATAAGCTCTGGTAACAGAAAATCGTATGTTTCGGCAGCAAACATTCGGAGATCAGATAATAATAATTTCATTAGTACTAACATGCGGCTAACATGAAGAATAAAACTAATTCTCATAATAAATTACTCGGTAACATTTACGATTTTAAAACTAAATTTGAAAAATTTTGGGCCAAAAATTGGAAAAACTTATGCAAAGAAATTGATCGTACGGTAAATTCTTTTGTGCAATTCTCTCCCAATTATCAAGCAAGAACAAAGTAAAAATTACGAAGCAAAGGGTATGAAAAAGCATTTACAGTTTTTAAACAAGTTGAAAAATAATCCGTCCGTTTTGTGCTATAGATTTTTTGAGAAATTTCTGAAGCTAAAAAATAAAAGCCACTTACGTTTTTGTTCACAAGTAATTGTCTCGTTTTTCAGTCCATAATGATTCAAGGACGTGAGAAGTCCTTAGGCATTCAAAAACAGATCCCTTCTGCTGAAATATCCACTATTGTATTTTAATTGTGTGGGAAGGTAAAATGTACCATCAAAAGCAGTACATAATTTGACATTAAGCACACACCACATTGCTATAAAACGTTGCATCTATTATGCATATTGAACGACGCCGTAGTTCTATGGTTTTTAACGCATTCCTTAAATGGAGGGGAGGCTGGTTTAGGTCGAGTAGCACACGGATGTTATTAAGAAACTTAAAAGCGCAACTTCACAAGAACAAGTGAAACGTTAAAGTTTATTTAAAAAAATGTGATATAAACAATGAACCTAATATATGTATTGTAATATACGCAATTTTTTTATGATATGAATAGCCCCATTGTTTTCTTTCAACCGTGTAATTCAAGGAATAAAATTTAGGTTAGAGTGAGTTAGAGTAAGTTTTTTTGGTGTTATACAATTGTTGCCATTTTGTTTAAAAGTTGCGACGCCACCTTATTGAGGATAGGGGTGTATATGCTTAAATAGGTTTTTTTTGTTTAGTCAATTTTGGCCGATCGATACAATCATCATACAGCTATGATTGACATCATTAGAAAGTCCGACAAGTCAAGATCAAATTAATTTTATTTTGAATTTCGTTTTTTATTTTTCCGATTAGTAATTGAGGTTTAAAGTTTGGTGATTTTTGGACTAATTTCCGATGCATTATTAAAATTTTCCGCAAATTTTGCTCAAATTATTATATAATTCGATAGAATATCCAATTAATAACGATAGTGTTATCGGCTTTACATTTAAAGAAAGAAAAAAGTTGCTCAGCTATTTTATCTGAGTTTTTGCCTAATTGTTGTGGGATTCTTGTTCTAATACAAAGCGCAACAATATGCGTCTTAACTCTGCCTAAAGACCTAAATGTACAGACCTAAAAAACTGTTGACACAAATATCACAAACTCAAATGAGGTCTGTTTTTAAATCCGCTTTCTAAGAGAGTGTTCTAGAAACTAAACTTGCCAGTTTTTGCAAAAAGAAGTTGATATCAATCCAAAATGAATCATTTAAGGTTGATATCTTCAGATTTTCTGACGAATAATGCATTGCAATAAAGTTTGGAATAATTGCGTCTATTTAATAGCGGTCAGCACATCGAGGTTGGTTTTGGTTTCAATGTGGATTTTTAAAATCAAAAACAGTTTAGATTACATCGGGGCAATGTCTTTCTAATTAGTCGTTCTTTCTAATGTATGTCGGTCTTCATAAAAAAATAATACAAATCCAAAGTATGTTTGAATGAGACCCAATCAACATTATTAAATTTAAAGAGAAAATCGTTGTCTTTGACTCTGTGTTTTAGCGAACTTTTACCGAATTCTTGAGTTCAGCATGCATTATTGGCCCCAATTGTAGTCTTACGTTTTATTGGCTTTAATCGAAGTTTAATTTCGCTTCCGAAAGTGGTACATGTGATCTTAAGTAAAATTTGCTTTTAATGGCTTCAAAACTGTGTGATTTTCGTCTGACTTCAAACTATTTGTTTTGTTTGGTTGTTTTATGGCCTATTATTACTAATGACAGGTCCCAGTGAATTCCTAAGCAAGTGCATATGAGTCTATTCAATGCTTTTTTGTTAAGAGTTTACAGTTCTGATACTTTTGAAACTTTTTCTTTTCAAAATTTTAAAGTATTTTTGAACTGTTGCCCTATTTGCTCTTTTCAATATCGATTTTTTACCTAGCCTCACGAAGGACCGGCTAATCTGATTAGTGAAGTTTCTTTACTTTTTCATTTTATATTTGTTAAGTCTTTTAAAGAGGTATATGTTTATTTTTGGCTTTAAATAGGGTTTGTTGTCGCTATTTTGCTTTCTTAACGTCTTTTTAACATATAATTGGCACGTTTACTCAGCGCTCTAATACAGCTCTAATACAGCAAAACTGCATGGACATACTCTTTACTCTCTTTAATCTCTCCTGAAATTAATTGTCACTGAAATCATTTTCCGACAAATTTCACTTCCTATTTAGAACTTGAAGGTATTGTGAGATGAAGCATGCAATCAAATCTATCCAGAACTTTTCTAATAAAATTCGAAAAATTGTGGCCAATTATTCATTGTGCAAATCTTGACGTCTTACTCTTTTTTTATATTCCTGTGATACTCAGATGAAGTTATGACACTAAATTCTCCGGAATTGCCATGCGTTTTTCTACAAGATGATCAATATTATGGTAAACAAACAAATTGAAAGAACCTGTTTCAGTATTGATTCACCAATATGAATGACAGCAATGCTAAAATAACAGGGTTTGGCGAACAAGTCGAAGTCAGTTTGTTCAGTGATCAATGATAAGCTCTCTCAACTACTTCACTCAAAAATGTTGGCTGATTCGCTATTACAAATTCGGATCTTTTACGACTGTTCCCCCCGCTTAGTGGGTGCATATTATTTGAACAACCCAGACGCATGTGCCGTTTTTTGGTGATTTACTTTGTAATGGTTCGTGCGTTGTAACTGTGGATGCATAACGTACTGGAGGGGCACAGATGGAAAAAAATTCCAAAATTCAATTCCAACGAGAATATTTTGCTGATCTATTTCTTGATGTTCTTGTTAAACTTTGACTGTTATATTGTACCAACAAATAAATTTTCATAACTTTAACGTATATACCACAATCCGATCTGTTCTAATCTCTCGAAAGCAAGTCATCTGTACGATACAGTCATGAAACAGCGGCGTGTAAATTTTTGAGTACTTCTGCGTCTGTTGTTTTTGTAGTCTTTCCCTATTACTTAATCTCAGCATTAAAGGTCCCATTGGTTTGAGGAGTTATCTGTAATTCTACATGCCAAATTTTAATTACAAGCTAAAGTTTTTTATTACCTTTGAAATTATTTGGTTTCGCATGGCATTTGTTCTATTGCAGCATGGTATTTGTTATTTCATTTAATACTTTGTGTTTGTAACAAATTCTTTTAACTCAAGTAACAATTTTCTAACACTTCTCCATTTGTCAGACAATTAAGTCTGAAATAGAATGTCTAGAATGACGGTGCCGGAAGATTTTGCGCGAACACACACTACTATGTCCCGTTGATTGCTTTTGTACCGAATTTGAGTCGAAAGAATACAATAAATGTTAATCTAGTTTAGTGTGTTCTCGCCACATGGTATAGTAGGTCGCCAGTAGAGCCATTTCAGGTGGCAAAGAAAATTTTATACGCACTGGTATCAAGTTCGCAATAAACATTCCTCAGTACTAAAGACCGACCAAAAACGACATACGAAATGTTCGACTTTCCGCGTAGGAAATCGATGCTGTTCGTGCTGGGATGGTCGGTACGATCGTACGATCAGTTGCGTAGATTCCGTAAGTTCAGTAGCTAAACGTAAAAAATGTTTTCAATGTTTGGTTTCAAAACTTTAGATTTATTGAGTCTATTTTACTAGATTCGATGTGTTCGGCTTTAAACGTAGGAAATCGTCAGTTTTTGCTCTGGGACAGTCTGAGTTTCTGTTTATGATAGTCAAACGTTATGATTGCTTTATAATCACAGCAGTTTCATGCGTGCCTCTTGGTTTCAAACGTACCAAATTCTTCAAAGTAAAGTTCAAATTGATTGACTTTCTTCAACAGCTCAATGATAAAACTAGATGAACAAACATTAATTTTTCGTAGTTAAACTTTGTTAAACTTAGTTAAAGTTAAAAATTTAAGACTTACCGCGCATTTATTGTGTTTCAGTTCATTGAATCACACTCACCGAATTTTGACGAGATATTAGGGAAAAATCAAATTCATAAGTCATGTTCTCATAATTAACTGCTGTGGTTTGAAACCGCAGATACCGACGGATTCTTACGTTCAGAACCAAAGATACCGGTGATTTTTCTGTACGAAACCGCACATATTGAGGTTTTATTACATTTTTAAATCAAATATATGCTGAAAATTTCTTATGTTTAATTACCAAACATACCGACATTTTTTTACGTTTCAAAACAATCATACTGACGATGCCGAAGAAAAAAATAAGACGGCTTTTGTTGTTTTTGTTTGACTAAAACCGAACCTATCGACCATTTGACCTCGTTAAAAATGAAAATTTCTTTACTAGGGTGATCGCTTTGGAGGGAAAACGGCAAAATTACAATTTCCGTTTGGAAGGAACACCACAAAGAAAGTATTCGTCAAAAGCTTTAAATGCCTGAGAAATGTTCATTTGTTTGATGTCACCTGCACTTAAACGCGTGTAATTGTAATTCTTCAGAAAAGGCAGTGCCAATATAAAATCAAACCTGACTCGTTTTTGACTTTCATTTCGACATAAAAGTTTCAAAATTCTTTTAGCAAATTTGAAAAACAAATGCAAGACTGTTAGAAGAAAGAAAACACCAAATATAGAGCAGAAGTGGGTGACTTAAATTGCATGTCTCGAAGCAGCGAGATATTCAACACTACGGGGGTGTTTGTTACCTGTTTCTTCAGTTATGATTAGTAAAGTAAAGTTCAGTTATCAAAATCTCATTTTATAGTAAGACAGATTATAACACGGAAATTTATTCTTAATCCCCCCCCCCCCCCCGATAGAAATTTATGCTTAATCCATTTGTGTGTCAAAAAGAATGCGATTTTTGCGCCCACATTTCCATTATAGACGGTTATATTTCACCTGGGGAGGAAGGAGAGGTAAAGAATGCAGTTCCCAAATCTGTTTTGTTTACGGGACCAAAACTGGGCATTTACTGCAGCTCTAATTGCTAACACGGGTTGTCATATTTACCGTTTTGAAATTTACAAGATATAGTTTTTTTTGAATCAAAACTGGTACGCGGAAACTACAGATTCTCGAGAAATTTAAATCCTCGGAGAAGTGTCTGTAAATTTTTATACCAAAAAAAAGCTTACGGTCATGCGAGTCAATGCACAAATACAGACTACAAAAGAAAAACAAAGAAAAAATTAATCTTGAGAAATCAAATAATTTTGAAGACTAGATAATCTTGACAAAGTATTGTAGTAATCACTGGAATAGCCCATTGCATAGGTGAATGATTATGGGCTTACCTTTATGGCCCGCGCTGGATAAAAGTCATGAGGTCTATAAAACAAAAAAGGGAAAAAGATTGGGAGAATAATTTGCATAGTGGAGATTAATCACCATCTCTTTATCTTAAGGCTACAAACACTAATACTATGTGAACAAACAACAAAAATGGAAAAGAGTAAACACACGCTTGCATTGGCGTTGTATTTGGGGGAAAATGGTCTCCGTTTAAACAAAGGAAAACAAAATCAGCGGAAAATGGTGTAATGTTTTCTTTCCCTGATTTCAGCCCAGTTCCTAATTGCCAACGGCTGATGCCAAGATAGGTAAACGACTTTTTTATCAAGGTGTTCTGAAAACAGAAAATTCGGCTCAGAGAGCAGATAACATGCCTGACAATGTTCAATTTAGAATAGGTAAGAATTTCAAATTGAGTTAATGTTAAGGTTTGGTTCAATCAATAACCCGAAGTAGAGATTTGGAATTTTATGCTGCTAAAAAAGATAAAATTGAGATTTGAATAACACAGTAAAAGTATTCCATTTAGAGGGTGAAAATACAAAAGTTCAACCAATTGCCTGACCGGAAACTAAACAGTGATTTAACAGGAAGCAATAAATAGCCCGCTGCAAAAAATTTACAACCTTATCTTAGCCTGCAAAAAAGTTCAAAGCACCGCCAACGCGGTTTGGAAATTGAAGTGGTCATTTATGTACCATAATATCCAATTTTGACAATAGAAATCATACATTTGATGAAAGCTTATTACAGTACTCGCGATTCACTACTTTTTTCAATGTTTTTCAAAAAAATTCGACAATTAAGTATTAGTTAAAAACTACTTTTTCAAGTAAGCATTGGTTTACCTACGAGGCTGAGCCGAGTCATGACAATAAGTATTCATTAGAACATAAATCGCCCGAGGGCTTTAATGCCCTGATACGAGGGTGATAGACAACCGAAAGGGAAAAAAATCAAAAATTCATTCACTTCATTGAAACTGAGAAATTCACGAAATTGAGAACTCTCATTTCGAAATAAGATTAAAAATCTTTTTTGATGAGAACAGAATATTTTATGTTGTAACTGAACATAGTTGTAATCTCTCTAACCATTTTTATTGCCCACTAGTACTAACGAAATAGTGCGCAGACTGTTCGCCAACTTGTCCAGATTAGACAAAAACAGACTATATTCAAAATTTGCTTTTGCTTAGAATTGGTTGCTTCGAAAACAAGTTAGACGAGTTACAGGAATTGACGGAGCTTTATGAGACCAAAACATACTACAAACGGAAGCTCCTTTTGTTGATTAATTTTGCAAAAAGATTCGCTAAAACCCTGCTAACCTGGTTTTGTAAACAAAACAGCTTTTCCTAGATCATCAGAAAATTTTAAGCTTTGGTTCTTAGTTTTCTCAACTTTTCTGAAACAACAAAACGTGTGGGTACACATTACCTACCACAAGTATGCAGTCGAACTATAATTTCAATATCATCCTAAAAAACAACAAATAAATTGCAAATTAGAGGCAAATAAGTTTTTTGTGATATGACCCATAGTGCCATCAATTTTTATATAGTACCTACCAAATTTTTGGAAGTTCTTACAAAACTTGTTTACCGAGAACTGACCTTCGGAGTGAGATGCTGGTTTTGAATGGTCGATTTAAAAATTGGCAACTACAGACGTCGATCAACAATGGGGCATTCTTTATAAGGTTACTTCTGCGCTCGAACAATAGGCAGGGTAATTTAACTCAGAGCCTAGATAAAACTTTGGGTTGAAAAATGTGTACTAGCTTTCAGCATTAACCACTCGGCTATAAGGACTTTAAAAAAAGTCCAATCATAACCTCGCGTTTTTGTTTTATGGACGGATTTAATTTCAGACTAAGAGAAATTTTGATCACGAAAAATCAGGACGTCAAGCCTAAGAAAGTCACTCGAGAACTGAAATTGAAATCACGTTCGAGAACAAAAGCACAAAAACGCTAAAGCAACTTTTTTACATAAAAAAGACCCATAATTACAAATTTTAATTTAAATTTTGCTCACGAGCAATTTTTTTCATCATTATAACGAACTCAACAAGAATCTCCCTTTGAGAATTTATCTTCGTGTACTTAACAAATTCTCTAATTTGTTGCTGTTTTTTGTTCAACATTTGTTGTTCAACCTATCATTGGATTTCTTCACTACATTCTTCGCAATAGCATCTTCCAATACCATTTTTATGATATCATTTTCAATTTGGTTTAAAACGGTTTTGAATTATTAAGTCCAGTTTTTTATTTTTCATTGGAGACATTTTCTCCCAGCTTTTTATTAGTTTTTGCCAAAGTATATTGAAACATTCGACTGTCTACGCAGTACCAAGGTTCGAAAACGTTACATAATTATCCAGTTTTAACGTTATCCAGTTATTACGTGCAGTAATAACTTTGCACGTCTATTACAAAATATCAAAGACAATTCTTACAAAAATACCCGTCCTTGCGAATACACAAACGAGGATTTTGTAGTTTTAAACGTCGAGTCAAAAGTCACCAATATTTGATATTTTTTGCATTACAACAGCTGAACTCGAAACTGTTTACCTTTAGGCCCTCACTCCCTCCCCTCTCGCTCTCTCTGTCTCTCTCTTCTCTCTCTCTCTCTCTCTCTCTCTCTCTCTCTCTCTCTCTCTTGTTCTTCCTCTTTTTCTTACATTTTTCTTACATATTTCCGTTAACAAGTCAGCTGGCTCCTAAACATGTGATACTTATTAGGGAAGTTTCAAAATAGAAAATCGATTTGTCGAAAGTTTACCATCTTCGTTCTCCTGATGGCAGAACGACTGAGTGATATTTCGAGGTGATAGGTGCGTAGCATCTTGTTCAAAGCAAATTAATGAGCCTATCATTGCGCTTGTTTAACAGATTTGGGGAAAACAATTAGCAGTAAAAATTGGAAACAACGAAGATCACCTTAAAACTCATTGCCAGTTAGGTTAAGAAATAACGCCACGCCATAACGCAGTAAATGAACAATACAAGAGCGATATGGAAAGATGCTCTTTTGAGGTTTGTGGCACGAAAAAATGTAAAAATATGAGGGTAATACGAAGAAACAAAACACATCAGGACCGTTCTGAGCTTACGATTCAGAGATTTCAGAGTTTGGAAAAACATTAACAAAAACAAGCGCCGCATGGGGGCAAAAAACCGCAATCGATAAACGGAACCTTCTTCACCAGTGTAGCAGACCGTGGAACACGGTTAAATTGCACTCACTAAACGGCCTGCAAATGAGGCAAATCTATACAAAATCTTTCATTTTACAAACTTCTCCAAAAAATACAGAACTGCTTTTTGTTGCTTCAGTGAAAACTGCCATCATGTGTTTCTTCTTAGTAAACACTTTCGGAGAATAGTTCTATGGGAAATACTTTCGGTCAGTAGGTTTACCTAAACACTTGTTTTCACGCATGCATTTGACTTCACAAAAAGAGAAAAAACCAATTTAAAAAATACGTCGCCAATATTTCTCTTCGATTCGTAAAAACACAGCTCCTCAATACCATTAAAATTATTTAAATTGTGAAAAACCCAAGATCACCGCAATATAGCTACGCCCGGCTTCATGCTTTGCAGGTATAAAATATTTTGAGAATAATCAAAAATTGAATAGTTTTATTTAAAGAGTGACTAATTCAGATGGACACAATACTCAATAGAGCTGATTTTCAAAGATTAATCATTAACGCAAGTTTATCAGACCAGGCTTAATCAAGTCTGGATTATCCGACTGTATAACTTACTACTCTTTATTCGTCTCCAACAAGTATACTTTACTAAACCCTGACAAGCTCTACTTTAATTTAAAACAAAACGTTTTTCTAATTAATTCAATTTACAGATTAATTCGCAGAACTGATAGAATCTATTAGCCAGAAAACAAATTGTATTTAAAAAGATACAAGCACAACAATCTTCCTATCTAATTTGGTAGAAAAATAAATGTTCCAGTCTGATCAGCGGATCTGTTTTCAGTCCAAAACTCACTGAAAATCTTATTGCCACAAACCTAAAACCGTTTTCTGATTTATCATAGCCTTTGTAGCTTTACATAGAACAGGGCTAGTTAATCGTTCATAATCAGATTAAGGGCGTTAAAAATCAAATATAGACGGTTGACAAGAAAACAGTCGCTCATGTTTCCAGAGCTGAAAGCTGTGGAAACTCTGAAACTTTTTTCATAACTCCATAAATTTGAGATGAATCACTATTAGCTATAATATGTTCTACATAAGTGGTTCAGTATCGTACTTGTTATCTAAAAATGGTCCTCCCCCCAGAGCAGCTAAGTTATCATCATCTGCATTCACGCGATTCTCATCTGGATCTTCACCACGTGCAAGTCGCCTCTCGCGTGCATTCCGTTCAACAATCTCGTCTGTTTTGGATTTATCGCCATCGTAGACAATTGCACACGCAAAGAAGGCTGCGGCTCCGATCACACAAACAATGGGACAAGTTAGCACCCCTAGTTGAAGTCCTTTGAACTGATTGTAATGGGAACTGTTGCCGTATGTGACGTCAGCTATCAACCCCACAAAGAAGGGACTGTATGCGTCTCCAAACAGGTGGTACACTCCAGTTGCCAGTCCTGAAGTTGAAAAACATTGAACTTAACTACCAAATTTATGGCAAGTAATTTTTTTTTTTTTGGTACAATGCTTATACCCACCTTGAGGCAAAGAAAATATGAAAAAGTTCGTACCTTTGTACTGTAATCAATTGCTAATCCTATAAGCATGCTGCACTGACACTATTGTGTGGCGCATTATTCTAAGAGAACACTACCAATTCTGTCTTTGGAGATGGTAAATACAATTTTTCAAAGAATTGATTAAAAAAATTGTTTATTGAAATCGTCTATTAACTCAAAACTGGTGTTTCGTCTGAAGTACAACTCTCTAATCTTTAAACACAAATTCAAATTATTTTTGCTTCTTTTTCAAGGGCGGTAGAATAGTATGACAGTGAGAAAAATGTGCCCTTTAAGGGCAAAAAACAAGGTTTAGATTTTGTTAACCCGAAGCCAAGGCACGTCTGTTGGGAACGACACAGTCTATGAGAATCTTGGGCACTAGAGCCCAGTTGAGAGCGAGTGCAATCTCTGTGAAGAAGACAAATGGCCATATGGCTGCCGGGCTGTACTCCACCACAATCGCAGCTATGAACACAAGAGGACCAGCAGCGATCATTCCATACGCAGCAACCTAAGCAAAACATCAACGTGATTGTATCACTAATACTGTTTCTTTTCCCCAATAAATATCTTTCGGTGGCACATTCCTGCGTGAGAAAACGAATGCAAGTTTTCCTATTGAAATTAGTCGCACTAAAAGGAAGCACTTGAAATTACAACTTGCAGCAGATGAAAATCTTTTGTGCCTTTACTGACCAATCAGAGACAAGGAATTCCCTATTCTGTAATAAATAGCAAATACTCAAACTTTTTATTTTAGTCCCGTGAAGCTATTTGTACTGTGAGTACGTTTCTGAATCCGGCATATTATTTCTGTGTCTTTCTAATTTAAGTAATACTTCTGTTTTTTATATAAAGATAGTCAGGGTTACCTACAATGAATATAGAACCAGTAAGCGCAGAAATAATTAGCAATTATTGACTGTTACTACAGGCAGTAAAAAGAGGCCTTCTCTGCCTTCAATAAGCTTACAATCGCAAGGTTTTAAAAAATACGAGTTCAATTGTTAGTGTTCTCGCGGGTTATCTTTCAAAACATTAGTTTGCGTTGAATTGCTTTTTCTCTATTGCAAGTGCAACGAAAGTGCTATTGTTATCAAATATTTTGGTTGCAAGATAAGTACTGACCAGTGGTTCTGCATTGGTCTTCCGTTGGAGGTACAACTTTGCTGTATAAGAGCCAAGAGCCACTCCTAGTACTCCGCAAGCACAGGTGACTGCTCCAAAGCCCAGAGATATGTATGTGTTGCTAGGATTCTTACCTGAAAGAAAAGAACTGTTCTCATACAGATGAAACCCACATTTACATATCCGATTCATCGCAACAATTATAATTATTGTGGTTTCTGTTTAATCTCAGCGGAACAGCCTAAAGGCCACAGCGGCGTGATTTCAGCTGCCCTTTTTTTTATCACAACGATTCGGACGATAATTTTTTTCGCCACAGACGTCAGTAACTGCCAATTTTCTGCTGAACATTTCCAAATGTGGTCCACCTTAGCAATCACACTAGGTGTAATAAGCTCGTTCGAAGATTCTACTGATTCGAAAATTTATATAATTGACGTAGGCATCCGAATTAAGGGTATGTATAACGTGCAAAAGTCCCAAAAGGCAGTTATTTCGTAGCTGGACTTTTTTGAACGCTTAACTTCATTAAGCTAAAATAGACTAGAATTTTCCTTAAGACTTAGATGCAAAAAACACAGCTGGCAGATTGCCAGAAAATAGCCGCAATAGATTCGTAGATCGGCAGTCTAAAAAAAAAACAGTAAAAAAGACAGACCAAAAAAATTCGTTTTTTCATTGAAGGCTGATATGTTATATTTTGATTAAAAATCTGTATAAAGTTATTGCTGCCTCTATTCGCTGATCTCAAATAACCTTCATTTAGAGTGACACACACCCATTTGACCTTATCTCTTTGAATTAAAGTAAATAAAAGTCAATTTCAAAGTGAGGAAGTCATTTTTGAGAGTGAGGTAAGTCAAGTGTGACCAAAAATTTAATCACGCGCATGAACAAAAAACTCGCTCCACTAAGAGCGAAAAATGACGTCACACATGCATTTCAGTTGAAATTGCATGAACGAATGATCAAAAAGTGGCGGTGACGTCATATGGTCGTAACAAAAATCATGACGACGAAATAAAAAAACATAGCAGGACAAGTCCTGACGTACAATTCAAAGAATTTTCTTTGACTAAACAGAAAAACTAGACCTAGAATGAACTATGAGTGAAATGCGAAAACCATTTTAGAAAAAATCAGATAAAAAAATAAGAAAAAACAGACAATCAATGTCAAAATGCCGCATGTGAACCAAAAAAACCACTAGCGAGAAATGAAAAATTAATTCAAACAAAAAACTAGGTCTAGAATGAGCTGTGAATAGATTGGGAAAACCATTTATAAAAAAAATCCAATCCAAAAAATCGAAAAAACAGTAAAAATCAGAGTGAAATTGCCGCATGTGAACAAAAAACCACTACCGAGAAACCGAATTTTTGTTCAAACACCGTTTTCTCACTCTACTTTAAAATTAGAGCGAAAAAAATTCACGCCGCAAAACCACTCGCTTTTTCGCTTCATTTCCTGTTTCGGCGTGACCAAAATCACTACTCCAATTTAACTTCAAAAATCATGAAAATGTGTGAACAGATCTTAAAAAAAAAAGACAGCGCCCCAATACAATTCAAATTCTTTGAATTGTAAAAAAACCAAGAGAAGGCCAATAATAGCCCCAGCTATCGCTGTGCGGCTATTAATCACCTCAATTCAATTTTTAAACCGTAATTTTGAACGCGTGAGAAGTATCGATTTGCTGCTTACCCTGCGCAAGATATGCATCTTCCAAGAAGAGTGGTGCCCAAAATGCCAAACAGCCCAGGACGTAAGTAACAGCAGTGAATGCTATAGTAGAATACACAGCAGTCTTATTCTTCACCAGATAGATCACGTCCTCTTTGAATGAAGTCTCCACCATGATCTCGTCTCCCGTCTCATTGCCCGCCTCACTCGCACCTCTGACTGGCTCGGGTACAAACAAAGCAGTCAGAATGACGGCAACAACTCCGAGGATTGGAGTCACACGCAGAGACCTGCGACAAAAAGCATGGTCAAATTTTTCATCAAAAGGATCTGATGTATTTATGAGCCAGGAATTGACTAATTTGAAGATTGCATAATTCAAAAACTTGCAATGCCTAATCAGCCATTAAAAACGTTAGAAGACCGATTAACATTCACAAGAACGTTCATCGACAAAAGAAATAATATACCTTGCCGATTGCCGGCAAATAGCCGCCGTTGGTTCCAATAATCCCGATTGAGATTTTAAAAATCCGAAAATGAAAATCGATTTTTGTAAAAAGGACATTTTTAAAGTC
This sequence comes from Convolutriloba macropyga, assembly GCF_964194025.1. NCBI lineage: Eukaryota > Metazoa > Xenacoelomorpha > Acoela > Convolutidae > Convolutriloba > Convolutriloba macropyga. Next base: position 69,852,730 of record NC_134471.1, read on the forward strand.
AAAACCTTTTATTTTAGACATACACCTCAAAAACGGCGAAAATCAATGTCAAAATTCCGCATGTGAAAAAAAATCAACTAACGAGAAAGCGAAATTTAGTTCAAGCATTGCTTTCTCACTATACTTTAAAATAAGAAAAACGCGTTAAACCACTCGCTGTTTCGTTAACTTCCTGTTTCGGCGTGACCAATATCACTTCAATTTGACTTTAAAAATACTGATAACAATGTGAACAGATTGCGTGAATATTAAAATTGTGAAAATGTATGAAAAAGACAGCGCCGCTATAATAGCCGGCTGAGATGAGGGCAGCTATTAAGAACTGCCATGGATTTCCATAATCCCGATTGGGCCTAAAAGAACGGAAAAAAGTAATAAAAATTGATTGTTAAACCTTTAAAAAAAAACTTTTTTAAAAATGCGATCTTTTTTGATTTTGCAGTTAGACAAACATGTGTTTATTGATGAGAGCATACAGGAATTGTTACCAATGCTAATAAATATTAGACAACTAAGACTATTTAGAACAAAGTTTAAAAAACGTTCACTTAAACATGTGTTTATTGATGAGAGCATACAGGAGGAATTGTTACCAATGCTAATAAATGTTAGACAACTAAGACTATTTAGAACAAAGTCTAAAAAAACATTCATTTAAAACTGGATCTCATTTTCGTTTTTCTATAGCGACTATATTCATTTTAGATTGCTTTGATGATCCACTTCTTCTTAAAAGCACTTTGAGCACAACGATAGAAGAGGGGAAACAAGCCTTGAATTAAGGTAAAGCAAAACAACGCCCTTTACATCAGGCTGTTTTGCTGAGCAATTCATTGTTAAATGCAGATTTAGCAAATGAAAACAGACCGAAACTATCTTCCTCACTGCGTTACGAGGCTTTTGATTTCCTTTCGCTGACTATCGCTTTAAGCAGTGAACTTTAATTCAGAAGAAGCTCAACCTAGATCACTTAAAGATGAAGAATTAGTGTGAAAAAAACAATCATGTAGTGTGAAAAAACAACGTTCGAGAGAAATTGAAGTCATTTGCGAGTACTGTAAGTCATTTATGATCAACTGTAAACTCACTATCAATTAGTTTAAGAAATGAGGTTGGGTACTTAAAGGCAGTAAACGAGCTCTGGAAGTCCGGCTTGAAACGATCAACAGAAGTGCTCTTCCGAGGATTGCGAAGTAAAAAACGTAAAACAAATATTGAACGTCAGATGATCAAGCAAAAAAAAACAAAGACCACTGCAATATAGACATGCACCTAAAGAAAGCAGACTCAAGAATTCATGGAAAAAAATTTAAAACAAATGGTGTTTAAGACATTGGCTAAATGCTGAGACAGATAAATCTATTCAATTATAGTTATGCCGCATTAAAATGCAGATGGACCTGTTGAGGCTACGAGATGACGCAGTAAAAAAGCGACAAACCTCGACTATTCTTTTTTGAAAACAAATTAACTCAAATCGAAAATAATAATTCGCTATCAACTAAGTAATCTGTTAAATTAACTTATATCTCATCAGCAAAACTTCATCAATGAAACGTCATCAATGAAACCAAGCGATAAAAAATAAACATAACCGACTAACCTCGAGCGAATCGCTTCAAACGGTGACCGGTTGGTCCTAAGGGAACATCTCAGAGGCTTAATGGCCTCCGGGCTTTAAAATATATGATAAAAAGATAATCCAAATTGCTTCAAACTTGAACTTCGATTGAGAACAAATAACAAGAAATCGAGGAAAACGCAAAAATGTAGTAAATTTTTTAAAAACACATAATGGAAAATTCATCAGAACGAGTTAGCAATTTTGAAAAAATCAACTAATGCCATCAGATAGCCAATATGACCTTCCATAATGACATCAAGTGGTATGACAACAACAAAAAAACAATTATAGGAAAATTCACGAGCAACTTTGAGGAGAGATAGCGTCAAAGCCATTAAAAAAGTCTATCAACCCAAAACAATAATAAGATTCATTTACGCCTAATTAGCAAACAACTGAGGTCTATAACTAATTAGACTAATAAATCAGACATAAACAGAAAGGCAAGACAAAAAAATAAACATATTTAGGACAAATAATCCAAAAATACAAAACGCATTTGCTGTCAATGGAGTGACACAAACTATTGCAACTATGTGCAATAAGAACATAAGTATTACAATTTATCAGCAATCAAGAGAAAAAAATCAAACTGCCGCACGTGCAAAAATTGCCGCACTTTAAAGCAGTTTGAATTGATCTTACGTTTCAAAACTACTTGCCTTTTGCTCCCTCTACTACTCAAGCATGACTAAAACCACTTCTGTCATTGACATACGAAAGTTGAAATAAGTGAACATATCTCAAAAAGGCACCCTAATACAATTGAAATCCTACAGATTGTAAAGGACAGAGCACTGATACAATCCAAATTAGTTGGATTGTAAAAAAACCGACACCAAGAGCGCAAAATAATGAAAAGCACGCAAATTCACAATTGCATGAACGAAGCCAAAAGCCAACTTGAATTAAGCGTGACGTCGAATGGTCGAAAAAAAAACTTTGACAGAACTGAAAAACCAAAAAATGTCAAATTTAGCTGCGCTCAGCTATAGCCGGCACTTAAGAATATGAGATAAGCAAGTGGAAACGTTTACGCAAAAATTTCGCATTTAAAAGGCACATATGTCTACAGTAAATGCATCAAACTTTTAATCTAACGCAATAATGGCACTACCTTCGTGGTTTTTCTTTTGAAATTTCGATACCTAATTACATTTTCAACAACTTTTTGATTTGAAATCAGCGCTTACTCAGGCTTCCTTGTGAGAAGACAAAACCAAAACTTCGATTAATAGTCAGCATTAGATCTGGTAGCTAAAACTAACTGGAACAAAGTTTAAGTAACTAGCATTTAAAAGTGGTCTTAATGGGTTTATCCGGTTTCAAGTCTGACTTCGGTTGTCGACTTTAAACCCGTGCAATTCAAGTTGCTTTTCTATCACCTGTCCAGCAAAATAAGATAGATCAGAATGAGCAAAGAATGAACGAAAAGCCAAAAATATTTTAAGGCAAATGTCGATGACGCGGCAAACGCAGACAAAGCGAAACAAAAATTTCGTCAGAATAAGTGAGAAACATAATAAATCTGAAATAAATCCAAACAAATATGAGCAACTGAAAAATCCTTGATTTGACCAGCAGACCAATTGAACAGTAGATGAAGCAGTCCAAAAATAATCACAAATAGGGGAAAAGAAAAAAGAATTTAAATAAAGATAATATTGACGTTAGAGTTACAAAAATCGTGTAGAAATTTGGCATATAAGACAAAATGAGGAATGGGAAAATGCCAAAAAACAAAAACGGGTTGATAAACGTTGATGATGTTTATGTTTTCAGAATCTGCCTAAAGGAAACCACTGAAAATCAGAAGATGTTTTATTGACCACTTAAATTCAAATAACGAGAAAAAGACAAATTAAACTCCACAAAATCCTTAATTCGTTCAGTTAATTGCTAATTTCAACGACTTTCATTTTAACGACTACAAAAATGCTAAATTTAACGACTCTCACGAATACAGAAAGTACAAAATTCACTACAAATTTTGAGTTAATAATGGTCAATCCACTACATATAACTCAAGAAACAGATAATCATTCCGACTGGCAAAACAATTCTAACAAAGCATAACCCTTAATACAGAAATTAAAACAGCCGAGTAACGTCAGAAGAATCGCTCGCGAACGACTAGTGGGAACTCTTCATTATTGCGGCAGTTGGGGGTGTAACTACAAATAGCGTCATTAGTGGTTATTATATACCACTATAGTGACTAATAAAATTTACAATTACAACAATTTTGGCGCAATTTTTGAAAAGTCAGATGGATTATGCAAAAGATTTGCTTCAAACTTCGATCTAGAGCAATTAAACATATGAAGAGAAATTTTTTTTCTTTCTCTTTTATATAGAAAACCAGTGGAATTGAGGTCAGTCATTATGAACACATCATTCTTTTTAACAGCTCTTAGAAAGCATATAAATACAATCAAAAACAAAGCTGGCAGATTTTTGGATTACAGCCTTCGTTAATTCCTGGTGTTCATTGCGATTGAAATAGAAACAAAGCAGGCAGATTGACGGCAAATAGCCGCCGTTGACGCGCTAGACGCACATCAGGATTGAAACAGGAAAAGGAAAAAAAAGAAGAGATTGAAATTGACAAAATTTCTAATTGTTCAATTGTTCAAAAATTATTCTAATTCAGCGTGCAGTTTCAGTTATATCTTAAATCTGTACTTACTTCAGCTTCTAAACTGAAGGATATTAAGTTTACAACTAATATCGAAACTTATGTAAAACGAAAAACGTGATCAAAAGGTAAAGCAAATTAAAAAAAAGAAAACGCCTAAATAACAGCCGTTTGAGAGGCTGACAGCCGCTATTAAAAATGAGAACGGGAAGAGAAAGGATGCAAACTGAGAGCCATTTTCTAGGAGTCAAAAAGTGTTCTAATTTGTCGAGCAGGTATGTAGATTAGACGGCTTCGTTGAAATTAGTTTCTAAAGGCTTAATGTTGAAACCAATTAGCATTCGAATTAACAAGAAATGTATTCCATGTATGTCAAAGCAATTTTTTGTCTGAGGGTGTAGAAGTTATGTGCCCTTTAATCCGCGGGGGCTTAAACAGACTAAATCCTAAACAAGTATAGAGACTTTGAGAGGCAGATTATGTATTAGTGACTTAGCTGGCAATAGTAGCCTTTCAAGTACTTAGCGTACTGAAGTCGCTGGAAAGGCCCAATTCGAAGTGGAAAAAAAACATGCCAAAAACCGTAGTTCTTTTAATAGTTTCTTTAACAAAATTGTGGCCATTTTTCAATTCTTTTCACTGTAATTGTCATTTGGGGGGGGGGGGGGGGGGGGTTTGTAGATTGTTCAAATGGTAAGTTTTGGTAGCACACAAAATTATTCATAAGAATAACTTTTAAAATTTGAGCAAAGTCTCGCTAAATCAAATTTGAGCAAAGTCTCGCTAAATCTTTCATGTTTTCATTAGTTTTTAATTTTTGCCTTTTTGTCTTATTTGCATCCTTTTGAGCAATTTAACTAACACGATGTTGCTTTTAAAGACAGTACTTTCAAGATGCATCGATGATTTTCGGAGAAACTTCATTTTAAAATTCTAGCCAGTTCTCTCAAAATTCTTATTTCTTCCCGTTCTCTATTTTGCCAAGCAAAATTTCTGTTGGCAATTCAATTATCTAGTTATGAATTTTGCGTTTATGAAAATAAAATAATTCTGATTCCAAACTGAAAACTATTAAGTTTAATGTCAGCTAGCAATCGTTCTAGTGAACTTTGATAACCTAATGCACTATGACTTAATGACAGGCCTTTATCGGTTTATCCCGGTTCTGGTTATTTTGCTCTTTAGACTTTGACTGTATTCACTACATTGCGTAACTCAATCCGTGAAAGAAATTGAAATTCATTCAGTTGAAACAGTGAATGAGGTAAATTAGAAGTCAAACGTGAAAATCGTGACTTAGGTAAAACGAAAAACGTGACCAAAAGGTAAAGCAAATTAAAAAAGGGGAGCGCCAAAATAATAGCCGTTGAAAGGCTGACGGCGGCAATTAAAAAATTAAAGTAAATCTCCAAAAAAAGAATGGCAGCTCTGACTTGCTTTTGAAAGAGGATCCAATGAATCCGTCAAATGTTTTCTGTTTTCAACTAATGAGTGTCCGTTTTGGAGCTATTCTTCTCTGATCAAATAGTGATTTTTATAGTTCTTTCTTTCCATTTTGCACCTTATTGTTTGATGGCTTGTCATTTAATGTTTATTGGCTGGATTGGTGACAAGATCATTTTAGTTACCAGATTCGGAAGTCACAAGCACAATAGGCGGGAAGGGCAATTTATTTGACCGTATGTAGCCTAGAAATTTTTGATGCGGGGAAATGTGGCCTCATTCCGCGACAGTACTGACATCTTAAACTCGTAGCCATAACGGCTTTGATTTAAAATTGCTTTTATTTTAGCAACAAATTTTATTTGGGAATTGGAGCAATGGAGATGACACAAAAGTTAAGACCTCAAGCGTGAAAAAGATACTGGATATCGAGGAATGTGCTAGAAAAAAGTGCAAAAAGGTCAAGCAAAATATTGGCATAAAAGAGACACGCTCGTTTACAATAGCTCCTTCAAAGCATGAGAAAAAAACATAGTCATGCCGGAAAATTATTAGTTAAAAACTTAAAACCCTTATCGGATTAATCGACGTTTGATTAGGAAGCCAATCAGAGCTTTCACTAAAAATACTAACTGAAGAGACAAAAAGTAAAATTAATACAAAACATACCCGGCAGATTGCCGGAAAATAGCATCCGTGGATTCCGATAAGCATGATTGGGTTTGGAAGATATTGAGAAAAAAAAGATTTTTTTTTACAAAAACATTTTGTAAGTCCGATTTATTTTGATGGCATTTCGTAGTTGAACATACTTCTGTTTCTTAGAGAGAGGCTACAGGGGCTACTTTCAATAACAAAAAGCATTAGAGATGGTATTTAAGACTTATAGAAACGACGTTCCAATAGCGGGCATCTAAAATTGGGCTTTATGGGTTTATCCCGTTTCTATCTCTGACTTCAATTTTTTATACTGACTCTGATCATTTTGAATTGCTTTGCTGAGCAAACTGATATTCAAAATAATTTTAAGCACAATGAGAGAACAGAGAAACTAGCCTGGAGAAGTCAAAAAGATTTCACGCAAAAAGTTGAAAAAGCGGCAAAATGAGGTAAAGCGAAACATTTTTTTGTTCAACGAAGTAAAAAAAAAACATAGCAGGACAAGTCGAAGAATTGACTGAAAAACAATTCAAAGATTGAATGACAAACTTAAAAGTACTTTACCTGACCAGTAGATCAATTGAGCAATGCCAGCCAAAACACAAACAAAATCATCTCAAAGAATTGAGAAACAGACAATCAAACAAACTAAACAAAAAATATACTCATTGCTAAAAATCATGCTAGAAATCCTTGAGCTTTTACACCTAAGGCAAAATTTGACCCCTTTAAATGTAAAATGTACATAATTCAAAAAAATCTTCAAAACCAATCTCTGCTTGTGAAATCGGTCCAGTATTAAATCTGCAATATCTGAAAAAAATTCATTTGCCCTTGAAGATCGATTAATTAAAAAATGACCGGAAAATTTCTTAAAAAACACTAAATCAGCTGCAAATTTTAACGAAATGTTGCTGAAAACTGTGATATTATTATCTTCAGAATCATTTCTCTGTCTCTAGAGGCTATCCAGTAACCCAATTCCAAGCCTAAACAAATTCAGTGGCTCAAAGATCGATAGGTAATTTTTTAGAAAAAATTTCAAGTTTCAAAAAATAGAAAATTCGTTCTATTAAAATGTTGAAAACCATTCAAGCGCCCCCAAGCAAGTATTTAAAAAAATCAGACTATCAAACCATGGATGAGGCTACCTGGCCAATGAGGCAAGAAAAACTGAATAAAAGACAAATGTTTGAAAAAACTTGAAAAAATGCAAAATATCAAAAAACTTCTGAAATTCGAAAGGTTAAATTGTTGAAAACAAAATCCATTGAAACAAACAACCATTCAGTAACTTTTTAACATACCATGGAATAGGTTTACTGGCACTTGAGAATGTACAAATATCAAAAACTGAACAGAAACTTTAGGAGACCTTAAAAAAATTACAGAGATTATCAAAAAAGAAATGGAAAAATTCGAGAGATTAAAATGTTGAAAACCAATCCATTGTTACTAGAAACCATGTAGTGCCCTATTATCAAACGTTAAAGAAGATTCCCTGGCCCCTGAAGCTGGAAACATTCAAAAAATGACACATTTTCACAAAACTTGAAAAATTGGTATCATTTTGCGTGTTTGTGTTTGTAGTACCAAAACATATGGCTCAAAAAATCGTCACAACAATTCATTTCTCGCAAAAGATATTCATCAACTTTTTAAAACTTCAACCTAAGACTAATCAAACTAACAACTCAAAAAATCACAAAAACATGAAAAATTGCAGCATTTTGAGCCCAAAAACTTGTAAAAATGATCTTTTAACCTTAAATTAAGGCCATCCCAAAAGCTGCACCACTCTAAGCACTTGAGGGACTATTAAAGCCCACTTTGGGCCTCTAATGAAACTTAATGCCCGCAGGGTAGGGGTAAGTGGGGGGGGGGTAAGTTGGGGGGGGGGGGTGGGGGTAGGGGGGTAAGTTGGGGCGGGGGGGTATGTTGGGGGCGGGGGGGGGTAGGTAGGTAGGTGGGTGGGTGGGGGGGGGAGGTTTGTGCGGTTTAGTTCACATAATTAGGGGTGACTTATATAGGAACAAAAAATCTCAAAATTACCTCTTCACCTTTAACATTACCAGCAGTTCCTAATTACAAACATTACAAACGAAGCTACTGTTAAAGTCCAATGTTCAAAAACAGAAGTGAACAATCAAAATTGGAGGTAAAAACTAGAACAGAAAGAAGTCAAAATTCAAGTCATGAACAAACTTGCTTTCTGCTAAAAAATAACATAGCAGGACAAGTCCTGACGTACAATTCAAAGAATTTTCATTGACTAAACAGAAAAACTAGACCTAGAATGGACTATGAAAGAATTGAGAAAACCATTTTAAAAAAAATCAGAACAAAAAAATAAGAAATAAACAGAAAATCAATGTCAAAATGCCGCATGTGAACAAAAAACCACTAGCGAGAAATGAAAATTGAATTCAAACAAAAAACTAGGCCTAGAATGAGCTGTGAATTGATTGGGAAAACCATTTAGAAAAAAATCCTACCCAAAAAATCGAAAAAAACAGTAAAAATCAGAGTGAAATTGCCGCATGTGAACAAAAAACCGCTACCGAGAAACCGAATTTTTGTTCAAACACCGTTTCCTCACTCTACTTTAAAATTAGAGCGAAAAAAATTCACGCTGCAAAACCACTCGCTTTTTCGCTCCATTTCCTGTTTCGGCGTGACCGAAATCACTACTCCAATTTGACTTCAAAAATCATGAAAATGTGTGAACAGATCTTAAAAAAAAAGACAGCGCCCCAATACAATTCAAATTCTTTGAATTGTAAAAAAACCTGTAGAATCTCATTACTCCTCTTCGAGTCGTAAAAAAAACACACTCACACACAGCGCCCCAATACAATTCAAATTCTTTGAATTGAAAAAAATAGGAGCGCTATAATAGCCGGCTGAGAAGATGAGGGCGGCTATTAAAAAACTAACACATTTGATTTTCTTGAAAATAACTAGCGTCAAAGTGATTAAAACCACTAGCTACTGATTAAGAATTCAATAGTATTAGAGGAATACATGTATGAGAGGTAACAGCTGGATAGATACACCTGTGTTTAATTCGAAAGCCGATAAGTTCATACATTTTTATAGGTTGCAACAAAAACTACGGGCAAAACTCAAATATTTCCATATTTCAGGGAAACAATTAGTGCCAAAGTCATGAAAACTTTGCTGCTCAATGAAAAATTCAGAACTCTATTTAGAATGTACTATTAGAATACATGTATTACACATTAATAGCATCGGTGAAAATAAGATCTAGAAAGAACAGCAAAAACGTCAGATTTGCGCGCGTCAAAACTTCTCAGAAACCGAATAATTGATCAAATACACCAAATTGACACTTTTCAAGCGCTTTAAAAAATGATGCCTTATAGCTACTCATTTCCCACTCCTCTTACTTCATTTCCCACTCCCCTTTTACTACCACAGCGTGATTGTAGCACAACTCAAATCCCAACATAAAATTGCTGACACAACATCAGACAGGCCATAAAGGACTCACAAACTCCTATAGAACGTCAGACAAAACACAATGAAATTGAAAAAACTGGTTGACATTTCCTCCTTTTCTGATACATCTCAGCACAACACACTTAGAGTAATAGGCCTCTATTCAACTCCTAAAATATCACTAAATAAATAAAATATCACTAAAATATCACTAAAATATCGGGTCAATATCGCTAAAATAAATTGAAAATCCAGAAAAGTTGTTGAAAAATTTAAAAAAAACATAGCCGGCAGATTGCCGGAAATTAGCCGCGATAGACGCTTGTGCCCGACCATGAATTGAAAAAATTAAAGAAATAAGGGATCTGTTCCGTTTGCCCCCCCAGTACGTTATGCTCCCACCAGTTACAATGCACGTGCCATAACATAGTAAATCACTATGTTAAAATATTGCACGTGCGTCTGGAAGGTGCAGATAAAATACGCCCACTAAGCTGGGGGCACAAACGGAAAAGATCCGAAATAAGATTGACAGATCGACCACCAGCTTTTTAATAGACCACTAGACTTTTTGGGTTAGATTCGGACTGTCACTATTATGAGACACATTTGATCTACAAGGAAAAAGCCCTAATGGAGCTTTTTCAAAATTAAAATTAACTCTATTACTATTACTTAGGAATTAGGGCATATAAGTTTGGCACTACTTAGACGCACTCTAATGACCTTTAATTAGTAAATGTTCATAAAGGTTCCATAAGTGAGTTCAGCAGTCATTTTTTTTGAGTGAGGTAAGTCACGAAATTGACCTAAAAGCAGGAATGCAAGCTGTAGAAGTCACTGAAGTCATTGAAAAAGTGAATTCCAAGAAATCAGGGTAAGACGAAACAAAAATCTGTTAGACGATAAAAACAATTAGGAGCGCAATAATAGCCGCCTGGAACTGCTGACGCGGCTATTAATTACACTATTCTACTTCTTCAGCCTAATGAAAACAGCATTGAAAATTTTGCAAAAAAATTTTGCTCGCTTAGAGAGCATTCGTTAACACTTCGACTTCTGGCTCTATCGAAAAAAGGTACTTTTTTCACTCCACTCTTTAAATTTTATCAGATGTACTCCCGGCATTTCCATCGGCATTAAACGCTGATTGTTTCTTGTTTCAAATTCACGCCCAACAAAAATGATTGGAAAACACAGCCGGAAGACTCCGGAACCGACTAAAAGTCAGGCTCGGGTCCACATCCTACTCACCATTGGCAAAATTGTACCACATTTAAACCAACCCATTGTTACGATTTACAATGACCTTTGTTACAATGACCTTCAATGCAACCCGAGCAAGATAAGGAAAACAATGATAATTAACCACGTGCTGAAGCCCAATGTTCATAATTTCAAACGATATTATCAAAATCACTTGGTCTTTTCGAACTTCTTAAGCATAAAGCGTTATAAAGCATTTCTAAGCAAGGGATTCAATTAATGTTGCACCGCAACGTTTGGTCCACCGACAAATAGGTTAAGGATAAAACAGTCAAAAAAACAGGCACCAAAAGCATTAACTCTCTCAAAAATTTTAGCAAAAAATCTAAAAGGGGAAGATTAAAGGGGAAGTTAAAAGCGTGCCCACCACTAGATAACACACCATCCCTCATGTTATACAAGTTGATTAACATGCATAACAAGGTTGATTAACATAATTCTAAGACCCGGTAAAGCTATCTAGTGGGAGAACTATATCTCAAGGGTTACAAAAACATTTTTTTGAAACTTCGGGGAAAACAATCTCTATCTCTCTCAGTTCTGGCGGAGAACTCGAAATTTTTAGTTTAGGTTTGCTCCCCCGAAGTCACAACACTAAGTTCGCGCGCAAAAACTGGCCGCACTTTTGAATGGGGGATTATGTGAACCCCGAATACCAATTTTTTGCGTTCTTTTGATGTGTTTTCAGCTTTCAGCACAGCAAAGTTCACGAAAAAGACAAACGAAAAAGATACGAACAAAGACCAACAACAAAGACAAGAAAAAGACGCCCTCAAAGTCCAAAGCACGTCAAAATGTCCAATCTTGAACTGCAGAAACAACCTCCGCAGTTGTTAGACCTTGTAGCAACCTTCCAGCGTTGCTACAAGGTCTAACAATGGTGCTGAAAACAAAGTCAAAAACATAAAACCAAGGCACCATTTCAGAAGCAGACATCAACAGGTGATATCAGGTAGCGACACTTCTTACCCGAAAGCAAAATTTTCTGGTAACTTTGAACCAAGAACTTGAACAGAACTTGACGGAGGCTGAAGGACTGGACAATGACATTCTGGAGACCGAGGAAGTTGATGACAATTTGACACAGAACATTGATGCAATCAAACGCTTCACGGAACGTTTTGAGGGACCTTCAACAGCAGTAGATACGTCAACACTCATTCGCACACATCTGCATTTAATTGTTTTGTATAGATCACTGACAACGGATAATGCAAGAGACTTCAGTAACTTAATTGCAGCAATGGACGAACATCGACTTGCCTTGCAGAATTTGGGTGAACCAGTCAAAAGTCAAGAAAGTTTTTGTTGCTCCAATTCTATTTGGCGCTGTTGCCTCGAGTGCTTGCGCGCGTTCCTCTAAGAAAAGTCTGAGCTCTGCATACTTCTGAGGTTCCTTGCCCTTTGAAGATAACTCAATTGGCTTACAACTAAGCTTACAATTGAAGAAAAGTAGCAACACAAAAGTTTTTGGACTAGGTGGGACAAATCAAGACAACAAAGGTCACGTGGACCTTCTTATCTCATCAAGGAACAGATCGTCAGCTGTCAATATTAGTGCGTCAGTTTTGACAAAAATGACTGATAATCTGCCATCGCCGTTCATTGACTTCAGCCAATAGGAAACAGTAAAGGAGTTGGAGCTTGCTGACCAAGACTTCAAAAAGCCGTCATCAATTGACCTCTTGATCGGAGCATCTCATTATGAAGACATAATGATTGACAACAATCGACTAAAGGAGCCTAACTGTGGAATAACATATAGGCTATCAATGTTCGGCTGGGTCGTTATTGGACGGGAACAGACAGAAAAAACCCATACAAACGATCTGCAGACTTTCCTCGTTTCCTCAGATCCTGAAAATTTGCAACGTTTTTTAACAATAGAAGTTCTAGCAGCGTAGTATTGGACAGCCGAAGAAAATCGCTGCGATGATCACTTCAAGGAAACAAATAGAAGAAGCCCTGAAGATCGCTTCAGAGTGAAACTTCCCTTCAAAAAGATGACAGAAGCATTGGGAGATTCACTTCGACAAGCCAACAAACGACTCCGCAGTCTTCTATTCAGATTGGAAAGACAACCCGACCTTTATAAAAGATACGCCGAGTTCATTGGAGAGTTCCTTCATCTCGGACACATGCAGAAAGTTCCAACATCGAACTTGTCAAGCATGTTGATAGCCGCTGCTCTTTGTCACCATTGTGTATTCAAAGAGTCAAGCACTACCACCAGCTTGAGGGTCGTTTTCGACCGATTTGCAGAGACGACAACAGGAGTATCTCTTAATGAGACTCATGGTGGGAACCAAAATTCAGAAAGACCTTTTTAGCATTCTTGTTCGATACCGACTACATCAAGTAGCATTTTCTGCTGACATTGCAAAAAGGCACAAACAAAAATTGGACAAGGAAGACAAATATTACCACTTATTAATGTGGAAAGATCAAAATTCAGAAGTCAATTGAAACTTATCGCATGATTAGTTTAACATACGGCATTGCTTCTTCGTCTTTCCATTCAATTCGACCCCTACAAGTTCTTGACGAAGAAACAACAAACGCTAAACTTCCTTTGTCACTAACAACTGATATGTATGTGGATGATCTACTTACAGGATGCGAAGATTCCAAAGCCGCACAGGAACTTCAAGACGCCATTATTACGCTTCTTGCTTCAGCAGGTTTTGATATACAGAAATGCGTTTCTATCGACTCAACACTTGTATCAAGACTAGCTGCCACTTACAGCGAAACGGAAGACGAGAAGATAATTGAAAGCCAAGACTATGCCATTAAGACGCTTGGGATAAGGTGGAATGCAAATCCTGATCAATTTGGTTTCACAGTGAAGCTTGACAAGGGAACTCCATTTACTAAACGGCAAATTCTCTCGCAGTTTCACCTTTATTTGACCCACTCGGATGTCTATCACAAAAGACTATTCAACACCTGGGATCAACCTTTGTCGGACGCAATTCTGCAGCAGTACCTGCGACATCGAGCACAACTGAAGGATCTAGAAAAAATTAGTCTTCAACGGAATGTTCAAGTCAGCCAAGAAACCAGATTTGCAGTTGCACGTCTTTTGCGACGTTTCAACTACAGCATATACTGCTGTCTTTATCATCAGACAGGAGACAGACTTCATTGAAACAAAAATGCTTACAGCAAAATCAATATTTGCACCAATCAAATCAGTTTGTGTGCCAAGGTTGGAACTTTGTGCTGCCCTGCTAGGAGCTACGCTTGTTCAGGCAGCGACATATGCTATTAGCGATGAATGATTTCCAACTCCAAAGGTTTTTGCGAGTTTAGATTCTACGGTTACAATTGCCTGGCTACAAGATTATCCGAGGAAATGGAAAACATTTGTCGCCAACCGAGTAGCAAAAACACAAGAACTTATTCCAGCCAGTAGTTGGAAATTTGGAAATATGTTCCAATAGAAGATAATCCAGCGGATTGTGCTTCAAGAGGATTAGCAGCAGCTGATTTGTTGAACCATAAGGTTTGGTGAAATGGAACAGTGGTTGCGGCAGCCTCAAAACTCTTGGAATTCACTTGACATCTTGTCACCGACAGGAGAAGACACCGAAAAAGAAGTAAAGGTGCAATCTGAAAACGTGACAATGATTTCATCAAAAGAAGATAACGCAATTTTGTTGATGATAAATCAGCATTCGTCATACATTAAGTTACAAAAATTTTTACCTTTGTCCAATGATTCATAAGCAGAATCGAGGGAAGAATTCTGTGAAACAGCGGGCAACAAAAACGTACAAACGCATAAAGGCCTGATCTTCAACGCCAAACGAATGGACTAACAGTAATGAGTCTACGTCTCAACCAATGATCCAGAATTTTAATTCAGTCTCCTTACTTTGTCTGTATACCTTCATACAGCGAAACTTTCTTCATTATTACAAGATCATCAGGAATCAGCCCACTGAAGATGCAAACAACAGCAGCAGAGATGCGACACGACAAGACATTCAGCAACGTAACGAACGCGAATCCACTGGACCAGAGGAGGCTGGTGGTATAGGAAGGTCCGGAGGCCCAGGTGCTTACATCAACACCAGGATTGGCAAGGGGACGGGGACCTCTTTAGTTGCCAATGCTCCTCAACGTTTAGGTAGGGCCGGAGGCCCGGGTTGTTTTGTCAGCGCCAAGGGCGCGGACAAAAGTTGGAGCTCAAATTCAGCCAATACTTCTGAGGGTATAAGTACGCCCAGGGGCCCACGTAGTCTTGTCAGCACCAGGGGCGCAGATGAAGATATGAGCTTTTTTCTAGTTCCTTTGGTATAGTTAAGGCCGGGGGCCAAGTAGTCTTGTCAGCGGTGGGGGCGCAGATGAAGATGCGAGCTCTTTTTCTACTAGTTCCCTAGGTATAGGTAGGGCCGGGGGCCCAGGTAGTCTTGTCAGCGCTGGGGGCGCAGATGAAGATACAAGCTACTTTTCTACTAGTTTCCTAGGTATAGGTAGGGCCGGAGGCCCAGGTAGTCTTGTGAGCGAAAGGGCGCAGATGAAGTTCCGAGTTCCTTTTCTACTAGTTACCTGGGTATAGGTAGGGAAGGGGATCCAGGTAATTTTTTCAACGCCGGAGGCCCAGGTAGTCTTGTTAGCGATAGGGCGCAGATGAAGTTCCGAGTTCTTTTTCTACTAGTTACTTGGGTATAGGCAGGGCCGGGGCCCAGGTTGTCTTGTCAGCGTCGGAGGCGTAGATGGTGTCGGGTCTCAAACGATGATGTCAACCTTGGTATAGTTCGGGCCCGGGGGCCTGGGGATCAACTGTACACGGTGTCTGCCGGGAATACAGACAATTCCAGCGAAAGAGTACATCAATACAACAATGAAACCAAAGAAAAATGTTTCGTTAACGCCTATGGAGCAGTCACTAAAGGGAGATAAAAAAGATGAAAACCTCATAGAAGCAGCAAGTAGACTTTCTAGCTCTCTACAGCCTCACTATTTTTTGATAAAGAAAATGAGGTGATTCGAGTTGGAGGACGCCTAGCCAATTCACCTTACAAAATCGGCCAAAAATTTCCAGTTTTTATACCAAGGAAATCACCAATCACTGAAATTCTTATTCGAAAAGCACACGAGAAAAATTTTGACGGAGGACCTCAACTAAAGTTATACACGCGTCGACGAACTATTTGGATACCTGGAGGGCTTTCTGTATTGAAAGGTGTCTTATACAGATGCAAACCATATACCCGTTTTAATGCCAAAATTGTTACAGCCTCAGATGGGAGATCTACCTCGAGAACGAGTAGTACCTCGAGACGGTGTGGACCGTTCTACACCAAAAATGGAACTCGAACGCTTTTGAGAACATACGTTGCAATTTTCATTTGCTTCAGTACGAAGGCAGTTCACATAGAGCCAGTTAAGTCTCTGACCAAGGACGATTGTCTGGCAGCAATTAAAAGATCTGTATCTCGTCGAGGTATTCCAAAAAAAATATACAGCGACAATTCAACAACTTTCATTGGGACCAAGGGAGAGTTGGAGTTTCGACAAGCCTTAGCTACTCGCAAGTTTGAAGATTTGATATCAACGTTCGGCAAGAATATTACTTGGCTTACTATTCCACCGAGAACACCAAACTTTGGAGGGCTGTGGGAGGCCGCAGTCAAATCTTTGAAACGTCACATGTACCGCAGCATTGGAAGAACACAATTGTTTTTCGAAGACTTCACAAAATTGTCGACACAAAGTGAGGCAATCCTAAATGCAAGGCCTATTAATTCCGTTTCAAATGATGACAATGATGCCTCTGTACTCACACCAGGACACTTTTTGACAGGACGACCGATTACCGCTTTACCTGAATCAAAAACAACAGGAAAAGAAACAATTTCATTGACACGGCAGAAGAGGAGGGACAATCTTAGACTTTTGGAAGAAGTGGTCTACAAAATATTTGTCAAAATTACAACGGAAAAAATGGCAAACGCGACAAACAAATAGACATCAATGATGTAGTAATAATCAAGGAAGAGAACACACCACCCTTTCAGTGGCCAATGGGACGAATAACAAAGTTCTTTGATGGAAATGATAAAATAGTTCGAGTTGTTGAACTAAATACATCATCTGGACTATTTAAACGACCAGTCAACAAGCTTGTCTTGTTAATGAAAGACGATACTGACATGCCGCCATTAAGATCTGAAAACGAAGATGACTCAGATGAAGAATGAACAACAGAGGATACAGACGAGAATTGCAAGCAAGAAAATGTAAATTACAACTGTACAAAACGGGCAAACATAAACTGATTGATTTTAAGAAGGTATCAATAAACTTTTGATGGATTGCTGAGAAATACTATTTACCGCAATTGACCCCTTAACGAAAATGCCAGTTTCATTGATACATTAAAAATGTTGAACCAGTTCAAGGAGGCCTGTATGCTACGCTTTACAATGACCTTTGATACAAAGACCTCCAATGCTGTCCGAGCTAGATAAGAAAAACAATGATAATAAACCACGTGCTGAAACCAAATGTTCATGATTTCAAACGATATTATCAAAATCACTTAGTCTTTTCGAACTTGAGATTCTTAAGCATAAAGCATTATAAAGCATTTCTAAGCAAGTGATCCAATTAAAGTTGCACCGCAACACCCATCGCGGAGTTTGCATTCAGAACCTTGTTCCAAAACAATGAGAAAACGAGGAGCAGAAGAACACCTTATTACCCTATTCCTTCAAAATTCATTGCATTCTGCAACAAGGATTATCAACTTCATGCAAGCGTGTATCATGGCAAGCGTGTATCATTTTGAAGTCTACATGCAAAAACGAAAAACAAAAATCTGCAAAAAGTCAAGAGTGATATTTTGATTGTCACTAAATTCAATCAATTAAAAACTGCTTTGAAAATTGCGCTGATAAACAAATCATAGCTACAAAATTTCAAAAAAGCCGAGATAGCTTCATAGATCTGACGTCTGACATTACAAACGAAAAAAAAAATTAAAAGCTTCTATACGAATGGCTCTGACAGGGAAATTAATTCAGAACTATGTACTGTAAAGTTTCCATGAAATATCATTCAATTAGATTAAGATATCCTCAATTGTCTTCAAGCCGCCAATTGAAGTTCTTTTTCTATTATTTTCCCCCAAATATCCTTCAATTATTGCAGCAGATTGGGCCTTATCACCGTCAATTAGAGTATGCCAAAATCAATTTGAGAGAGAGGGAGGAAAACTCATCTTGAGAGTGAGCCATTTTAAATGTGACAAAAATCTCTTCATATGAATGAACAAAAACTCGCTACAAAAAGTATGAAAATGACGTCTCCCACGCCATTTAGTCAAATAAATGAAACATACCCGGCAGACTGCCTGGAACTGGCCTCCGTTGACTCCCATAACTCGATTGGGATTGAAAGAAAAGAAAATATCAACAAAATTGATTTTTGTATAAAAACATTTTTAGGTGCGATTTATTTTGATGTTATTTCGTAATTGAACATACTGTTGTCTCTCAGTGCGAGGCTACAGGGTCTAGTATCAAAACCAATAAGCATTATAGATAGTAACTAATACTTATGAGAACAAAGTTCAAGTACCAGGCATCTAAAAATGGGCTTTATGGGTTCATCACGTTTCTATTTCTGACTTTGATTTTTTTATACTGACTCTCTTCATTTTGAATTGCTTTGCTGAGCAGCTGCTGTTTAAAATGACTTTACGCAGAATGACAGAAGAGTGAAACTAGCCTAGAGAAGTCAAAGATTTCTCGCAAAATGTCGAAAAAGCGGCAAAAAGGGTAAAGCGAAAAAAAGGTCGACGAAGTAAAAAAAAACATAGCAGGACAAGTCCTGACGTACATTTCAAAGAATTTGAAATTGACTAAACAAAAAATTAGACCCAGAACAGACAATGAGTGAATTGGGAAAATTATTTCTAAAAAATAATCAGATCAAAAAATTTAAAAAAAAACAGACAATCAATGTAAAAAAACCGCATACGAACAAAAAACCATTAGCGAGAATTGGACATTTATTTCAAACAAAAACTAGGCCTAAAATAAACTATGAATGGATTGGGAAAACCATTTAGAAAAAAGTCCGATCCAAAGAATCGAAAAACAGCAAAACTCACAGTGAAATCGCCGCATGTGAACAAAAAACCACTAGCGAGAAAGCGAATTTCTGTTCAAACACCGTTTTCTCAATCTAATTTAAAATTAGAGCAAAAAATTTCTCGCCGCAAAACCACTCACTTTTTCGCTCCATTTCCTGTTTCGGCGTGACCAAAACCACTACTCCAATTGGACTTCAAAAATCATGAAAATGTGTGAACAGATCTTAAAAACATAGCCGGAAGAATTCCGGAAACGACACGAAGGAGAAAATTGCCCATACTTATGACTAAACAACTAGAACAACTATTGTGAACCCTGAACCGCCACAAATGCCACATAAAATTTAAGGAAGAATAGAAACGGCATTCAAAATTAAACTGAAAAAAAAACTAGAATATAAACCGACAAATGTCGGAAGAATAGCTCTTGAACGACAGGCGAGGCAATTTAATGCAATTAAACCGTCAAGGTCTTTAGAATAGATCAATTTTTCTTTATTGGTGCAAAAAAACCTCGACCCAACCGGGATTCGAACCACTTACCTCCCGATCCATGTCCACCCGCACTAATCACTGCGCTACGAGTCACTTAATTTTCCTATGCTGCAACCGATTTTATATCAGCAACAAGCTTAACAAGCTTTACTTCGGAGCACTAGAGATCACTCAAAAATGATAAATGAAAGCGTGAAAAATTTACTGGAGAAGTCAAAGAATGTTCTAGAAGAAAAGCGCAAAATTGTCAAGCGAAAAATTTGCATAAAAAAAGACACCCACGTTTACAATAATTGCTATGAACTGCGTTCAAGAGCAATTAAAAAACTATAAATTCTTTTAGTAGAACAGGGAAACACAAATCCGAGTAACGTTCATTTGCAATTAAAGCAATGAAAATATCGCAAAACAATGGGCAAGTCATAATAGGCTATAAAACTTGTCTAAGATTTAAAAGAAAAACTGCAAAAGAAAATGGTTTAAAACTTCAATTTTTCTGTCAATTTTCCTAAGAAAAAAAAAACGATTGATACCAAAAAATTTTAGTCAATTGGTATCTGAATATTCCTTAAGTAACAAGCTTCTATTCAAAGCCCACTTAAAGCATTAAAGCAAAAAACATCAAACAAAAATCATCAAATTTCGTCTAAAAATCAGCAAAACTGATCAAAAACCTCCAAATTAGCATTTAACTCAAATTAACTACTTGAAACCTTCAATTCCTATCAAAAAAAACCTAAAACTAATACAATATCATAATCAAACCTTATAAGCATCAAAAGTTGCAAAAAAAACTGCTTCAAAAAGCCGCACGTGAACAAAAAAAGTTCGCTCGCTTAGAGAAAATTTTTTCACACATCAATTTCTCGCTCTCTCAAAAACAGCGGTATGGACAAAAACCACTCTCTTTTCGGTCCGCTCTTCACTTTTGTTCAGCAACAAAATCAGTCCAAATTTTTTCACGTGTTTCATTTCCTACTTCAATTCACTCCAATAAAATTGATTAAAAAAAGGACTTCTCCAATACTCCTCTTCGAGTCGTAAAAAAGACAGCGCCCCAATACAATTCAAATTCTTTGAATTGTAAAAAAATAGGAGCGCTATAATAGACGGCTGAGAAGATGAGGGCGGCTATAAATGAAAGAATGAACAAAAGCTGATTTGAAAAGCGCGTGACATATGGTCATAAAAATTTCGATGACGCAACAAAACACCGAACAGGCCAACAATACGTCCTGTCAATTATCACTTTCACATATTGTCAGCGTGTCAGGTTACGGGGAACTGAGGAGGGTCAATCTTTTAAGACAAAGAACCGCCCATCACACCTTGAATTTGTCTCCTCAAAACAGTTTCGGTGAATCGCATACTTAGAGACTAGTAAGGCATAAGGCTCTAAGAGAGCTGCTCGGCCATTTCATGCCCTCCAACCGCTACCCGTTTTTGATGACGAAAAGTCAAATGGGTCAAACTGGGTCAAACGGAAAATCGGGCAAGCAAAAATTCGCATTAAAAAAGACCACAGGACTAATATAACTGCTACAAACTTCGTTTGCGAGTAATTAAAAGGGAAAAAAGAGCAAAAAAAAACTTCCTCCACAAGTGAAGCAAACGTTTTTTCCATAGGTTGATTCAGTAAACTCATTCACGTTTTTACATCAATAATGTTTTATGTAGCCTAATAAGAGTGAGGACTAGCTATTAGAATTGAGATATACAATCATAAGAGCGTAAAAAGTCAATTATAGATGGTTATAGTCAACAGGGAGCGGTGGTGGATGACAAAGACTACCAACCACTTCCACGCACTGGCATCTTCCGCTCCAGCATCTTTGGCCAGAGAGGTAACTCCAGAACCAAGAATGTATCCAAACCCAGCTCCACAGGGCCCAGCAAATGAAAAGACGGACAGGGCCAGCATTCGCTCTGACTGCGGAAAGAGGTCACCTAAAGTACCAGCAATACATTGCAGTGTTTTATATACACGCATATAACAAACAGAAGTTTATAATGCCTATATACCAAGCATGTAATATCAATCGAACTAAAACGAAAAGCCGTTTAAAAAACTTTTAAACAATAGAACATGAAACAGCACAATCTATGCGAGCAAATCAAATACACTCCAAAGGTAATTCAAAGTTAATAGCTCAGGACATAAGAACTCTGGGCATGCTCAGGACATAAACAACTTCATAAGGAAATATAACAATTGCAACCAGGTCGATTCTCAAAAACAACAGTCAGGCCACAGTTTATACGGGAAGAAGGGCGATGAAACTCCAAAAACGCAGCCATTCAAAGATCCGGATCCTAGTCGATATGTGTACCCATAATCTACCAATGCAGGAAACTTGAAAAACCTGAATCTCAGCAGTGCAGTACAGAACGCTTAAAATGACAGTACGGAACGCTTCCGTGGAAAAACAATTATCACATTAATACGAAACAGCTAAAACCTTATAATTCGAATTAAACCAAGTCGACTGTTTGTACTTCCACGGAAACAGACACCTTACCTTTTACAGCCAAGTTTCAGTATTTTGCTAATGTCATTTTTAACAAAAAAATTGGATAACTTCTGTGTTTTATTCAATTACCTGCCCAATAAACCTTTAAATAAGTGATATATACAAAGTTGAACTGTCTCCTTCAATTAGAGTATGCGAAAATCAATGAGAGAGGAAAATCATTTTGAGGGTGAGGCAAGTCTTGTGACCCTTAAAAAATATTCACGCGAATGAACGACAAACGCGCTCCAATATGAGTCGAAAAGGGGATGTCACGCAAGCAATTTAGGAAAGATTTGGTGGATTAATGAACAAAAAGCAGAACTAAAGTCAGTGTGACGTCATATGGTCGTAACAAAAATCAATACCGGAGACAAAATAAAAACCCGTGAAACGGCCAACAAAATCTCCGCTTTGTTATTGCTGCCAACGAGTATTAATAAAACAACAAATGAACTTTGCCGAAAAAATGAAGAAAGAGTCTTCAGAGAAATTAGGGTTCCGGAAAAGTCAGATTAAAAGAGATGATAAGTGAACGTAAAATCATTCAAAAAATAACATGTAAATGCCCGAACCGTGTCGAAATAGAGAGAAGTTTATATTCAGCAATACGTTCACTAAGGGGCTTCAACAACCTGAAACGGGGATATTCTAGACCACTATGAAAATTTAATCTCGAAGGAAACCAATTTTGTCGCAGCTTTCAGTTAACTTTGGACATAAAACTGCTTTCGATCCAGTTTGGCAGCTTAAATCTATACAAAGAGCAAATTTCAAGCTGGAAAAATAACGCGGCTCTAAACCAAAAAAAAAAACAAATCACGAGCGTGCAAGCTGATAAAGAGGTGAAAAAAATTATACGGAAAAACCGATGTCGTGCCAGTTCCGCGGAGCAAAACGACAACTAATTCCTCTTCAAATGAGGGAAAACTCTATATAAGCTAACCCATCGACGATGTCTTATGTAACCTAATAAGAGCAAGAACTAGCCATTGCAATTGAGATACACAATCACAAGTGTAAAAACGTCACATATTGAGTTAAATTCAACAAGGAGGAAAAGGGGATGACAAAAATCACCAAATGCGTTCACTTCTGTCACTCCAGCATCAGGTCATTTCACAGAAGCAACAGTATGGCTCCAGTGTACACCCAAACAATCGCGACCAAACTCGAATACGAAAACAGATTCCAGATCCGAACTTCAGAACTCACGTTTCCCGGAAGAAGAATTTGACAACTTTTTGTAAAAATTTGTGGGTCTCATTATTTATGCGATAGCGAGATATTAGTGTTTTGCAACAATATGACGGAGCACACTTCAAATCTGCTTTTTGCTCTTTCATTTATGCAATTTAGATTGACCTGCGTCGGTTTTTACAAGTTTAAGCAAGTTCTTTTTCTTCATTTGCGTCAACAGTTTTTTTGGTTACTTCTGAATTACTTTACTCTCAAATCGAATTTCCCCTAAGAGAGATGTAACCAAAAAACAATTGGCACAAATGAGCAAAAAACTGTAAACATAACCGACAAACGTCGGGCGAATTGCTCTCAAACGACCTGCGAGCGGTTGGCTTCGTCAGTCCCTAGCCACTGTTTAGTGGGGTTAGCTTTACCTTGATTGAAAGAGCGTGAGGTAAGGGTAATAGACGACGACCTCACGCCACATAACAGCCGCTGAAGTGCGGCATCCACAAAAGAGTTAAGGAGAGAGAAAGAGAGAGAGAGAGAAAGAGTGCGAGATAAAACGTGAAGGAGAAAGAGGAAAGAAACGCCAAACAACACAGAGAGAGACAGAGAACTACAATATAATTCCATGATGAGATTCGGCACTACAACCTTTCGACACTACAACAAGTTTTCTAGCCTTGTTAGTAACTAAATCATATAGAAAACTAAAAGTGCAAATTTCAGAAGAAAAATTTCCGCATATCGCAATGAAGAAAATGTTCAAAAATATTTTTCGAGTCTGGATTTTTGTCATGTATCCCATATGCAACACTTAAAAAGCTTTGCTGGCCAGTAATGATCGTTAAACTCAGAAAAGGACAAAAATATTCAAAAATTTTTTTTAAAAAAGCAAATTTTAACAAAATCCATTCCATTGTCTCAAGAGACTATCCAGTATCTATATGTCAAGCCTAAACAGTTTCGCTGGCCCATAAAGATCCATACGCTTGAAACAATAATTTTTCAAAAATGTTTTTAATTAAAATTTATCAAAAAATTGCTAAAATTCGAATCAATAACATAATGATAACCATTCAGTACCTAGCCACTGTTTATTGGGGTTAGCTTTACCTTGAATGAAGGGGTGTGAGGTAAGGGTAATAGACGATGACCTCACGCCACATAACAGCCGCTGAAGTGCGGCATCAACAAAAGTTAAGGAGAGAGAAAGAGAGAGAGAGAGTGCGAGATAAAACGTGAAAGAGAAAGAGGAAAGAAACGCCAAACAACAGAAAGAGAGAGAGAGAGAGAGAACTACAAATTATTTCCATGATGAGATTCGACACTACAACTTTAAGTTTTCTAGCCTTGTTAGTAACTAAATCATATAGAAATCTAAAAGTGCAAAATTCAGAAGAGAAGTTCGCAGTGAGGAAAATGTTCAAAAATGTTTTTCGAGTCTGCATTTTTGTCATGTAACCCATCTGCAAGACTTAAAAAGCTTCGCTGGCCAGTAATGATCGTTAAACTCAGAAAAGGACAAAAATAGTCAAAAATTTTCAAATTAACAGCAAATTTTAACAAAATCTTGCTTAAATTCGTGACATTATTATCTTCAGAACACCATTCCATTGTCTCAAGAGACTATCCAGTATCTCTATGTCAAGCCTAAACAGTTTCGCTGGCCCATTAAGATCCATACGCTTGAAACATAATAAATTTTCAAAAATTTTTTAAATTAAATTTGCTAAAATCAAAAAATTGCTAAAATTTGAGTCATTAACATAATGATAACCATTCCAATAACAGCTTACTATCAAACATCGAAGGAGCTCCCTTGTGCACGAACAAATAAAAACAATCAAAAAATATTCAAAAACATTTGAAAAAATTGCTTGAATTCGTGACATAATATCTTGAAAAACAAAACATTGCATCTGAAAACTACGCAGTAAACTATTAGCAAAGCCTAGAGGTTTCTTGACTCTTGAGGCTGGAAAAACCTAGAAAAAACAATTTCAAAAAACGAAGATTGCAAAAAAAATTTCAGAAAATGCTAAAACTAGTGATGTTAAAATCTTTAAAAACACTGCATCTAGAAACTATACAGTAACCTATTATCAAACACTAGAGGATGTTCCTGGGCTCTTGAGGCTAGATAAACCTATAAAATGACAAAAACTATCAAAAAACTTGAAAAAATTGCAAGTATTATAAAAAAAAATTCGATAAAATTTGAGATATTAAAAAGTTGAAAACTATTCTATGGCTAAAAAAAATTTTCCAGTAACGTATCATCAAAGCCTATAGGAGATTTCCTGCTTCCTGGGGCTGGAAAAACTTCGATAATGACAATAAAATTTGAAAAATTTGGAAATCAAGTTTCATCAAACAACTGCTAAAATTTGTGATGTTAAAACGTTGAAAACCATTCCATCATCACTAGAAAATATGCAGCAACCTATTATCAAACCCTTAATGAGGTTTTCTGAATCTTGAGGCTGAAAAACCTCGAATAAAGACAAATGTCCAAAATAAAACTTTTAAAAAATGCTATTTTTGTCAAAAAAATGCTTAAAATCATGTTAAAATTTGAAAAAATTCAGTTTATCCAGAAACCATACAGTCAACTATTAACAAACCCTACATGAGGCTCCTCGGCTCTTGAGGCTGGATAAACCTAAAAACCTTGAAAAAATGCAAAAGTTCGCAATGTTGAAACCATTCTATTAACCCTAGAAACTATGCAGTAACCTTTTATCAAACCCTAGAGTGGGTTCCTTAACATTTAGGGCTGTTAAAACTCAAAAAATGACAAAAACTTTGAAAAATCTTGAAAAAATTGTTAAAATTAGTATAAATTTGCGTGTTTTTAGCGAGCGGTTTTTCCTCAGTAGCTAGCTACGGGGGGGATTCACCGGGGTGCTGATGGGGGTGGCAACAGCGCGGTGGGGGGGGGTCTTCAATCTCTAAGAAGATCGGTGGTTCGTCAGTATCCACAGGGGGGGGGGGGGAGGGAGGGGGGTTGGGCAGCAAAGGGGTGGGGGCAACAGAGCGGTGGGGGGGGGGGGTGGTGGGGGCAGTAGTGGGGGGGGGGGGTGTGTCAACAGTGGGGGTGTCTTCAACCTCTAAGAACCGCCCTTCACACCATAAGTATAAGTCTCCAAAGCAGTTTGAGCTGAAACAGAGCTGAGACGTTATAAGAGCACTTAATGCCCACTGGGCGCTACCTGTTTATCCCGTTTTTGAGGACGAAAAGTCAAAAGCGTCATACGAAAAATCGGTCAAAAGAAAAAAATCGCATAAAAAAGACCGACAGGACTAATATAATTGCTACAAACTTCGTTTGAGAGCAATTAAAAAGAACCAGAAAAAAATTAAAATTTTAAGTTCATTATTGAGATAATTAGTTAACTTAAATTCACTTAAAACAAAATGGCAACGCCTGAACCATTCCAATCAGAGATGTTTACATTCAGCATTACATTCATTAATGGGCTTCCAAATAGTCTGTTAGAGTATACACTCTAGTAAGTAAGTTGTGATCATAAGATGGAGCTTGAAATGATAGCTCAATATAAGAGAGCACAGTAAGACTCTCGCAGTGTGGACCAGTTGGCTCAGTAGAGAGCACAGGATTGCAATCAATTAAGAGATTGTGGGGTCGCAACCCACATAGGTCCCAAACTTTACTCTCACTATAATGGTGTTGGCTCTAATAGGTTATGGGCCCAGCTTAACGCTCTAACCAGAAGTTGAAAGTGAGGAGTTACGATGCACAACTTAAGGGGGTGTGTTAGAGTATACACTCTAGTAAGTAAGTTGTGATCATAAGATGGAGCTTGAAATGATAGCTCAATATAAGAGAGCACAGTAAGACTCTCGCAGTGTGGACCAGTTGGCTCAGTAGAGAGCACAGGATTGCAATCAATTAAGAGATTGTGGGGTCGCAACCCACATAGGTCCCAAACTTTACTCTCACTATAATGGTGTTGGCTCTAATATAGTCGAAGTTCTACACCACTAAAAATGAAAACAAAAAGAAAGAAACCAATTTTGTCGCAATTTTCAATTGACTCATCAGTAATCAACCTGGAGTTCAACGGCAAAAAAACTGTAAACGAGAGAGAAAACTTGAAGTGATGACGCGGCTTTCAATCACAGAAAAACGCATGCATTTCAATCACGAAGTCAATGTGCTAATGAACGGGTAGATAAAAAAAAATAAGAAAAACCGACTATAAGTGTATGTATCATTCGAGAGCAATAAAACAACCAGTTCCTTCTGACCTTGGGAAAATGTTTGCTTGCATAAGATAAAGCAGCCGCGTTTTTCCGCTGATGAGGTATTTTGTAGCCTCATTTCCAATTAGTGCGGAGCAATATGCTTGTTGGTTAGTAGAGAAAGTAGCGGCAGACAATAAGGAAATTTTGCTGAACGAATTGCAGTGCAGAACACCGATGTTCATTCGTTAAGAGTAAACTTTTTCGTTTAAGCGGAGAAAAAGTTTTTACGAGCCACAATTGTCACCGCAGGGACTTCATGTTTATTCATTTCAAGTGGAAGTTCAGATTTCAAGTAAAGCAAAGATCTTTCATTAGAAGTAAATTACTTGTTTAGCAGTGGAAATTGGTGAAATTAAAAGCCGATGAGGAACAAAAATTCAAGAGAAATTGCTGAAAAGAATATAATCAGTTGAGGGCGGGGCTGTTTATACGTTAGAGGTGAAATCAGTCGGTGGGGGCTGAGAATATTTCACTGAAAATATAGGAGTGTAGAGCAGTGAACTATATTTGTTAAAAGCTAAATTAGTCGCTCAAGCGCAGAGAGTGAGAACAATTTGCTTCTTAAACTCTTTCGATAGAATCGGAAGCAAAGGTCGGTGAGAGAAAACCAGATAAATGTACAGAAGAAAAATAAGATAAGGGCCTTATTTTTCATGTGATAGAAGAGGAAGTCCGAGTCAATGAGGGAAAGAAAAGGAGTAAGACAGGGAAGAAAGTAAATAGTCACTGAAAAACCTTGATAATTAGTCACTAGAGGCAAAATTTTAAGTCGGTGAGTGACAAAAATAGAGGACATTTCACTGAAAAGGAAAAATTGTCAGCTTAAAGGACTTGAAGATGGTTCCTTAGCAGCGGAAAATCCAGCCGGTGTAGCACCAAAAATGCAAAAACTTAGCTGACAAAAACTCTTCATTATGGAGCCTGCATGTTTAATTGTTACGAGGGGTAATTTAAGTCCCTGAGACAGAAAACAATTTGCCGAAAAAATAGGACTCATGTTTCTTAACCGGAGGCCTAAGTCGGTGAGGGAGATAAATAATGAAATTTTGTAGAAAAAGAGTTGGTGAGAGAGACATTGAGTGAGGTAATTTTGCTGAGAAAAATCACAGCAGAGGCCTGATATTTATCCGTTAACGAAGGAAGTTGAAGTTGTCGAAGCACAATAGTGAGGGAATTTAGCTTGCAAGAAAACTTTTTCAATGCAGGGCCTGGATTTTTATGATAGAAGTGGAATTTAAAAACGATGAGGCCGAGGAAAAGATGACAATTTGCCGAAGATGACACCTTTGTGCGTTCATTCTAGAAAGTGAGAAAAATATTTTAGCATAAGGCCCTCATATTTATTAGGCCGATAAGGAAGTTCAAGGCGCTGAGAGGCAAAAATTGAGGAAAATTTGCCAATGTTGAAAGTATAATGTTAATTGTTTAAAGTATGGAAAGATATACGTACCTCATCCACGTGCTGATTTACATCTTGGTTATTTATGAAATGAGTGAATGCAAAACGGAGCTAACACGTGCTATTCATACTAGATTTGTCCCCAACTTTTCATATTGTTATAGGTGATATGATGACCCTTGATCTTTTAGAGAAGTAAATTATCAGAGTAAATAGCTAGTTAAGATCGGATGTCATAAGATGTCAAGGAAGTTATAAATTAAAGGTGATCACCATGAATGTAAAAGTGCGGTAATTTGGGGTAATAAATATGGACTGAATTTCGTGTTAATCGCCACAGTTGTCAACCATTATTTCTAATTTAACTATTCGATTACAAGATTTGTCTCTGCATTCCCATTAACCGACAGGTTATGGGCCCAGAGCTTTTCTAAGCTAAGTAATCAACCCCCATCGTAAATAGAAAAACGTTGTTGCTGCGCCTCTTTGCTACATTAGAGGATCGCTGAATCCACTGGGGGAGGAAGACAGAGAAGACAAGGAGAGACAAGCCTTGTAGTCAAGAAGTGGCCAAGTGAGACCAGAAAAAGCAAGAGTAGGAAGCTTGTGTAACTGGTTGGGGCACTTCAGTTGTGGAGTTGAAAGCTTGTGTGACTGGTTGGGGGACTTCAATTGTGGAGCTGGATGCTTTTGTAAGTGGTTGGGGGACTTCATCTGTTGAGTCGAGAGCTTGTGTACCTGGTCGGGGGACTTCAATCGTGGAGTGCTAAGTGTGTGTAGCTAAGCAGTGGATTCTGCTTGTGAAGTCAAGAGTGAGTGGAGCTGTTGTGGGGGATCAAAAAGGAGCGCGGAGGTTCAATTGTATAACAGAGCGGTCGGGGAACCAGGATTGCTTAGTATAGCTGAGAACAGCTCAGCTTAAACAACTGTTTCATTTTCAATTGTGTGTGCCGTGCTTCTGTAAGATACAAATTTGGTCGAAAGACACAAGTTGGTGGTAAAACATTTCTTAATTAGGACTAGGATTAGGGTTCGAGTACATTATCCTCGGAGGGTGTTGGTATCCTCATCGTGCTTAATCGCGGCAGAAAAACCCTGGCTCAATGTCAATGTCCTGCTTTCGATTTTGTCAAGGATACTACAGAACTCGAACAGAACACCAACTTCTAGATTAATATAGTCGACCAAATCCTTTTTGCTTAATGTTTTTTTTAACAAGTGCTACCATATTACAACAAGTGCTAACCTGGTGCTATAAAGCATTTTTTGGTACACAAACATAACGGCTCACCGCTTCGTCGCCCTATAACACAGCCACCAACAGGAAACAGATTCAAACACGCGTAGAAAGGAAAGGAGTTTTGATCTAAGTCCGAACAAGATTTTTTTCACAGCCCGACCCTTTTCACAAAAGAATATTTACCTAGAGCAGTACTAGCTTAGAAAAACAAAGGACATAGTTGGGGCATCATAAGTCTTTGGTTCAGTAGGGAACAATTAAAGCTAAAGAGTTAATTTGAGACGAACGGAAATTAAACGAAAGTACGGAAATTAAACGAAAGTAAGACAGGCCTAACAATGAGCTCAAAATTAGAAAGATTGGTATTCAGCGGGCGTGAGGATGATTTCTTGTATTTTGCTGAGCAAATGAGGCTCGTATACACTCTTTAAAACTTGGTAAAGTTCTTAGTGGAGAAGCCACCTGCGTAGATTATGTGCCAGCTGTTAGAAATAATTCTTCGGAGGAGCAACTTAGGCAAGCTATAGAAAAAGGGAGGGAAGAATTAGAAGAGAAAAATAAAAAAATTGTGGTACGAGTTAGTTCAGGCTTTAGACAAAACATCAGTTCTTTTTCTTAGACCACATAAGGGTGATGGCACTAGAGCTTGGGATGTACTGTGTAAACGCTTCAAAAGTTTTGAGAGACCCCAGCTACACAAATTGATAGCGCAATTAACTAGCCTTAAGAAGACTTCAAGTGAGAGTATAGTAGATTATCTCACCAGAGCAGATGATATGCAATACAACTTAACACTAGTGAATGAAGGAATTAGTGAAAAAATGTTTGTCTCAATAATTCTAAAAGGGCTCCCGAAGGAATATGAAAATTTCGCAACACTCGTGAAATACAGCAAAGACGAGAAAACTCTAGGAAATAAAACGAGACCTGATAAACTTGGATAATAAAAATGTAAAAACCAAAACAGAGAGCGTATTCTTTAATAAGGAACGGAAATGTTTCAACTGCCAGAAAATGGGACATATCGCAAAAGAATGTAGGTTTAAGAAAACGATTCCTGAACAAACCAAAGCTTCTCAAATGAAATGTTTTAAGTGTGGTGAGCACGGACATATAGCTAAATTTTGTAGAAAGCAACAGAAACCCGAGAAAAAGTTTGTAAGTCAAAGCAGAACAAATCAGAGAGGCTCGCAAAATTTAGTTGAGGAGCAGAATTTAGAAGAAGAATTCTTTTCCTTCTTTCAAACGTCGGAAGACAACCTTGCAAATGAGCTAGTTTTGGACTCAGGTGCTACGAGTCATACGATGAAAGACGAAGGTTTATTCATAGATATAGACAAGGAGTATTCTGGTACCATCACTAATGCAAAAAGCAGTAAAAGTTCAATTAGTGGGAAAGGAACAGTTGAAATTAGGGTTTCGGATTCCAATTGCTCAGAGCGAAAAATAAGGTTAAGTAATGCGTTGCTTGTTCCGAACAACACAAGGAATCTGGTATCAGTGTCAAAACTTAGAGCAACAGGCTACGAGGTCTTCTTTGGTAGGAATTTAGAAATACGAACTAAGAACGGAACAGTTTTCCCTTTCGAGGAAAGAGATAGTTTATTTATCTGGCACAACATTGATTACGGAGAGCAGTGCAACTTAGCAAATGGAGATCCCCTTAGTTTGTGGCATAAGCGTTTGGTTCATAACAATGTTGAGGACATATACAAATTAAAAGATCACGCAGTGGGGCTAAAAGTAAACGATCATGATTTAGCAAACTGTGAAATATGTCAGCTAAATAAATCAAAGAAACTTCCAGTACCAAAAGACTCAGGAACAAGAGCAAGTGAAGTCTTAGAAATTGTTCATACCGACATATTAAGGTCCATCCAACCGGAAGCCGTTGATGGTCACAGGTATGCAATAGGGTTCGTGGATAGTTTTAGCAGATATCAGAAACTATATTTTTTGAGGTCAAGGGACGAGGCCTTTGAATGTTTGAACAGTTCTTTGCAGACATAGGGCAACCAGGAACCTTAGTTTGTGACGGTGCAGGGGAATGTGTCAAATGACATAAAACAATTATGTAGACGAAAAGGCGTTAGACTTGAGTTATCGGCACCGTATACACCACAAGAAAACGGAAAGG
This sequence comes from Convolutriloba macropyga, assembly GCF_964194025.1. Taxonomy (NCBI): domain Eukaryota; kingdom Metazoa; phylum Xenacoelomorpha; order Acoela; family Convolutidae; genus Convolutriloba; species Convolutriloba macropyga. Next base: position 69,885,171 of record NC_134471.1, read on the forward strand.
TTTAGAGGAAATGGGGGAAAATCACCCCAATGGCTAGATGTCTTTTAGAGCAGTCAGGTTTAGAAAAAGAGTATTGGCCATATGCAATTAACATGGCAAGTGAGATTAAAAATTTTTGTTTCCATTTTTCAGCATGACTCCAAAAGTTAAAAGTGAGAAAGCACATGCGCTAACTTCGAGCTAATTTCACACATCCAGATCAAGCTTTGGCGGGTAATTTACACTATTTATATAAGTTGATTTACTACGTATATTTGTCACCCATAATCAAAGAACACTGAATTGATACTCAAAACAGCTGCGTATTCTGCGTGCCCCTCTAACCTCACCAATAGGTTATGGGCCCAGAAAACTGACAAGTGAAACAAGACAAGAGAAGGGGTGGCCTGCCTGTTTGACAGAGTGACAAAGAAAGAGAAAGAGAGTGTCCTGGTCAATCAGAGACAAAGAGAAAGAGAAGGAGAGAAAGAGGGAGAACGATAAAGACACAAGAGAGAGAGAGAGAAGACAAGAGAGAGAGAGAAGACAAGAGGGAGAGAGAGAAAGAAAGAGAGAGAGAGAGAGAGAGAGAGAGAGAGAAAGAAAGAGAGAGAGAGAGAGAGAGAGAGAGAAGATAGTGAGAGAGAGAGAGTTAAACTTTGAAACTGTTGATTGAATGAATTAATTTTATGGTTGATATTTATAAAGTTAAAGATTCTAGCGCGCGTCAAAGCTTGATTACGGGTGTGTGAAAACCACTCGTGATTTAACAAAAAGCTAAATTGAAACAAGAAAGGTCGATTAAAAGAGTCCTTTTAATAAAAAGTGTAAATCGATCTGTAAAACAGATTGAAGTTGTAAAAACGATTTTGGTCAGAGTACCTGCAGGGCATGTAACATTGTGTACACCATTTGAAACATATGAAATCCTGCAATATGGTTGAATATAGTAAGAGCATAGTAAACCTTGATGCATAGAAAGCTTGCTTGAAGAATTTTGCGAAAATTGGCCCATGCGTAAGAGAAAAGTTTAAGCTAGTGTTTGAGAAATTATCTGGAGGATCCGTCCTCATCGTGCTTAGTCGCAGTGGGGGAATCAGTGGCTATATTGGTCAATGTCCACTCCAACTTTGTCAAGGATACTACATTCTCAAACAAAATGGGTCATCTTTTATACTAAGTAGACAGATTTTCTCATATAGCTTTCGAAAGACACTGCTTTCTAAATAAACTTAACCTCGTATAGTGACGAATTTTTGCAGACTCTGCTTTGTTATTAAAAAGTTTTAAGTAAAGGTCGGAAATTTTCGTAAAGACTGTCTGGTGGTCAATAGTTTTACTTTTAAAAGACGTTTATACTTTGTGCGTTTCCAAAATCTAAGTTACTTTTGCTTTAAAATTAAGTAGTTTTGTTGAAAGGAAAATAGAAAACTTGTTTAGGTCTGAAAAAGAAAGACCTGTTTGGTGTTCTTTAATTTAGTGGTTTTAGATGTTTGTTCGATAGAGTGTACGGATAATTTAAACTTCAATTTTACTTTCGTGAACGTTTAAGCTTTATTTTCAAAATTTTAACACACAATAATAGCACCTTTTTTTTAAACATGAATAGCAAAACAATTGATAAACTTTTCTTTAGCGGTAAAGAAGAAGACTTTGTCTATTTTTCCGAACAGTTTGAGGGGCGAATGTATGTTTTGAAATTGAATAAAATTCTTGACGGCACTGTAGGATATAGGGAGTTTATACCTACGCTGAGGGGACGACCTTCACAGGAGCAAATTGATGCGGCCGATAGAAAGGGAAAAGAAATTTTTGACAAAAACAGATGGCGATTTGGTATGAACTTGTTCAGTGCCTCGATAAGAAGTCAGTTTTATTTTTGCGACCATATAGGGGAAAAGGATCTGAAGCTTGGAGCGTGTTGTGTAAGAGGTTTAAAAGTTTTGAGAGGCCGCGTTTACAAAAACTAATATCTGATTTAACCAATTTGAGAAAATACAGTAACGAAAGCATAGTAGACTATATTACTAGAGCCGAGGACATGCAGTTAAACCTTTCCAAAGTCCATGAGTCAATAAGTGAAAAAATGTTTGTCTCGATACTTTTGAAGGGACTTCCTCGTGAATTTGAAAGTTTTTGTACTGTGGTAAAATATGGTCAGGATAAAACCTTGGATGAAATTAAACGTGACTTGATAAATTTTGAAAGTGAGAAACGCAACGACAGAAATACAGACAACTCAGAATCCGTTTTCTTTACAAATGATCGCACTTGTTTTAATTGTCACAAGAAGGGGCATATTGCAAAATTTTGTCGTGTACAACGATCGGGGCCTAACAAAGAAAAGCCTAATTCAAAAATAACTTGTTTTAAGTGTAAAAAAGATGGACATATTGCCAAAACTTGTTTCACTTACAAAAAATTTGAATCCCATGCAATGAAAAATGAACGAAAAAATAATTCGAAAGAAAGTCAAAATTTAGTTTCGGAAGAACAAGAAGAGGAAAGTTTTAGCTTTTTCTCGAGTGAGAATTGTAATGAACATCAAGATTTTATCATTGACTCTGGCGCAACAAACTACATGATCAAAGATAAAAGTACTTTTGCTAACCTGGATGAAAATTTTTCTGGCATAATTCACAATGCCAACAAAACGCACTCCGCAATTTTAGGAAAAGGGGATGTTGAGTTTTTTGCTAAGAATAGCAATGAAGAATTGAAGAAAATTGTTTTAAAAGATGCTTTATTCGTACCTGATAACTCAAAAAACCTAATTTCTGTTTCAAAACTTAGAGAAGCGGGTGCTGATGTTTCTTTCGGTGAAAAACTTAAACTTAATTTTAATAAAGTCTCATTTCCTTTTGAAGTTGAAAATGGATTGTTTGTGTGGAAAACTTTTCCTTGTTCAAATGAAAATTGCTTTAATGTTGACAGTTTACAACTGTGGCATGCAAAGATGGGACATAACATTTTTTCTGATTTAAAACGCCTGCCAAAATTTGTTGAGGGTATGAAAATAGCTGATCCAAAAAATGATTGATGTGAAATTTGTGAGTTAAATAAGTCGAAAAAACAGCCTGTTCCCAAAGATTGCATGACAAGAGCGAAAGAAATTTTGGACATTGTGCATACAGATGTCTTAGGAAAAATTTCTCCTGAAGCTGTTGATGGCCATTGTTATGCCATTGGATTTGTAGATAGTTTCAGTCGTTTCTCAAAAGTTTACTTCATGAAAACAAGAGACGAGGTCTTGGATAAGTTTAAACAGTTTTGTGCTGATGTTGGAAAACCAGGAACTTTAGTTTCTGATGGAGGTGGAGAATACATTTCAAATGAGTTTAAGCGCTATTGTAGGAACCAAGGAATTCGTTTTGAAAACTCTGCTCCGTATACTCCACAAGAAAATGGAAAAATTGAAAGAATTTGGGGAACTTCTGTTGCTATAGCTCGCTGTTTCTTGGATAACGCTTGCTTGAATAAAAAATATTGGACGTACGCTTTGAACATGGCGTTTTACGTCAAGAACATGCTTTTGCATTCAGCTCTGGAGAAAACACCTTTTGCAGTGATGTACAATGAAAAACCTAATTTATCTTTTGTCAAACTTTTTGGTTGTGTTGCATTTATGCACATTGAAAAACCATTTCGCAAAAAATTAGATCATACCTCAAAAAAGGGAATTTTTCTTTGAAATTCTGATAATAGTAAGTGTTATTTGATTGGTTTTGAAGACGACAAAGGGGAACTCAAAATTCGAAAGTCGAGAAACGTTAGATTTAATGAAAATGAATTTTACTTCAAACATAAGAAAACACAAAAATTGGTCGAAGACAATGATAACAATTCAAATGAAGTTTCTTTTCTGAGTCAACTCGCTATCGATCCTTTGCTTCCAAAAACTGTTGATGAGGCTTTGCAAAATCCAAATTGGTTCGAAGCAATGAAAAATTAGTATGACTCTTTGGTTGAAAACAATGTTTGGTCCTTAGTGAAAAGTGATGAAAAACCAGTAGGAAGTAGATGCCATTTTGCTTTGAAATTTGGTCCCGATGGTGAAATATGTCGCTATAAAGCACGTTTTGTTGCAAAAGGTTTTAGTCAAATTTTCGGAAAAGATTTTTATGAAACTTACTCACCTACAACTAGACTTTCAACCATTAGAATTTTGATGTGTATAGCTATTTCTAACAATTATCAATTAAAACAAATGGACATAAAAACTGCTTATTTAAATGCTCCAATTGAAGAAGATGTAGTCATTAAACAACCTGAAGGTTTTGAAATTTTGGATGAAAATGGAAAACCCTTTGTTTGTAAATTGCAAAAGAGCTTGTATGGTTTGAAGCAATCTGGAAGAAACTGGTTTTTGACTTTGAAAGCTTTCTTGATTACACTAGGTTTTGTTAACTCGTTTCATGACGAATGTTTGTTTATAAAAAAGCAGGACGAAAAAATAGTTGGGTTTCTTTGTTTGTGGGTAGATGACTTAATAGTTTGTGGTCTTTCTGAAAATTTTTGTGATTGGTTTCACACTGAAGTTTCCAAGAAATTTAAAATTAGTGAGTATTCAGATTTGACGTGGTTTTTAGGAATGAAAATAGAGAGGACTTCATCGGAAATAAAATTTAGCCAAGAGAAATACATTGAAAAAATTTTAGAAACTTTCAAAATGAAAGACTGTAAGCCAATTGGTACACCATTAGAAGAAAATTGTAAACTTTAAAAAAATGATTGTCCTCAGGAGGGGAGTGAGGAGCAACTTAGAATGAGCAAAACTAATTATCGAAGTTTGATAGGTTGTCTAAACTATTTAGCTTTGTCGAGTAGACCCGATATTTGTTTTGATGCTAATGCTCTAAGTTCGTTTGTTGAAAATCCCGGAGAAGTTCATTGGAAAGCAGCAAAGCGTGTTCTTAGATACTTAAGAGGAACAATGAATCAGGCTTTAATTTTCCGTAAGACTCAGATGTTGGATTTGTTGAGTTTTTCTGATGCTGATTGGGCAGGGAACATAGATAACAGGAGGAGTACTTCAGGTTTTTGTTTTAAGTTAAGTGAGTCGTCTGGAGCAATAAGTTGGGGTTGTAAGGCCCAAAAGACTGTAGCAACATCAACTGCTGAAGCAGAATTTAACTCTGTTGTTGAGGCGAGTAAAGAAGCCATCCACCTAAGTGGTATCCTGGAGGACTTAGGAATTTCCTGTAAACTACCTCTGAAAATTTTTGTTGATAATCAAGCTTGTATTGCATTAAGTAAACATTCTATGCATCATGGAAAAACTAAACACTTTGCCATAAAACTGCACTTTGTGCGAGAACTGGTCGAAAACCAGAAACTTGAACTATCATATTTGACTACAGAAAACATGCCTGCAGATATTCTGACTAAATCGCTTGGAATAAGAAAACACTCACATTTTCGTACATATCTTCTTGGTGAAACCTAGCTCGAAAGGAGGGGTTTCAGCATGACTCCAAAAGTTAAAAATGAGAAAGCACATGCGCTAACTTCGAGCTAATTTCACACATCCAGATCAAGCTTTGGCGGGTAATTTACACTATTTATATAAGTTGATTTACTACGTATATTTGCCACCCATAATCAAACAACACTGAATTGGTACTCAAAACAGCTGCGTATTCTGCGTGCCCGTATTCTGCGTTAGACTTGAGTTCTCGGCACCGTATACACCACAAGAAAACGGAAAGGTTGAGAGGAATTGGGGGAAAATCACCCCAATGGCTAGATGTCTTTTAGAGCAGTCAGGTTTAGAAAAAGAGTATTGGCCATATGCAATTAACATGGCAAGTGAGATTAAAAATTTTTGTTTCCATTCAAGTATTCAGAAGACACCTTTTGAGGCAATGTACAAGAAGAAACCTAACTTAGAATCAATCAAAGTTTTTGGTTGTTCAGCTTTCGTTCATATTGAAAAAAGTTTGTGGTAAGATTGATAGAACTTCTCAAAAAGGAATATTCTTAGGGTCTTCAGACAATAGTAAGACTTATCTGGTAGGTATTCCAAATGACAAAGGCGTCTTTAAGGTTAGAAAATCTCGCAATGTAACTTTCAACGAAAACGAAATGTTTATTAAAGTCAAAGAAAAGAAGGAGGAGATAGTCAACAAGCATCATTCAGATGGTGATAGAGATTTAAACGCGGCATTTTTCCTTGGTGAAAATGTTAACGAATTAATACCTAAGTCTATTGATGAAGCAATTAGGGATAAAAACTGGTACGAGGCAATGAAGTTGGAATACAACTCATTAGTGGAAAATAAAGTTTGGGAACTGGTAGAGAACAAAGGAAATGAACCCATTGGTAGCTGCTGGCCCTTTGCTCTTAAGTTTGGTCCTAGTGGGGAGATAACAAAGTATAAGGCCAGATTCGTAGCAAAAGGATTTAGCCAAGTTCCAGGTCGGGATTACAACGAAAGCTACTCACCAACAACACGCCTCTCAACAATTCGAGTACTGATAAGCTACGCAGTATATAAAACAACGAGTTATAACAAATGGTTATCAAAACAGCATACTTAAACGCTGACATCGAAAAAGAAATCTTTATGCAACAGCCCGAAGGGTTTAAAAAGTTTGACAAGCAAGGAAATCCATTAATTTGTAAGCTGAGGAAAAGTTTATATGGATTGAAACGGTCCGGTAGAAATTGGTACTTAAAAATCAAAACTTCTCTCAACCAATTAGGTTTGACGCCGGCTATTCAAGATGAGTGTCTTTTCATAAATAAAGGAGAAAATGGTATAGAGGGATAAGTGTGTCTTTGGGTAGATGATATGGTGATATTAGGATTGCAGGAAGACTTTTGTGAAAACTTTAAAAAATAAAGTTAGTGAGCAATTTCAAATTAGCAGTTATGGAGATCTTAGCTGCTTCTTAAATATAAAAATTGAGCGAACAAAGCGAAATTATGCTAAGCCAAGAAGCATATGTAGAAAAATTAATAGAGATGTTTAACATGAGCGAATCAAAGACACTGGAAACACCTTTAGATGTTAGCCTGAAACTATCAAAATTAGATTCACCAGAAATAGGCAGCAATGAGCATAGAGAAATACAATCATGTGATTATAGGGGTATAATGGGATGTTTGAACTATTTGGCATTAACAAGTAGACCAGATATTGCGCACGCAGCCAATGTATTGAGTTCGCTTGTTGAAAATCCTGGAAGGCGACATTGGAATGCGGCAAAAGGGTGTTAACGTTACCTAAAAGGTACAAAATCAGAGAAGATGGTTTTTAGAAAAAGTGAGAAACTGGAGTTAACAGGATTTTCAGACTCTGATTGGCCAGGCAACATAGACAAAAGAAAAAGTACAAGTGGTTTTTGTTTTAAACTTAATAATAGTTCAGGTGCAATCAGTTGGGCTAGCAAGTTACAAAAGTGTGTATCTACTTCAACAGCTGAGGCTGAGCTTAACGCCGTACTAGAGGCCAGTAAAGAAGCAGTACATTTAGTTAACCTATTACGAGAATTAGATTTAGAAATCCAGCAGCCAGTAAACGTCTTTGTAGACAACAAAGCTTGTATTGCTCTAAGTAAAAATGTATCACGGAAAGACAAAGCACTTTTCATTAAAAGTGCACTTCGTTCGGAATTTAGTCCAAAGTCGACTATCAGAGCTAAACTACTTACCTACCGATCGCATGCCGGCAGACACACTTACAAAAGCATTGGGGAGGACCAAAGTATCACTTTTTCGTGATGTCCGTCTCGGAACAAACACTTAACATGATAGGAGGAGTGTTGAAAGTATAATGTTAATTGGTTAAAGTATGGAAAGATATACGTACTTCATCCACGTGCTGATTTACATCTTGGTTATTTATGAAATGAGTGAATGCAACAAGGAGCTAACACGTGCTATTTATACTAGATTTGTCCCCAACTTTTCATATTGTTATAGGTGATATGATGAAACTTGATCTTTTAGAGAAGTAAATTATCAGAGTAAATAGCTAGTTAAGATCAGATGTCATAAGAAGTCAAGGAAGTTATAAATTACAGGTGATCACCATGAATGTAAAAGTGCGGTAATTTGGGGTAATAAATATGGACTGAATTTCGTGTTAATCGCCACAGTTGTCAACCATTATTTCTAATTTAACTATTCGATTACAAGATTTGTCTCTGCGTTCCCATTAACCGACAGCCAAAAGCAGAAAATCGTCAGTGCAGAGCCTTGAGTTATTTTCGTTAGGAGTGGAATGACGAGAAAATAGAACTTTTGCTGAAAAGAAAAACTTCAGTGTTGGGCGATTTGATTTCAATAAAAATGGAAAATTACATCAAATTCGTCAGCGCAAGACTGTGTTTTATTCAAAAGCCGAAATTAAGAAAGTGAAGTTATTCGTTGAGAGAAGAACGAAATATGAAAATGAGATCTTTATTTGGTATAAGAGGTCAAACAAGTCTTTTAAGAGCAGAAAGTTAAAAAGTTTTGCTGAAAGTGAAAAATTGTCAACAAAATTAATCCATGTTTATTTTAGAAGTGGAAGTATGAGCCGGTGAAGGACAAAGTGAGAAAAATTTGCTGAAACGAGGAGATCGTCAGTGCGTTGCAGAGCAGTAAGGTTTATTGATTAAAGTGATGTTCGTTGATGCGGGATAGAGTGGAAAACTTAAGCTTAAAAGAGAAAATCGATGTGCAGGGACCTGATGTTTATTTGTCAGAAGCGAAGTTATTGTGCAAAAAGAGGAATTTCTCTGAAAGAACCGAATTGCAGACCAGCGATGTTTATTCGTTAGAAGATAAGTAAATCAGCGCAGAAATTGCGGACTGTACTGGAAAACAACTATCAGCGCAGGGCCTTAGTTGAATGTTTTGAATACAAGTGGAAAAAATTAGCATAAGGTCCTAAATTAGCGTACATGGCCTCAAATTAGCGCAAAGCCGTGATATTGTTCAATTCGTGACACGAGTAAATTCACGCCTACGATGGACAAAAGTAAAATTTTTGGGAAAAGGAATTTGCAAGCGTAGAGCATTGACGTTTATTTGTTAAAACTGGAAATTTAAGCCACTGAGGGAGAAAATTGAGGATAACTTGCTGAAACGAGGAAATCGTAAATGTGAGGCAGTTAATTCGTTAGCAATTAGTCATTAGAGCACACAGTTAAAAAATATAAGCGTAGAGTTTTGATGTTTAATCGTTAAAACCGGAAACAAAGGTCTGTGAGAGATTGAGGTAATAATGCAGGGAAAAAACCAGCTTTCAACCTTGTTAATTACGGATAAAAGGTAAAATTCGACCCAGTGAGGGAAAGAAAAGCAGTTAAAACTTGCCAAAAGGAAAAAAATGTCAGTGAAGCTCCTTGATCTTCAGTTATTGATTAGTGCGACGAAGAAAAAAAATTTACTGAAAATAAACTTGTCAGGTGACAGACCTCTTTTGAAGTGGAAGCTCAAATCGTTGAAAGACAAAAGGCCAAGACACTTAGCTTTAGCTGGCAAGAGAAAATTATTATTTCGGAATCTCACCAAAATACTTTAGCGCAAGCCTTTCAATCTATTTAATAAGGCGAGTAAAATCTCGCCAGTGTCAGAGAAAAAGTGAAAAGTTTATTCCTTAGAAAAGTAGGTTCAAGTCAGTGGGGGACCAATATTAAGTTAAATTTGATAAAAGGATATCATCTATGTATGGCAGTTTATCTGTTACCAACAAAAATAGTTGTGAAAGGACAAATTATAGAAACAAAGAGGCGCAGGGCCACGATTTTTAATTGCCAGAAGCGGAAGCTAAGGTCGAAGAGACAAATCGATGTATTTTTTCTCAGAAAAGTTCAGCGTAGGCCCTTGATGTTTATGCGTTAGAAGTGGACGTTCAAGCGAGTGCGGGACCAAAAATGAAGAAAATTTGCTTAAAGGGGAAATCTTCGATGTACGGCAGTTTATCAGTTATCAGTAAAACTATTCGTTAAAGGGCAAATTAAGAAAACTATAGGACTAGGTCCTTGATATTCAGTAGTTAGAGTCGAACCTTCAAGTCGGTAAGAGTGGGAAATTAAGTAAGTTAATTTTGAAAAACAAAAAACAAAATACAGCTAAGGGTATTGAAGTTTATGCGTCAGAACCGCAAATTTGAATCAGGAACAGACTCTAGTAAATTTTGCAATAATTTGCCAAAGTTTTTGAAAGATTCTCAACGAAGCACCATGATACCTCTTCGTAAGTAGTGGAAGTTCAAGCTGGTGTGGCACAGAAAATGAGGAAAATTTGCTGAAAAGACGAGATCGTCGATGTACGGCAATTTATCTGTTAGCAGTAAAACTATTCGTTTAAGGGCAAAGTTAGAAAAACTACAGGAGTAGGGCCTCGATATTCAATAGTTAGAGTCCAACCTTCAAGTCGGTAAGAGCGAGATATTAAGTAAGGTAATTTTGAAGAACAAAATACAGCTAAGGGTCTTGAAGTTTATGCGTCAAAACTGAAAATTGGAATCAGTCAGGAACAGAGGAAATTTTGCAGAAATTTGTCGAAGTTTTTGAAAGATTCTCAGCAAAGAACCATGATCCCTATTCATTAGAAGTGGAAATTCCAGCCGGTCACTGGCAAAAAGTGAAAGAAATTCTGCCGAAAAGAATAATTGTCATTTAAGGCCTAGAAACATTAGCTAGAAATAGAAGTTCCACCAGGTGGAGGCGAACATTTGAAGAAAACTTATCTGACAAAAAAATTCAATGTGCGGCGTGGCATGCAGGTTTATTTGTTAGAAGTAGAAGTTGAACTTTAAGTCAGTGAGCCAGTAACGAAAAAAAGTGACAAATGTTGATGAAAAGAAATATGTCAGCATAGGGCATGTACCGTTTATTCCTTAGAACAGGAAGTTCAGGCCAGTGGGGGACAAAAAACAAGGGAAGCGAGAAAATCTTCGATTAACGGCAGTTTATCCGTTAGCAATAAAAAAAATCGCTAAAGGCCAAAGCTTAAAACACTATAGACGTAGGGCCTCGATGTTTAATTGTTAGATCCGGAAGCTGAAGTGGATGAGGAAAGTAAATTGCCTTAGCGTTCCCAGTAAATAGGCCTTGTTAATGTGTATATTAACGCGTTGAAGTGGAACTTCGAGCCGGTGAGGGAATTTTTGCTCAAAATATGGAATGGGCAATGTACGGCATTTTATCATTTTAGCAAAAAATTAGTCGTTAGAGGACAAAATTGAAAAACTACGGCAGAAGGCCTGGATGTTAAGTAGTTAGAACCCGAACTTAACATATGAGACAGAAATTGAGTGCAATAATTTTGCTGAAAAAATTCAACGTAAGGCCTTGAAGATCGGAGAAATGCGCCAGAAGTGGAAATTCGAATCACTCAGGAACAGAATCGGAGAAAACTTTGCATCAGAAAAATTGTCAGTGAAGACCCTTGATACTTATTCGTTAGAAGCCGAAATTCCAACCGGTCAGCAACAAAAAGTAAAAATCTGCTGAAAAGAAATAATTGTCACCTTAGTGCCTTGAAACTGATCCATGAGAAGAGGAACTTCAAGCTGGTGAAATTCAAAAGGTGAAGAAAATTTGCCTGACAAAAGGAAATCTTCAGCGTGTGGCCTCTTTATTTGTTAGCAGTCCAATTAAAAGTCGAGAAGGCGGATGAAACTTGTACCATTTTCCGCAAAAACCCAATGTCTTAATGTTTTTTCAGAAGTGGAATGTCCTAAAATAAAATCCGTAAACGCAAGGCTTTCAGTTTATTTAATAAGACCAGAAGGTACACGCCAGCAACAAACACATGGAAAAAATTTGGTCAGAAAAAAAATTGTCAATATAGAGCATTGATGTTTTAGAGGGACAAAAAGTCAGGAAAAAATGCTGGAAACATGAAATCGTCATTGGTGCGCGGCATTTTATCCGTTAGCAGTAAAATTTTTCCTTAAAAGACCAAGTCTAAGCAATTACAGGGTCAAGTTCTGGATGTTAAATTGTTAGAACAGGAAGCTTATTAGAGGAGAGAGACAAATTGAGGTATTTCTCAAAATCTCAGCGTAGAGTCTTGCTGTTTATGCGTTAGAAGTGAAGTTTCAGGACTGTGAGGGACAAAGAGCGGATTTTTTTTTTGGAAAACAGGTAATTTGCTTTGCGTTGACGGATTATCGCAAGATTCCATTTAAAAAAACACTTAGACGTTCGCTTTTTTTCCAGTAAATAGTCCATTTTTCAGTTTATTTCATAACTTGAATTGTTCCACGCCAGCAACGAACAAAAATGAAAAAAAAAATTGCCGAGAAAGAAAAAGTCTGCATAGAGCATTGAAATTTGAGAAGAACAAATGGTGGGGAAAAATTGCTGGAAACAGAAAATTTTCGTCGATGCACGGCAGACCATCCGCTAGCAGTAAAATTAGTCCCTAAATGACGAGGTAAATGATTAGCTGAAACTTTCTCGGAAACTAGCAGCGTTTAGCCGTGTTGTTTATTCGTAAGTAATAAAACTGAAGTCGGCGACTGTCAAAAGGAGAAATCTTAGCTGACGAGAGAAAAACTTCAATACAGGACTTGGATGTTCATCTGTTAAAAACAGAATTCAACGTCGGTCAGACAGAGGAAAAGATGACAATTTGCCGGAAAAAAGGCGTAAGGCCTTAATATTTTTTGTGAGAAGTGGAATCTTACAAAATTTGTCAGCGCATGGCTTTCAAATTATTTCTTATTTCAAAAGATGAGTTGGTTTATGTGATCATACTAAATTTGTTAAATAGTCAATTAAGCGCAGAAAGTGAGGAAGTTTTGATGGAAAGACGAAATGGTCAATGTACGGCAGTAAATTAGAGCAGAGAAATAAGTCTTTTTATAAAGAAAAACTTTAAGCGTATGGCCTTGATGCTTAATCGATGAATACAGAAGCTAAAGTCGGTTAGGGAGAAAATAGGGCAATGTTGGAGAAATGAAATTCGTGAGAAAAATTGAGTGAGGTAATTGGGCAGAAACAAAAAATCAGAATAGGGCATTGAAACTTGAGCTGACAGAAAATCTCATTTCATGGCCCTGATGATTATTTGTTAGAAGTGGATCTTATGGTCGCCGAGATAAGGGAAACTAAGACAGTTTGACCAAAAAAAGGCCTTAAGTGGATTAACTTTTTTAAGTGGAATCTTAGGAAAAATCATCAGCGCAAGGCTCTCAGTTTAAGCTGATTCCTTAGAAGTGGAAGCCCAAGAATCAATGGTGAGAAAACTTAGCTGACAAAATCTTCAATACAGGGCATGGATGTTCATTTGTTAGAAATAGTTAGTGAGGCAGAGGACAATCTACCGAAAAAAATAGCGTGACGCCTAATGTTTCTTAATAAGAAGAAATTTTTGCAAAACATTGCCAACTCAAGGCTTTCAGTTCAAATCATAAGGGTATTAAGTTCACGCCGGCGAAGGAAAATACTGAAAAAGGTTTGCTGAAATTGCCAGCGTTTAATCGATAGAACTGAAAGCTCAATCAGTGAGAGTTAGAGTGAAGAAAAATTACTGAAAAGAGGAAATCATAAAAGTTCGGCAGTTTAATCGCAACCTGTAAACTTAGTCTATAAATGACAAAGTTTGAAAAACTTAGGCGAGGGGCCTTGATGTTCAATCGTTAGGGCCAGAAGCTAAATTTGGTGACAGAAAAATTAAGTTAATTTGCCGAAGAAATGAGCCGGCGAAGGACAAAAAGAGAGAAAAAATATTATTGAAAGAGAAAATAGCCATTGTAGGGGAGTGCGCTTTATTCGCTAGAAGTGAAACTAGTCGATGAAGAACTGAAACAGAAAAATTTTGCAGAAAGAGGATATGGCCAACGTGGGACATCAACGTTTATCGGTAAGTTCAAGTCGGCGAGGGACAAAATGAGGAAAAGCTGTTGAAGAGACGAAGTAGTCAAAATAGGACAGCTATTTAAAGAAAATTTGCCGAGGAACTTAAAAAAAATGGAAAAAAATCAAATATACGAGCTTAAAAATTATTTGAAACGGTCGAAACTTTCGCTCGCGTATTAAAGTTTTCACGCCAACTTTTCGCTCTGAGAATAATGCAAGAAAAATTGCTTTCTCTCATTCTCTTCTCAGCCTCATTCTCTTCTCAGACTTGTGCTCAGCATGTTGTTTGACTGACACTTGAACCATTTTAATAACAGATCACCATAACTACTTTTTGGTACACAAACTCGCATAGGTTCTTTCAGAAAATAGAGGGCCTAAATAAAAGCCGTGAGTGGCTGAAGCGGCTATATAAAAAATCTGTTCTTTAATGTGTAAAAATATCAACTTTCAAGGTGAAAGTATTAAATAGCGTGGTGATACGTTGTACATAAAGTGCTTTGTTTTGCGTATTTGGTTTGATTGTTCCCCGTCAAAATTTTCTCAACGGATACAGCAACGTCGTTAGAAGCGCCGCGGCTGAAAAGCGACAGATGTACGCAATATTAACCGACCTAAAAATGAGCCGAAAAAATCTAAGTCCGTCCGTTCTGAAATATAATTGGAGGACGATGTCCTTCTATTCGGCTAACATTCACAGCACTTAACAAAACCGATCTACTTTCTTGATCGATCTATGAGATATCGCGAATATTTTATCCTCCTTAAACTGAAAACTTCTGTTTTTCCACGCATATCTTTCCTTACTAAGAGCAATCATTTCAATTTTCCGAACTTACGCAATGAAACAAAACTCCCGGGATATACCCTCTAAATATTGGATCGCGTTAGTAGTAAATCTTTTTCTCGGAAAAAACTCCGCTATTACAATGAGCGAAACAATGGGACAAGTATATAGTGATCTCACATCAATGGCTCCACGAAGTGGCTATAAAACCCGAACTAAAAGATCAGGTGAGGTTTTTTTCCTGTGGTACGTGGCGGACATGTAGTAGAGTAAATCTGATGATAACGCCATGGCTCCGCATTGGGAAGGGTGATAGGTCGTTATCTGTCTTGAGTCTTAGCTTTAAGTTTCATTTAGTTTGGTTGCTCATGTTTTGTTTCAGGTTACACAATTCAAGCAAGAGTATCATTTCCGGTTTTACAACATTTCATCATCATAGCTTTTCTCGTAACAAATTTTGGAAACAAATCAACTTACAAAAGGCGGTAAAAGACAATGAACGTAAGAAGTTAATCTCTAGCATTAACATCCTCCGGGACCACAAAACCTAACCCTAACCTGGTTGTGGGTTTGGGGTAGACAAGCATAAGTTTAACTGTGGGTCTTGTTAATTTGCCTAAAGCGGTCTTAACCTCGCATGACCTCGCTATGTTGTCGGGGCCGGTGAAAGTCCGTGTGACTCGTCCCAGCGGCCAGATTCCTCTTGGTGTAAACTCCTTAAGAAGCCATACAACATCATCCACTTCCAAAGCTGTTTCACGAGATGTCCACTTCTGTCGTTTAATCAGCGAAGGAATATACTCGGTTAGCAGCCTCTTCCAAATCTGCTGAAGTCTCTGCTTCACCTGTGTCCATGCCGAAATCTTCAATGTAAGTGTCTCGTTGAAATCGGCTCCAGGAACATTGCAGAAGGGTCTTCCAAGCAAGAAGTGGTTCGGTTTAAGTGGGTTGTCGTCTTCGGGGTGGATTCTGACGTGGGTGAATGGACGCGAGTTGACGAGACACTCGGCTTCGCTGACGATCGTGGTAAAGACATCTGGGGTGAGTTTCGAGGAACCAAGGTTCAAAAGAAGAACTCGTTTGACACACTGAACGAGTCTCTCCCACACCCCACCAAAGTGAGGAGCATAAGGAGGGTTGAGCTTCCATTCGACAGAGTGGTTCAGTAGCTGATCTTTGATGTAGTCGTGGTCCAACATCAGTGGTCTTCTTCTGATCTGCTTTCTTGCTCCCAGGAAGTTGGATCCGTTGTCTGACAGGAACAAGCGCGGTTGCCCGCGTCGAGCGATGAAGCGTCGGATTGCTGTCAAACACTTGTCTGTAGAGATCCTCTGCAACTTCCAGGTGAATGGCTCTTGTAACCAAGCAAGTGAATAAGCAGATGTAGGTCTTCACTTCTGCATCTCGATGAACGACGGCAAACGGTCCAAGGTAGTCCACGCCGACATTGGTGAAGATGACTGGTGACTGAGTTTCCTGGAAACGAATGTCTGGCAGGTCTGCTATCGGGGGCTGTAGTCCCTGTGCTCGGAAGCGGCGACAGTCGAAACATTCGAAGGCCAAACTACTCAGGAAAGCTCTGATTCCGAGAATGTGGCATCTCTGTTGTATCTAGTTGCGGGTGTATTCAACTTGGCGTCGAAAGGTAGCGAGCTTCGTTTTGTTCTGCCACCAACGCGAAGAAGTCCACTTTCAAAGAAAGGGGACAAACAGAGCAGACGATCTTTCTTTGACAAAGGCCTGTGGTGTTTCATGTCCTTGATAGCGTCATTGAAGGACTTCTCTTGCGATTTCCTGAAGAGATAGATTCGGGCTTCGTTAATGTCGTCGAGTTCTAGTTTGCATTTTAGTTTCGATCTGAGATTCTTTATGAACCTTATGACAAAAGCCATAGAGCGCATTAACTTTGTCCACTTTGAGAATCTGATGACGTCAATAAGACATTCATCGTTCGATGTTTCCATTGTGACGCTCGTCTCTTCCTTGTTACTCAGGGAGTTCCAATGGTTTTCAGGATCACTTAGGAAAGCTGGCGGCGTTAACCAGAACACATTGAGGTCACAAGCTGGTATTCCACGGGAAACATGATCTGCAGGGTTGAGTTTTCCGCTGATGTGCTGCCACTTGGAGACGTCTGTGTTGTTGCGGATCTCTTGTACTCTGTTTGCAATAAAAGTTTTCACTTTGTCTTTATTTTTGATCCAGGCAAGGACAGCTTCACGGTCGCTCCAAAGGTGTCTTGAGGTAACTGGTATTGTTAGCTGCTTGCACACAAATTGCAATAGTCTGCATCCTAGCACTGCTGCTTGCAATTCAAGTTTCGGGATACTGATTTGCTTTAGTGGCACAGCTTTAGCTCTAGCTTTAACAAATCCAGTAGAAATGGTGTTAGCTGATTGAGATCTGTTGTACATCACTGCTCCATAAGCCAGCTGTGAGGCATCACAGAAGCAATGTAACTGGTTTATCGGAGATGGCTCGTTCGGAGAAACAAAACATCGTGGCATTGAAATTTCTGGCACATCTACATATTGCTCTATCCAAGTTTTTGTTTATTTCTGTTTCTCATCTCACAGGGGATCATCCCATGCAAGTCCTTCTTTCCAAGTATCCTGCAAGATGATTTTGAGTGTAATCAATAATGGGGCAATGATTCCTAATGGATCGAACAAGCAGGCAATTACGAAAAGGAGCTTTCTGTGTGTGAAGTCCGTTTTGTCTTCCTGAACTTTGGCAAGCTTCTGGTTGAAGAAAGTATCATTAACTGTATTCCACATTACACCTAAGACATGATGTTTGGGTCAAAATGTTCTTTGGGTATTTTGCTTAGACATTGAACAGAGTTTGAGACAAATTTAGTTAGACTAAAACCCACTTTAGAGAGTGTTTGTCGCAAGTCTTGAACTGCAGTTTCAGCTTTCTGTTCATTGACGAACGAATGTACAAAGTCATCCATGTAGAAACTGTTGAATATTAGATCTTTTGTAGCGGTGTTTCAGAAGTCTTTTGCTGTTTGTTGGAGGACATCTGGCTCCAAAGATGGGTCCCAAAGATGGGTCGCATGGGTTTCATATCATTATCTTTGTTGAGTCGGCGCTGAAGGCTGTCAAGCTGTGCTTTGGCAACCGGATAGTTGTTTTCTAATTAACTGTCCTGCTTCAAAAGTAAACCAATTTCATATCTGTCTCCGATATGATGCATTGTATCTTGTAATATTTGAACTGCCCTTTTACTGTCTGTTGAAGTATCTGCAGTTTCTTCAAACTCGGTTCCTGTATTCTCTATTTTCCAGAAACTGGTCACACATTCACTGAGCTGTTTTTCAGTATCAACAGTTAGATTTGTGAGCGCATGGTCAGAGGCTCTATAACTATGGGATAGGAAGTTTGTTTCCTGTAGGATTGGTTCACTTTTTCGCTTAATTGGGCCTGTAATAGTCCAACCGAGAAGATTGCGTAAAGCAAAGGGGCTTCCTGAGGTTCCTTGAAGGAACTCGCGTTCCAAAATGTATTGGGTAGCGTCAACACCTAAAGGTATCTGTATCTTGTTATCACTAAGTTTAGGAAAATGTATATGTTGAAGGTGAGGGTAGGACGAACACGCTTCGTTCAAATCTTTCACAGGTGCATCGTTGAAAATCCAATTAATCACTGCATGAACATAGTTTAAACTGAAGAGTGGTTGATCGCTATTGAACTTTCCACTGTCCAAGCGAACAAGATTTGCGTGCATGACGGATTCGTCAAATGCGTGCGACACATTCAGATCAAAGTCTGCAGTTTTTGGAGCCCCTACCTTGTCGGCAGCGGTGTTGAGGACGTATGAAATGGTGCTACCGTTGACCAGAATGGCATAACAATTATGTCTTTTATTATCAATTCCAAACAGAGTGACAGGTATCACCTGTAGTTGATTCCTCGTTCTCGATGGGAAACCAGGATTGTAAACCTGAGTTGGGATGTCACTGTTTTTGTCTTGTTGATCCAGTGGATCACACATTGGGAGATCAATTGCTGTCACGTTTGTCGCTTCGGGTGCTTTTTGTCTGTCTGTGTGGAGAAGGCTATGGTGTTTGCCATTGCAATGTCGGCAGAGAACTTTTGACGTGCAGTTTTTGGCGGCTTGACTGGAGCTTAGGCAATTGAAGCACAAAGAGTTCTTTGCTTCGCTATTGCGTCTGCTGACATCGAGACTGAGAAACTGCTGACACTTGCCAATGTAGTGACCTTGATCAAGCGGTCATTTTGTTCTGCTCCTATTTGCTGTTGCATTTCTCATAGCCTGCTTTGAAACAGAGAAAAAGGAGCTTCTGTTTGTGTTGTTGCCACTGTTAGCCGTCCATTGCTGAGGCTTTGCACTACCAATGTTCTTATTCGCTGTATTATTATGTTCAAAACTTTTATTGCTGGGGAATGAGCTTTACTTCCTGGGAAATTCTGTGTCCAATTCGTACGATTTTGGTTCTTATTTCCAGTGCTGAAGGAGCTTGAACCCTGTGGTTGGTTTTGTTGACCTGAATGGTTGTTAGTGGTTGATGAAAACGTGTCTTGTAATTGTTCGAAGGCTCTGGATTACCGATCCATCCAATCAGAAAGCTCTGTGAGACCTGGATTTGTCCAGTCGTTATCAACATGTTCGGTTCACTTCAACTTGATTGGGTTTGGTAGCTTATCTCGGGCTATCCTGAGCAAGTACGTGGCATTTAGGTTGGCACTAAAGCCATGTGAGTCAAATTTTTCAACTATCTTTCTGAAGAGCGAAGCGAAAGCTATCAAAGCAGCGTGGTCATTCATAGTTGGTCTTTGAAAAGCTTCTAGTTCTTTTGTTAAAGCGCCGACAACTTTTTCCGGGTTTCCAAAGCGTCTGTTGAGCTCTTGAAGAGCAGAAGAGTAAAAGTTTGGGTTGCAAAGAAAGCCGAATGTGCAATCCTTTGCCTGCCCAATGACTAACTTTGCAAATTGCTCATTCTTTCGGTGTCAGTGATGTCTTGGTTGTTGTGGATGATCGAAGAAAACAAGCTGATCCACTCGTTCCACTTGAGCGGGTCTCCGTCGAACCTCTGCATTCGGATGTCCGGCAGCTTTACTGAGCGGTGTATGTTCCGTTGATGATATGGGTTGGGGTTCTGATTACCAAAGCTTTGGCTGCTCGGGTAAACAGGTCCACGAGGGGTTACGTTTGAGGACTCAAAACTACCGTTTGCTAAGTTTGACCAATTGGTGGGGCAATATGCCTGAAATGGGCCGGAATGGCTGGGCATTGGGAAACGATTGCCGCAAGAAACAAACAGGTGTTCTATGATCAGGTACATTTTCAAAGAGGCCGGTGTTATTAATGGGCCTGTGAGGAGCGAAAGTGTTTGCAGTCGGAGGAAGTGTTCTACTGAAAACTGGCAGTTGAATATTTGAAGCTGTTGACAATTGTGGTAACGCACAAGTTGCGTCAATAGAGCTCTGTGAAACAATTGCTGGATTCACAATTGGTGCTATTGGTTGAGGGGGCTGATGTTGATTTCTTGCTACGTTTTCACAGTCTGTGTGTTCCAGTGCTGATGGCTGGAGACTATTCTGTACATCAGAACGGGTGACTCTATTAGAGTTTTCTTGCAAACCTCCCATGGCGGACTGCACTTGTCTATGAATAGTAATCGGGTTGGATGTTGATTGCTGGTCTGCCAAATCATTGATTTGTTGTTGCTGTCAGGTATCTCGCATACTTTGAACAACTCCCGGAGACTCAGGTGCACAGTGAACATGTATTTGATTACTGCGTGATGAAGCGGCGCTGCTTGGACGCGTTGAAGTGTTTCGGAATGAAAGTTCATGCTTCTTTACAGTTTGTGCAACTTCAACTTTTAGCCTTGTCAAGCATGCTGCACCGTTGAGGGAGTCTTCAGCGTCCACATTTTCCGATTGTGTAAGCTGGTCGACAAGCTCATCTAGCAGTGACATTGTTTTCTTGAATTCATCGTGTGTTACTGACACAGCTTCGGGTTCCAGACCTGAGTGTACTTGATATTCTAGCTCCTGTTTGAGCTCTTTGACGATGTTTAGTTTTTAAAGAAACAATCTAACTGTTCCAACTATTGATTATTTCGACCTCCCATTTTCTTTATTGGTCTGACAATCTGTACTTTAGAGGAAGTTGAAAGGTCAAATGGAGTGAATATATGCCCCTTGGAGATCACAATGAGTGAATTTATGACCTTTTGGAGGTCACTTAGAGGTTAGGTGAGATGACTTTTTGACCTTTTAGAGGTCACTGAGAGGTCAAGTGGTTTGATCTATTAGATTTCAAGTGGTTTGACCTATTAGCGGTCAAGTAGTTCGACCTATTAGAGGTCAAAAGGTTTGGCCTATAAGAGGTCAAGTGGTTTGACCTATTAGAGGTAAACAGATTTGACCTATTAGAGATCAATAGATTTGACCATTTAGAGGTCAACTGGTTTGACCTAATAGCGGTCAAAACGTTTGACCTATTAGAGGTCAACAGTTTTTACCTATTAGATGTCAACTGGTTTGACCTGGAGGTCAAGTGGTGTCACCTATTAGAGGTCAACAGATTTGACCATTAGAGGTCAAGTGGTTTGACCTATTAGAGGTCAAGTGGTTTGACCTATTAGAGGTCAAATAATTTAACCAGATAGCGGTCAAACGCTTTTAGTTTCACAGCTCAATTGCATAGTTGGTGACCATGTTGTCCTGAAGGTAAAGTATCCCGGAAAACAATTGGGGAATAATGAAGGTCAGTGCTATTGACGTGCTAGAGGCTGATTGCGTTGGGGGGAACGCAAGAGGCAGCTAGGTAGAGCTAATGTGGTGTCTTGTTGGCTGGAGCACAATTGAAGATTGTTGAAGGGCAGTACTATTGACCTACTGGAGGTTGATTGCGCTGGGGGAACTCATGAGACAACTATGTAAGGCTAAAGTGATGTCCAGTTGGCTGGAGCACAATTGAAGACTGTTGAAGGTCAGTACTTTTGAACTACTGGAGGTTGATTGCGTTGGGGGAACTCATGAGGCAACTATGTAAGGCTAAAGTGTTGTCCAGTTGGCTGGAGCACAATTGAAGACTTTTGAAGGTCACTACTATTGACCTACTGGAGGTTGATTGCGCTGGGGGAACGCATGAGGCAACTATGTAAGGCTAAAGTGGTGTCGAGTTGGCTGGAGCACAATTGAAGACTGTTGAAGGTCAGTACTATTGATCTACTGGAGGTTGATTGCGCTGGGGGAACGCATGAGGCAACTATGTAAGACTAAAGTGTTATCCAGTTGGCTGGAGCACAATTGAAGACTTTTGAAGGTCACTACTATTGACCTACTGGAGGTTGATTGCGCTGGGGGAACGCATGAGACAAATATGTAAGGCTAACGTGGTGTCGAGTTGGCTGCAGCACAATTGAAGACTGTTGAAGGTCAGTACTATTGATCTACTGGAGGTTGATTTCGCTGGGGGAACGCATGAGGCAACTATGTAAGGCTAAAGTGGTGTTCTGTTGGCAGGAGCACAATTGCAGACTGTTGCAGGTCAATACTATTGACGTACTGGAAGTTGGTAGTGTTGGGGGGAAGAAAAAAGATGTGACTATGTACGGCTTAATTGGTGTCCAGTTGGCTGGAGCACAATGGTGGGCTGTTGGAGGGCAGTAGTGGGGCTCTACTGCAAGCTGGTTCTGAAGGCAGAACACTGGAGGCTGCTGAATGCAGCTAATGATGACTAAGGTTGGCCTTAGTTTGCTGGCTGGCTGTTGGAGGGCAGTAGTGGGGGTCTACTGCAAGCTGGTTCTGCGGGCAGAACACTGGAGGCTGTTGAGTGCAAATGCTGATGACTCAAGTTGGCCTGAGCGGGCTGGCTGGCTGTTGGAGGGCAGTAGTGGGGGTCTACTGGAAGCTGGTTCTGCTGGCAGAACACTGATAGTTGTTGGGTGCAGCCGATGATAACTCAGGTTGGCCTGAGTGGGCTGGTTGGCTCTTGGAGGGCAGTAGTGGGGATCTACTGCAAGCTGGTTCCACTGGCAGAACACTAGAGGCTGTTGGGTGCAGCTGATGATGACTTAAGTTGGCCTGATTGGGCTGAATGGCTGTTGGAGGGCAGTAGTGGGGTTCTACTGCAAGCTGGTTCCGCTGGCAGAACACTGGAGGCTGTTGAGTGCAGCTGCTGACGACTCAGATTGGCCTGAGTGGGCTGGCTGGCTGTTGGAAGGCAGTAGTGGGGGTCTACTGCAAGCTGGTTCCGCTGGCAGAACACTGGAGGCTGTTGAGTGCAGCTGCTGATGACTCACATTGGCCTGAGTGGGCTGGCTGGCTGTTGGAGGGCAGTAGTGGGGGTCTACTGCAAGCTGGTTCTGCTGCCAGAACACTGATAGTTGTTGGGTGCAGCCGATGATAACTCAGGTTGGCCTGAGTGGGCTGGTTGGCTCTTGGAGGGCAGTAGTGGGGATCTACTGCAAGCTGGTTCCGCTGGCAGAACACTAGAGGCTGTTGGGTGCAGCTGATGATGACTTAAGTTGGCCTGAGTGGGCTGGCTGGCTGTTGGAGGACAGTAGTGGGGTTCTACTGCAAGCTGGTTCCGCTGGCAGAACACTGGAGGCTGTTGAGTGCAGCTGCTGACGACTCAGATTGGCCTGAGTGGGCTGGCTGGTTGTTGGAAGGCAGTAGTGGGGGTCTACTGCAAGCTGGTTCCGCTGGCAGAACACTGGAGGCTGTTGAGTGCAGCTGCTGATGACTCACATTGGCCTGAGTGGGCTGGCTGGCTGTTGGAGGGCAGTAGTGGGGGTCTACTGCAAGCTGGTTCTGCTGCCAGAACACTGGAGGCTGTTGGGTGCAGCTGATGATAACTCAGGTTGGCCTGAGTGGGCTGGTTGGCTCTTGGAGGGCAGTAGTGTGGGTCTACTGCAAGCTGGTTCCGCTGGCAGGACACTGGAGGCTGTTGGGTGCAGCTGATGACTCAAGTTGGCCTGAGTGGGCTGGCTGGCTGTTGGAGGGCAGTAGTGGGGGTCTACTGCAAGCTGGTTCCGCTGGCAGAACACTGGAGGCTGTTGAGTGCAGCTGCGGATTACTCAGATTGGCCTGAGTGGGCCGGCTGGCTGTTGGAGGGCAGTAGTGGGGTTCTACTGCAAGCTGGTTCCGCTGGCAGAACACTGGAGGCTGTTGAGTGCAGCTGCTGACGACTCAGATTGGCCTGAGTGGGCTGGCTGGCTGTTGGTAGGCAGTAGTGGGGGTCTACTGCAAGCTGGTTCCGCTGGCAGAACACTGGAGGCTGTTGAGTGCAGCTGCTGATGACTCACATTGGCCTGCGTGGGCTGGCTGGCTGTTGGAGGGCAGTAGTGGGGGTCTACTGCAAGCTGGTTGGCTCTTGGAGGGCAGTAGTGGGGGTCTACTGCAAGCTGGTTCCGCTGGCAGGACACTGGAGGCTGTTGGGTGCAGCTGATGACTCAAGTTGGCCTGAGTGGGCTGGCTGGCTGTTGGAGGGCAGTAGTGGGGGTCTACTGCAAGCTGGTTCCGCTGGCAGAACACTGGAGGCTGTTGAGTGCAGCTGCGGATTACTCAGATTGGCCTGAGTGGGCTGGCTGGCTGTGTGAGGGCAGTAGTGGGGTCTACTGCAAGCTGGTTCTGCTGGCAGAACACCGGAGGCTGCTGAGTGCAGCTGCGGATGACTCAGATTGGCCTGAGTGGGCTGGCTGGCTGTTGGAGGGCAGTAGTGGGGTCTACTGCAAGCTGGTTCTGCTGGCAGAACACCGGAGGCTGTTGAGTGCAGCTGCTGATGACTCACATTGGCCTGAGTGGGCTGGCTGGCTGTTGGAAGGCAGTAGTGGCGGTCTACTGCAAGCTGGTTCTGCTGGCAGAACACTGGAGGCTGTTGGGTGCAGCTGATGATGACTCAGGTTGGCTTGAGTGGGCTGGCAACATCCTCGTTGTCTTGCTTGTTGATGAAATCTTTTTAAAGTGTTTCACCGGACCCGTATCTTGCTACTAACCAATTTTGAAAATGTTTAACAAATACTAACCAAGAAAAGCTGCAACGCGTGGTTGTTTAATTATTATTTTTCGAACCGTTGCTAGTAAACAATTCTTTTTTGAAACCTTTTGTTCAAAAATTAACCAAGAAAATCTACTTCGCGCGGTTGTTTATTTCATTTAAGAAAAGTTGACAACAGGACTCAAATACCTCAGAACAATACGACTAATATAAGGTTTCAAAAATCCGGTATTTGGCTAATTTCAAACAATTGAAATGACAAAACTTAGATAGCTCCTTATCCCTCAGCCCCCCCCCCCTCCCAATGAGATCTCTCCTTCCCACCAGGTGACTAGTGTTAATTTACTTTACTTCTCCGCCAGACTGATCAATGTAGTAATATTGAGCATCAGTTTGTTGGTCAGTTTCTTTATCTAGTCAGTTTCTTTATCATCTTTAAGAAACCGATACCTCAAAATCTAAAAATAAAACACTTTTTTCACTAATACGTGACTAAATAAATAATAGCAAAAAGCAAGACAGATAGCTGTAATATTACTTACTGTACTAACTATATCACGGTAACACAACGGACAAAAATCTACATTGAATTTAAACCGTAGTAATCACTAGTAACTTCTAGTAACTTATAAGTATTAAAATTAGTCAGCTTCTTGTTTTATGTGAACCTCACAATATAGGACCACTCGAATACATTAGCTATAAAAAATGCCGAAGGAGTCAGAGGGCGTACAGGACCTCACAAAGCTATATACAAGCGATACATGTGTGAAATACTACGAAGAGCTCATGCAAAAAAGTCTTCTAGTTGAACGTTGCGAGATTGGAGGCAAATATTGCGAGAAATACCTCGTGCCAATCTTCAAAAAATGGGCCGAGCAGCTCAAAAAACCCCTAAACTTCGCTGACCTTTTGTGTTGCTATGGCAACGATACGCTGGCCTACGCCTATGGCTACTATCAAAAAGATTTCGCAGAAACTTGGTCATCGGATGATTTGTGTTATAATTTAGTCAAACCTCGTCAATTCCCTGTTAAAACTCTTGGAATTGATCGAAGCGAGAACGCTCTCAAGTTCGCTAAGAAGGCCGGAATCATGGACGAGACCGAAAAGATTGATTTCAACAATATGACTGATTCGGACAAGACAATCTTGCAGCAGCATCTCAAATGCACCAACATTTTATACATGAATTCAATGGCTGCTCTCGACGATGGAATCGTTGAACAAATAATCGAGTGGTTCTCGCAAGGAACTGAGCCAGGTATTAATTATTCAGAGCACCAATTTTGAAATGAAAATTCTTAAAAGAATTAGAAAATCAACCTATTTGTCTTAGGCTTCCGATGGAAAACTTAACTTTCAAAACAATGCATATTTACAGACTTTAAAAGGCATTCTGGAATATCGGCTAAATTTATTGTTCCCACCCCTCTTGATGGGGGGGATTTTATACTGGAATGGGTTTTTTTCAGACAATTTTGACCTATTGATATATTCATCGTACAGAGTTGCGAGTGGTATCATTAGAAAGCCCGTCCAGCGTAGAATATGGAATAACAAAGATTATTTTGAATTTCGTTTTCTAGAGCGAGTTATCGTGGTAAATTTTTGTGAATATTAGACCGATTTGCGTTATTTTTCACATTTTTGCCTAAAAATCAGTCAACTTGCTAAAATATGTAAAAATTGTTAACAATAGTACTGTTGATTTTATTTTTGAAGACAAAAAAGTATGGATGAAAATTTTTATTTGATTTTTTTGGCTAAATTTTTGGCAAAATATTTCAAAATTTAGCCTTTTTCATCAAATTGCCCGGAATAAGCTTCTTAAGTCCAATTTGATTAAAATTACCGGAGTTACACACCAAAAAACAACTAACACAATCTTTGTAAACTACAACTTGAGCTAGTCCTACTTCCACTTCCCTTCAGAGTAGTCTGGAATTAAAGTTTCGCCTTTGCTAGATTTCTATGATTATCAAAAATGCAGCATTTATTTTTGATCTTTTAACTAAAAAATTATCTAGAACTATAATATTCAAAACAATTGAGTGCTCTTAATGGACCAACAGCAATAGCAAGGCTGATTTTTGTCCAATCTTGAACTGTGAACAACCAAAAATTATTCGGATTGTAATGAGAGGGTCTCTTAAAAATTTTGATCTCTTTTATGTTAATTCAAGAACAGAGCAATTCAAATCAAAGCTCACTGTTGATAGGTCCGACTAGCTTCCTAAGCAGTTCAAAATCATTGTTTCTAGTTTCTT
The DNA here is from genome assembly GCF_964194025.1 of Convolutriloba macropyga. Lineage (NCBI taxonomy): Eukaryota > Metazoa > Xenacoelomorpha > Acoela > Convolutidae > Convolutriloba > Convolutriloba macropyga. The sequence continues at coordinate 69,911,994 of NC_134471.1, forward strand.
TACTCGAAAGATTATGGTCAATTTGACTTTTGAAAATGTTTGATTTTTAAATAAACAAGGGCTTATTGAAAATATTGGCTTATTGTAGCTTAGTATCAGCACAGAAAGAATGCTTCTTCTTCCTCTTCTTTCTACTGAATTAATGAATAATCTTTTTTTTTGCGGTTTTATGCGTTAAGTTATGGTTTTCTGGCTTTGATACCACTAGATTCCTTTTTGATTTTTAGGCATTGGCCCATTTTTCACGTTTTTTCCTCGTTTTGTCACATTATAGACAAGTCACACAATACATTATTGGCGTTCAAAATAAGACACAATGAACAAGTAAAAGTCTTTAGTGGCATAGATTATGTTTTGAATATCTCTCGAAGAACTTAATTGATTTTTTTATATGACTAACTGTCGTTTTTACTTCGTGTTTCGTATTTCAAAGTCGTATGAAATTTCCTGCATAATGACAGGTCTCATTGGCTTTTTGTGGAGAAAAAATGAGCCTAATTGTAATTTGAGAAGACAACTGGTTGCTTTCATGACTTTGAAAACAATTAAAACAAACATTACTATCCTATTTTTATTTATTTGGTACCTAGTCTCTTTAGTTATAGGTCACATATGACAGCATAACATTATTATCGTCAAGGGAAGGTCCATGCATACAAAATCTAATGTTTTTAAAGAATTCGTTATGAATTTACTGGCTTCGACACGCGTTTTTCGCAAAAAATAAACTAAGTTTTTATCAATTGAACATATTTTGAGGGGCAAATATGACTTTACGACTTTATGACAGCGTTTTCTCGCAAGTATTGATTGATTTTTTGTTTGTTGTCTCGTTTAATGTTGTTTTTGTAACCGCATAAAAAATTAAAGATAAGCCAATTTTTAACTTTGTTGGTTTTGTTCTTTTTTGTCCAATTGTTACAGAGCGTTATTATGGGTGGTCCCACGTCTTTTCTGGTGAAGTACAAGTTTCAGTTTTATCTGACGCTATTTTGACCTTGTTAATAAGTTTTTTTTTAAAATGGACAAAGTTTTGGAAGTAATTGTTTGTTGTTTTTGTCGTTTGATTGTTGTTCGTCTTGACTTGCCTTCTTAATAATGGCTGATCTCACCAATCTAAAGCGGCTTTTTTTTTACTCCACAGTCATTTGCGTCGGAGGGGATCTTTTTGTCCATACACAATTTTTTTTTAAAAAATACTTGAATTTTCGGGGTTTTTTTATCTGTTCCTCATTTGGTAGACATTTATACCAAAAATGTGGATGAGCGGGGTCGGAACTTTATGTGCAAACGCACATTACCGAGCCTCCTTGTTTTATATAATCTTTGAAATTTTACATCTGAAAGAGTTGGGTAAGGATTTGAGTTTCAATATAACATATTCAATGCGTTGTTTAATTTTAAAAACGAAGACAAATTTTTAGGGTATAATTTTGTCGAATGATGGTTGAAATGCTCGCTCAGAATTGTACTATAAATACTAAGGCATGCAAGATCATGAGGCAATAATACATTGAGAAATTGAATGTTATTAATCAGGAATGCTTATGATCGGTTTCATCTACCCTCATGACGGAGTAGAAAGAATGAACATGTGGAAACAGTTGATGCTCACCAAATTTGACTTTCTGGCCTCTGTTCCCTCAGCCAATCGGACTCTTTATGAGCACGAAGGTCAGGTCCTCGGACCCAAACATGGTATCTGGGATCGAACTTATTACGAGATGTGGTACCTCACCAGAAAAGTGGACCTAGGCCAAAAGTGAAAGCTGAAATTATTTCACTTCGCGCGTATCAACTTGCACCATCCGTTCGTTGAATGCTGAAAGTCTTTAACGGAGCTGATTAACATTCTTATGAGATTTAAAAAATTGCTACGAAGAGGGGTAGAACCTCTTGTACATTTACTCATACACAAGCTATTTACCTACCTCAGCGGTTAATAAGTAATAATAATAATAATAATAATAATATTTGATGCAGTTAATTTTTCTCATTGATGTCATACTCGATTATAGCTCTGAGAACAACGCTATTTTACCATGAAATACAAATTCAACAAACAATCTTTTCTAATAAACTGTTGTCTTGTCAATAATTATAGGAAAACTTACCAATAAGAGCCGGCGATACAGTAATGTAACTAGACTCTCCGATTCCCACTAGACCTCGGATCATGAGAAAAGCCCAGAAGTTGCTTGGTCCCACAAATGACCCCATTAAGGTGAAGAATGACCATGCCAAGATTCCTGTAATAAGGAAGCTGATTGCCACCTGTTGCTAAAGTGCTCTGTGTCAAAAAAGCTTGAGCGACTCATCGAGACAATTTCGGGTGTCACGAAGCTTCGGGGTTTCCACAATTATTGTTCCCATAATCAGAAACAATTGAGAGCCTAATTTTTTGTTCAAACAATTTTTTTATACACTTGTGGGAAAAGTGTGTGTGTGTGTGTGTGTGTGTGTGTGTGTGTGTGTGTGTGTGTGTGTGTGTGTGTGTGTGTGTGTGTGTGTGTGTGTGTGTGTGTGTGTGTGTGTGTGTGTGTGTGTGTGTGTGTGTGTGTGTGTGTGTGTGTGTGTGTGTGTGTGTGTGTGTGTGTGTGTGTGTGTGTGTGTGTGTGTGTGTGTGTGTGTGTGTGTGTGTGTGTGTGTGTGTGTGTGTGTGTGTGTGTGTGTGTGTGTGTGTGTGTGTGTGTGTGTGTGTGTGTGTGTGTGTGTGTGTGTGTGTGTGTGTGTGTGTGTGTGTGTGTGTGTGTGTGTGTGTGTGTGTGTGTGTGTGTGTGTGTGTGTGTGTGTGTGTGTGTGTGTGTGTGTGTGTGTGTGTGTGTGTGTGTGTGTGTGTGTGTGTGTGTGTGTGTGTGTGTGTGTGTGTGTGTGTGTGTGTGTGTGTGTGTGTGTGTGTGTGTGTGTGTGTGTGTGTGTGTGTGTGTGTGTGTGTGTGTGTGTGTGTGTGTGTGTGTGTGTGTGTGTGTGTGTGTGTGTGTGTGTGTGTGTGTGTGTGTGTGTGTGTGTGTGTGTGTGTGTGTGTGTGTGTGTGTGTGTGTGTGTGTGTGTGTGTGTGTGTGTGTGTGTGTGTGTGTGTGTGTGTGTGTGTGTGTGTGTGTGTGTGTGTGTGTGTGTGTGTGTGTGTGTGTGTGTGTGTGTGTGTGTGTGTGTGTGTGTGTGTGTGTGTGTGTGTGTGTGTGTGTGTGTGTGTGTGTGTGTGTGTGTGTGTGTGTGTGTGTGTGTGTGTGTGTGTGTGTGTGTGTGTGTGTGTGTGTGTGTGTGTGTGTGTGTGTGTGTGTGTGTGTGTGTGTGTGTGTGTGTGTGTGTGTGTGTGTGTGTGTGTGTGTGTGTGTGTGTGTGTGTGTGTGTGTGTGTGTGTGTGTGTGTGTGTGTGTGTGTGTGTGTGTGTGTGTGTGTGTGTGTGTGTGTGTGTGTGTGTGTGTGTGTGTGTGTGTGTGTGTGTGTGTGTGTGTGTGTGTGTGTGTGTGTGTGTGTGTGTGTGTGTGTGTGTGTGTGTGTGTGTGTGTGTGTGTGTGTGTGTGTGTGTGTGTGTGTGTGTGTGTGTGTGTGTGTGTGTGTGTGTGTGTGTGTGTGTGTGTGTGTGTGTGTGTGTGTGTGTGTGTGTGTGTGTGTGTGTGTGTGTGTGTGTGTGTGTGTGTGTGTGTGTGTGTGTGTGTGTGTGTGTGTGTGTGTGTGTGTGTGTGTGTGTGTGTGTGTGTGTGTGTGTGTGTGTGTGTGTGTGTGTGTGTGTGTGTGTGTGTGTGTGTGTGTGTGTGTGTGTGTGTGTGTGTGTGTGTGTGTGTGTGTGTGTGTGTGTGTGTGTGTGTGTGTGTGTGTGTGTGTGTGTGTGTGTGTGTGTGTGTGTGTGTGTGTGTGTGTGTGTGTGTGTGTGTGTGTGTGTGTGTGTGTGTGTGTGTGTGTGTGTGTGTGTGTGTGTGTGTGTGTGTGTGTGTGTGTGTGTGTGTGTGTGTGTGTGTGTGTGTGTGTGTGTGTGTGTGTGTGTGTGTGTGTGTGTGTGTGTGTGTGTGTGTGTGTGTGTGTGTGTGTGTGTGTGTGTGTGTGTGTGTGTGTGTGTGTGTGTGTGTGTGTGTGTGTGTGTGTGTGTGTGTGTGTGTGTGTGTGTGTGTGTGTGTGTGTGTGTGTGTGTGTGTGTGTGTGTGTGTGTGTGTGTGTGTGTGTGTGTGTGTGTGTGTGTGTGTGTGTGTGTGTGTGTGTGTGTGTGTGTGTGTGTGTGTGTGTGTGTGTGTGTGTGTGTGTGTGTGTGTGTGTGTGTGTGTGTGTGTGTGTGTGTGTGTGTGTGTGTGTGTGTGTGTGTGTGTGTGTGTGTGTGTGTGTGTGTGTGTGTGTGTGTGTGTGTGTGTGTGTGTGTGTGTGTGTGTGTGTGTGTGTGTGTGTGTGTGTGTGTGTGTGTGTGTGTGTGTGTGTGTGTGTGTGTGTGTGTGTGTGTGTGTGTGTGTGTGTGTGTGTGTGTGTGTGTGTGTGTGTGTGTGTGTGTGTGTGTGTGTGTGTGTGTGTGTGTGTGTGTGTGTGTGTGTGTGTGTGTGTGTGTGTGTGTGTGTGGTGTGTGTGTGTGTGTGTGTGTGTGTGTGTGTGTGTGTGTGTGTGTGTGTGTGTGTGTGTGTGTGTGTGTGTGTGTGTGTGTGTGTGTGTGTGTGTGTGTGTGTGTGTGTGTGTGTGTGTGTGTGTGTGTGTGTGTGTGTGTGTGTGTGTGTGTGTGTGTGTGTGTGTGTGTGTGTGTGTGTGTGTGTGTGTGTGTGTGTGTGTGTGTGTGTGTGTGTGTGTGTGTGTGTGTGTGTGTGTGTGTGTGTGTGTGTGTGTGTGTGTGTGTGTGTGTGTGTGTGTGTGTGTGTGTGTGTGTGTGTGTGTGTGTGTGTGTGTGTGTGTGTGTGTGTGTGTGTGTGTGTGTGTGTGTGTGTGTGTGTGTGTGTGTGTGTGTGTGTGTGTGTGTGTGTGTGTGTGTGTGTGTGTGTGTGTGTGTGTGTGTGTGTGTGTGTGTGTGTGTGTGTGTGTGTGTGTGTGTGTGTGTGTGTGTGTGTGTGTGTGTGTGTGTGTGTGTGTGTGTGTGTGTGTGTGTGTGTGTGTGTGTGTGTGTGTGTGTGTGTGTGTGTGTGTGTGTGTGTGTGTGTGTGTGTGTGTGTGTGTGTGTGTGTGTGTGTGTGTGTGTGTGTGTGTGTGTGTGTGTGTGTGTGTGTGTGTGTGTGTGTGTGTGTGTGTGTGTGTGTGTGTGTGTGTGTGTGTGTGTGTGTGTGTGTGTGTGTGTGTGTGTGTGTGTGTGTGTGTGTGTGTGTGTGTGTGTGTGTGTGTGTGTGTGTGTGTGTGTGTGTGTGTGTGTGTGTGTGTGTGTGTGTGTGTGTGTGTGTGTGTGTGTGTGTGTGTGTGTGTGTGTGTGTGTGTGTGTGTGTGTGTGTGTGTGTGTGTGTGTGTGTGTGTGTGTGTGTGTGTGTGTGTGTGTGTGTGTGTGTGTGTGTGTGTGTGTGTGTGTGTGTGTGTGTGTGTGTGTGGGGTGTAGAATCTCAACACTCCTCTTCGAATCGTAAAAAGGCGAACAGGGAGTAAATGGAATGAAAAACAGCAGGACAAGTCTTGAACTACAGATGGAAGAAATTAATTAAGTCAAATTGCGACATGAGAACAAAAACGTATTCTGGTTCAACTTAAAAACAGTTAGTTTGAAATTGCGGTTTTGATTTTTTTGCTGTTAACTGCAGAAACAGCAATTAAAAGCTAGCGAATGCAACATAATAAATCGATTAGTCAAAACAAATTTCGGAGAACATTAAAAAAGAACAGCTGCTAAATTTTTCCTCATTTTACTAAAAATCTGTGGTGTAAATATTTTCGAATTCAATCGCCACTAACCCAAAAATTACTCAAGACAAGAACTAGACCTTAAATAACATTGAAATGGTTCAAAACATTTCCAAAGAAAATATTAAAACAAAAATTTAAAACCCTTCAGTGAACAAAATTTGCCTCACATCTGTTCGAACAATGCTTTCTCACTTTACTTCAAAAGCACTTAACTTGAAATACTTCGGCCTGACCAAAATCATAATTCTAATTTGACTTTTCATTGTTATTTAAAAATCAAACAAACATATGAACCGATCGTAAAAAAAGACCGGAAGAATTCCGAAAAAAATTGAAGCTGGAACCGCGTTTTACGGTGACAAAACCTATTTAAAATAGTTGTCAATTGGCCTGAAAGAATTGAACCAATACAAAATTAAAATGCTCCAGAAAGCAAAAACGATTACACATCATAAGGTGCAATCAAATACAAAACAATTAAAAATACAACCCGAACAGAAAAAAATTTTTCTACCATATAGTTAGAATACAAAGATCAATAATTAAAAACAAAAAAGGCTTCCTCGTGATTTTCCTGAAAAGTTCATGATCACACAACAGCAAATTGTTTTCAGGCAACATGAGCCGGCACATTGCACGAAAAATAATGGCAATTGATAACGATGACCTCCATTGACGAGGTTTTCGAAAAAGAATCTAAGAGGCATCACAAATTACGAACAGTTGTTCTGAACTTGTTTGTATCAAAACATTAGACCCATTATTAAATAATAATTTCAAAACAAGTTATGAACTCAAATTTCAATACAAGCCTGAACTGTGCACCTTGAATATTATTACTCACCTCGTGTCGTCAACTGAACTTGCTTTTAGGTCCGACGCCTGATCAAAGTCAACACGGTAAAACACAAAAATCATATCCCGTAGAATAACGAAAACGACTCAAAGAGGGGTGCAATATACACTCCAAAATAACCGTTCCTCATTCAGAAATATCAAGAAAGAAGTAAAACAAAGAGTTTATTAATTAACAGAACCATAAGTATTTTGAGAATGTGTGGGAGAGTGGCAAGGGTGTGAGAGGATGGTGATTGGATAGGCGGTAGGTGCGGGGGGGGGGGGGGGGGAGGTAGTGGGAGCTGGGGTTGACGTTGGGAGGGGTTGGTGGGAAAGGGTAGAGGAAAGAGGTGCAGGTTTGGTGCGCGGGGTACGGGGAAAGAGCTCCATTGTAGCCCTTAGTGGTCATAACATGACTATTTAACTTCCAAAATAACCTTTTACTTGAAATTTAACAGCAGTTACTCATTACTAGTCAATAAAAAATAAGCTACCTTAACTCCAATACAAAAAAAAACAAAGATCAACATTCAAGAACAAGTCAACATTCGAATTTAGAGGTCATCGTTCGAAAAGAACGGAGTCAAGGTTTAAGTAATACAAACAACTTGCTTCAGCTAACAAAAATTGACTCAGTTGATTACCCATAACAACACGAAGAATGGTGAATTATAAACCTTACCTAAATCATCAAAGAAAAAAGGACAAAAAAAACAAAAAGTTATAGGAGTAAGAGACGTCGGCAGGGGAGATAGTGGTGGGGATGCAGCCGAGTTGGATATTAATGGGGGAGTGTTACCGGATGAAAACTTATTATGCTCTAAACCTAAATTTTAACAGTTGCTAATTACTATCTAGAAAAAAAAATGTACATTGCCTTCACTTCATCTGTCAGAAGGATAGAAAGAATAAACAACACAGCTGCCAGATTGCCAGAAAATAGCCGCCATAGCCTAATAGTCGCAAAAAGATCAGAAAAAACAGACAAGAAAAGAAATGTCTTTCATCAAATGCGGTTCCTTTTTTATTAACAATCTGTAAAACTTACTTGACCTTATTTCCTTGAATTAAAGTAAGTCATTTTGAGAGTCAGGAAGTCATTTTCGAGAGAACTAACTCAAGTATCGCAAGCTACTTCAACACGCAAATGAACAAATCACTAAAAGCGAAAAAAACGTGACGCACGCAATTCAGTTGAAATTGCGCGAATGAACAAAAAGCAGATTTGTAGTGATTGTGACGTCATGGTCGTAACAAAAATGATAGCACGAAGAATTCCCGAAACAACTCGAAGTCATACCAGCCGAAAGAACTGGCTTTTAAAACAGCTAATATCCACTTGCAGAATGCATTAATGCAGAGAACGCAATAGTCTCAAAGAACAAAAAAGGTAGTACAAACACACATGAAAACGGAATCATGCTATCAAAACAAGTTATCCCACCCCAAAATATCAGCCAAGCCTTAATCAGCTCAAACAGCTCCTTTTTGAAGAAAAGCAGAAAAAATGAAAAACTTTTGCATAACTTCTCAATGTTTTTGGTAAATTGCATAGAAAGAGACAACGTCGTAGCGAAAAAATTATAGGCATGAGGCTTTAATTCAATTACCACAAAATTACATATAATGGGTCAAAAAACGCAAGGAGACATCAGCAAAATAGTTCGAAAACCTTCAAACTAATCAACAAAAGGACAAAAGAAAAAAAACGTAAATCAAAGGAAAAAAGATATGAAGTCAAGCTATGACCCCCATAATATTCGTAGGAATTAATTATCAGTCAAAATATTTAAACGGCATTTCAAGCATATTCTCGGTGCCGCAATATATCACATGAAATCCATTCCAAACAAACAAAATCTAAGAGGAAGGATAAATCATTATTTTTTGACAACTGATAAAAGCAAAGCTTATTAGAACTTTAGATCTAAGATAAATGATAGACTGATACATGCTAGATTGCGGAGATTAAGGACAGAAACAAAAACACTTTAAACATAGCTGGCAGATTGCCAGAAAATAGCCGCAAAAGATTCGTAGATCGGCAGTCTAAAAAAACAGTAAAAAGACAGACCAAAAAAATCGTCTTTTCATTGAAGTCTGATCTGTTATATTTTGATTTAAAATCTGTATAAATTATTGCTGCCTCTATTAGCTGATCTCAAATAACCTTCATTTAGAGTGACACGCACCCATTTGACCTTACCTCTCTGAATTTAAGTAAATAAAAGTCAATTTAAAAGTGAGGAAGTCATTTTTGAGAGTGAGGTAAGTCAAGTTTGACCAAAAATTTAATCACGCGCATGAACAAAAAAAAACTCGCTCCACTAAGAGCGAAAAATGACGTCACAGGTGCAATTCAGTTGAAATTGCATGAACGAATGAACAAAAAGTGGCTGTGACGTCATATGGTCGTAACAAAAATCATGACGACGAAATAAAAAAAAAACCAAGAGAAGGCCAATAATAGCCCCAGCTATCGCTGTGCGGCTATTAAAAACCAAAGACCAGTTCTTGATTTTTGAAAGTTAAAAATCAAACTGAAAAAATGAAAATAACAATTACATTTCCCTATTTGGCATAAAAATGTATAGCCATCCTCCTGTAAAATTAAAATGTATAGACATAGTTCAAGGATTGGAAACAATAACATAACCGACTATCGTCGAAGCGAATTGCTCTCAAACGACGGGCGAGCGGTCGGCTTCGCCAGTAGCTGGCTACCGTTTAGTGAGGCTAGCTTTAGCTCAATTAGAGGGGTGTGAGGTGAGCGTATAACGGGGGCGGGGTTGTTGTGGGGTGGGGTGTGGTCAACCTCTAAAAATCGCTCTTCACACCATAAGTATCAGTCTTCAAAACAGTTTATGTGAATCGCATATTTTGAGACTAGTGAGCTGAAAGGCTCTCAGAGAACTTAATGCGCGCTGCGCGCTACCTGTTTGTCACGTTTTTTTAGGACGAAAAGTCAAATGGTTCAGACGATAAATCGGTCAAGCGAAAAATCGCATAAAAAAGACCAACAGGACTAATATAATTGCGAGTTCGTTTTAAGCAATTAAATATATTTTGCAGTAAAATTAAATTTTTTAAAATTGCACTTAAGAAAAAAATTGAACTCCCCAAAAAAAATGAACTCAATTTAAAATTGAGTTTTAAATATTGAACACCCCAAAATCATTTATTTATTAGTAAGAGAAACAAAATTTTACTTTTTCACCGTAAATTGGCTGTAGAGGTGAAGAAATCCAGAACATGAGAATGAGGGAGAAAGAGAGAGCTTACGCAGCCGTTAATGCGATGCAGCCAGGTTACAGATTTAAAACAGTTGTTTTAAAACTGTTTTTCAAAAATTTTCTTATTGTCAAACCAGGCTTTCAAGTAAGGGATGTGGATTCAAATGCAGTAGTATTTCATTTTTACAGTAGAAGCGTCTGCTTAGAACCCTTGAACTTTACCTGTCATAAGAATGTATTTGCGAGTGATCCGGTCACCCATGAATCCAAAGAGAGGAGCAAAGCACATGTAGACGAGGATGAACACAGTCTGAATAAGGCCGCCCATAGTATCTCCTATGTTAAAATAGTTCTGGATGTCTGACAGCACACCTGCTATTGTGTACCTACAACAAAAAGAAATCTTCAGCATCGACGTTATTTATGCAGTTAAGATCATGGCAGCTTCAAGGCTGTAAATGCATTATTTTTGGAAATTAAATGGCCTCGGCTATCAAAGATGATAAGTTTTGAATAGGAATTCATTTACAATTCGCATTCAAAACTTGCATAAAAGAAAATGTTTTCCCGGAATGTTTAAAACTCTTTGAACGTCTTCTGCTTAATCAAGTGAAAGAACACACAAATATATACTTAACGATACTCAATTTCAATTTCAAATGTATAAATCGTCCACAGATGCTGATTTACATTTGGTTGAAGACTTAGAGTATGATCGAAATCTGTTTGAGAAAGCAGTAACACTTTTTATTGATCTTCCGTCAGCGTTTAACAATATGGCACCAAATCTCTTGCAGACAGAAAGAATTGTCTAAAACTAGTGGAGATTTTCTCAGAAGAGACGAAAATCACCCAGCAGGTTCCTCAAGGAATGGTCTTAGGGCCTCTCAGTAATCTTTCTCTACGTCAATGACTTTCAGAAGAAGTACCAGGGAAATTTTGAAATTGTATCCACGCCAATTTGCAAAAAAAACGAAAGATGATTGCCTCAAAGAACACAAGCTGACAATGAATACTGATCAGACGAATGTTGATTCTTTTCGAGATAAAAATGATGATTTTGCCAATATTATTCCCAATCGAGAACAAAAAAGCGAATGAACACAGCAGATATTTGGGAATCCATATTGAATTGAACTTTAATACAGTTCTATCGGAATGCCCGCGGCACCTTACATGAAATACCTCTTGAAGCACGATTTATGTTGTTTAGATCCTTAGTACTCCACCTCTTGAATTTAGGTGCACATTTTTCAATCAAAATATTAATTTGTCAAAACAAGAGAAAAACCGACGATTGTAGCACCGAAGTATGCTACAAGAGAAATAGTGAAATAATAATTCAGCAAGCAGAAAGATCTTTTGAGGAAATCTGACATTTTGGCAGCGAAATTGCTATTCACTCATATAGCGTCTTTCAAAGCTACGGAGTCATATTTTCAGGCAACGCATCTCGAACTGAGTTTTTTTCCCTGGGGGAATTAATTTTTTGTGGAGAGAAATTAATGAGCAGGATAGCTTGTCATTTTAAAAGCAAGACACTATTCCCTGCAACGAAAAATCGAAATTCCCTGCATTGCGAAATCGAAAGAACTTCCTCGTGAATTACGTGTAATAAAATCTCAAGCAAAACTAACAGCAAAACTAACTATAAGAAAAAATAACAGAGAAATAAAAACGTGTACCATTCGAAGGAAACAATAGCTTCTTGAGAAGTTATTCTTATGTAAACAATATTTCAGACTTCTAAGTTTAGCCTGCTGGCTACGAAAACACTTGTCAAAACTTAAAAAATGTAATCTGATCACCATTTAATAGTATAAATTTAAGCAGCAGCATCTGGTTGTACTAAATTCTATTCTGTAACAATCAATGGCTATCAATTCTAACAACCAAAATTGTATCAGCAAAAAGTTTTACTTTCGCAGTAGTAACCGTGTATCTGCAGTAAAAATTAAAATTCCAAGTAAATTCATTTTAACATTTTAGTCTTACAGACGATTTTAAAAATCTTTGATTACCACCAGAAATGATTGTTGATAAATCTCCTCAAGAACAAACCTTCACGGAACATTCACGGATTTCATGTTTATTTTGTAATGTTCTCTTTTTTTTCTATAGGAACCAGGAATAACCAAGTTTTGAGCATAAAGCATTAATGCAATCATAAAGCAATAATATAATGGGCATTGATTATAATTTGTGTGACCTAATGAGTCGAGACTAGGAATAACAAATACAACGGAATAACGTCGGAGGAGTTGCTCTCAAACGAGCGGCGAGGGACTGGCTTTGGTAGTAGCTAGCTTACGCTCAGTGAGGATAAAGCGATGGAGCACGACAAGTATGGGTGGTTGGTTGCAAGTCTTCCTAAATTTCCCTCACTTCTCATCAGCTCTGGAGAATCGCGCCAAAAGCATTTTGATCTTTTGGTATTTTGGCGATTTGCTCATTTTTGTTCTTAGAATAAACATTACTCATTTACTTTACTTCTAGCGCTCGTTTTCCATCAAGCAGACACTATAACGTGATATTGGAACTCTGTTCTGTGAGCCAGTTATTTGTGAAAAACCTCATTAAAACAAATTGTTTCGTCAGATTTTCTCGTGATCACCAAATCTTATTGCAACTTATTCGTCCTCCCTGTAAAAAATCTTGCAAGGCACTAAGATTCTCGTGAGAAGCATCGTGTACTTCCTTTACGAAGTGTTATTATTGTTGAGCATGTTCTCCAAACCCTGCTATAATTCCAAAAAAACTTTACCATTTAAATCTAATCAATCAGTCAGCAATCCTTGTGTCAAGACAATGTGTCAATTTCAGGGTTTATATCATTGTTGGGCCCCTTAGTGTTTTTATACCCCCACTTACAAACTATGAGTTGTTATATAGCACTTTACAGCGAAAAAAAGTAGCACGTGCTCCTGGGGGTCTAAAATTATGTGCCCAAAAAGCTGCGAGGCAGAAAAGATCCAGGTATCTTTCCAAATCCTTTATGCGAGTCTGTCGCCGTCACGTGCAAGAACCAATAGTTGTGCTGTGGCGATAGCCCACAAGTCAAGGTCATGGTGATACAGGTCATTTGAAAGACTACTGAAAAGAACTCTGGGATTTACTAAGGATTTAAACTTACCTGTCAGTGTAATTGAGGAAGTTAATGCACGTGAATATAATATGTGCAAATATGGCCCTTCGTTTGGTGATGACCTTTCCCTTGACAGACACAGAGAGCTGATTGCCATTACTGTTAGCTGTGTCCGACCTACTATGTTCATTCTGCACAGACATACTTCTTCACAATTGCTTTGTTTGTAAAGAGCAGATAAATAGACCAGCCCGACAATATTAAAGTCGTGGTTGATAAAACTAAAGAAAGCAAGTAATTCACAGAATGATAACTAAATTCAACAAAAACTTCTTAAACTGTAATATGAGCAGTACAACTATGAGCACCACTAAACAGCAAAAGGTTTGCTAAGTAAGAATCTAACTAGCTAGCTCCGCCTGAGAAACAGAGTTAATAATTAATTTCTAAAACTACGACAAATACAGACTAACTACTGCAAAATTTTAATGATAAATCTCCACAAATCCTTCAATAAAACCGAAGAATAAGGCCCTGTAGTTTGTTAACATATATTTTCTGCTATTCAGCTCTTTACAGTAATGTTACGCAATTACCATATAATGTCAAATTAACAATAGCAAATTCAACACAACAACGAAACTAAGCAAAGAGTACCAATTCAAAGGTTTACTCTCGATTGGCTAAATTAGCAAATGAGGTGATGGTTTGGGACATTGTACTCGTTTCGGTAAGCTTGAAGAGTAAGAGTAAAATCGGTTTTCAGGAAGGTCATTCAATCAACGATGGTTATGTAATTTGAGACAATCGCGTCAAACTATCCGCTATCTGCATATTGGATTGTTAAGTAATGGTTAATTAATTGCCCAGACGTGTTTGCAGTAAGCTCATTGTAGATCTGAAACATATCGCGTACAAACTAGGAAGTGATATATATATATATATATATAGAGTTTCATGGCTTTCGGAATTTAGATATTACATAATGGCCAATTCAGAACTAAACCTAGTCCAAAAACGGAAGGTTCTTTTGTATGATACTTTGAAAAAAGTTTATCTTGTAAAACTATGTCACAATCTTGCAGTAAAGATTTTTGTTTATTAGTTGCCAACTTAAGGGCAGTGATTCAGTACAGAATAAGTCTCTTCGTTATTCTTGAAATTATGAATTTTGTTCTGATTCAGAGAAAATCAGAATCAACACGTCATCTCTTCTGAAATTAGGTCTAAATCAGTTATGAAATCTTTTTCTCTGGAAGTCTTCTGAATCAGCTTTGCTTAAAACCTAATTGAGAAAAAGTACTTAGCTTTCCACTACTTTTCCTCCGATGACATTTCCGTAGCTTGCTGTACGCATTGTAATTTTATATAACTTTTCTCTAAACCACAGGCAATAAGCAATCAAACGGTATTAGAAAAATTTAGGTTTTGAAACAATTCAATATCGAAATCTTAACTATCAACAAAAATGAATAGCATGTTACCAAAATAAAACTTCTCGAAAAAGACGTACGACCTGCTCATATAACAAAGCAAAAAAAAGTTTTCAAAATTCATAAAACAATTAACTAATTTCGCTTTAAAAAAACAACCCCACGATCAGAACTCAATCGTCACAAAAAATAGAGCTCGTCAAGTACAATTTTGTAGCATCATTACGGAGAAACTATACGGCTCGCATTTACACGAGAGGATATCATAAGCAATCGATTCAGCTATCTACTGACCGCGTTAAGTAGTTATATCGGAGCAAGAGTGGGGGGGGGTAAAAGGATGTACCTATGTATTAACATTAGGTATAGCCTATTTTCGTCCAATTTCCAAAGATGTACCTAAAAAGAGAGTGAGAACAATAGACCTGTCATCTTATCGTAATTACCCAGGGGTAATTATCTTAATTACCCCAGGGAAATGCATCCGCTCTAATGCACTTCAGCTAAACTTATCTACTTAATAAAATTCATCTGCAGAACTTTTACTTTCAAACTTTTCATTTACGCATAACTTTTTCGATTATCAATTTTTTTTTAATTTTCGATTATTAATGAAGTTTTGTTCTCAATAATTTCAAATTATTGGAAGTTTTTCGCAAAAGCTTCTTAAAAGTTTTTTTGAAAATTTAATTTTTTTTTCAATTTTTTTTACTCATGATGTGAAAGCATGCAAGAAACCGATTTTTTGGCATTTTCTTTTGGTAGTTTCTGTTTTTTTTCTCGGTAGTTTCAGTTTCAAAAACCCGAAACCGTTAAAAAAAATTGTATATAAAGTTGTTCTAATAATCGGTTGAAATTTTTTCACACAGATTTCAATGAAAAATACTAAAACACAGAAAACCATCACTGAAAATTTTTTTGTTTTTTTTTCGTAGTTTCAGATTCTGAAACCTCAAACTGAAAATTTTTTTTGGTCGAAAATATTTACTACAGTACAACTTTAGAAGGTATTTTTCGAAGTGAAGTTCAATGGTGGTAATTTCACGGTCAATTATAGATTATGCGTTTGGGTTTTTGTAGTTTTAGTTTCTCAAACCTCAAACTACAAAATAGTTTTATCGAGAATGGTATGCTATATCAACTCTCTATATGTTGTTTTTAAACAAAGCATTTGATAGTGACTTCTTTAACTCCTAGAAGTTACACTTTTTGGTTTTTTCTGAAGTTTCAGCTTCTGAAACCTGAAACCTCAAATTATTTTTTTTGGAACTGTTTGTTACAGTACATCTTTATAGCGTAATTTTTAACGCAGAATCCAATGGGCATAATTTAAAAGTCGTGAAAAGAGGACAAATTTGTATTTTATGAAGTTTTAGATTCTGAAACTTGAAACCAAAAAAAATTTTGGTAAAAAATACTCAATTCTTGTAAAAAATACCCTATTCTTGAAAAAATGAAAAAACCCATTTCATACCAAAAAATACCAAATTCTTGGCAAAAAATACCCAATTCTTACCAAAAACACCCAATTCTTGTCCAAAAATAGCCAATCGTTGTCAAAAAATACCCAATTATTGCCAAAAATTACCGAATTATTGGCGAAAAACCCAATTCTTGGCAAAAAATTCCAAAATCTTGAAAAAAAAACACTCCATTAATGTGAAAAATGCCCAACTATTGCCAACAGATCCCAGGTCTTGGTGAAAAACACCCAATTCGTGGCTTAAAATATCCAATTATTGTCAAAAACACCCAAATGTTAACCAAAAATATCAAACTGTTGCCAAAAAAAACAATTCTAGCCCAAGAATATCTGTTTCTAGTCATGAGTTACACAATTCATAGCAAAAATACCCATTTATTACCAAAATCTACAAAATTTTTACCAAAAATACCTAATTCCTGCGAAAAGGAACCTAGTTCTAGTAAAAATATCCCAATACTTGCCACACAGAGACACAAGTCTTGCCAAAAATACCCATTTTTACCACAAAAAAGCGAAATCTTGTCAGAAAATACCCAAATTGTAACCAAAATAACAAAATTTTATCGAATATTTATCTAAAATATATATAAAAATTAGACAATCTTGCAACCATCCGTTTTTCTCTAATTTATTATCAACAGTCCAATGATTTAGTGACCCTAAAACATCAACTTTTGAGATCAACTTTTGTGAAGACGAAACTTCTCAGGCGATCGATATAGGTTTAATGAGTACAAATTTGTCACGAATTTTTTGCTATTGTACAGAATTAGTCGTTAAAAGCTCTACGTCCTACTGAGTTTTACGTCCTACTATCTTCTCAATTAAGAACAATTAAGTGATCATTTTTTGTAAGAAGGCCACTGACCTCTTTGGAACAAAATTTACTCCAGCTACGTCATATGACTGCTGCAATTAGGGATACCTATGTATTGTATGGGGTCACTGAACTCATGTGAACAAAAAAGAATCCTTACTACTTACGATATTATTCCTAT
The DNA here is from genome assembly GCF_964194025.1 of Convolutriloba macropyga. Taxonomy (NCBI): domain Eukaryota; kingdom Metazoa; phylum Xenacoelomorpha; order Acoela; family Convolutidae; genus Convolutriloba; species Convolutriloba macropyga. Next base: position 69,928,859 of record NC_134471.1, read on the forward strand.
TTTATCAAAGCATGCACAGCTCACGTGCTTGAGGTCTTACTCATAGTATTGTAATAATTACGTCACTATTCCGTCATAATGATGTCATTTTTTATTGTAGTGCACAAACAAAAATTTAACTCATTGCGCTTATTCTCGTTCTCTTCAACAACTTAGCTATAGTTAGACTTTTTCATTTTTTTCGGAGACAATTTTAACCTCCTTTTCCTACAAACCTAAGTTTTCAGTTATAAACCTTTCAGTGGAGATTCTTCATCTCTAGGACATCTTCCTATTTCCCATTCCAGGTAAGTCAGCTCTGTTATAGAATATGAAAACAGACCAGAAAAGAATAAGGGGCTATTAAAATCATCGTACTCATTCGCAAAGAGCATATTATTTCTTCAGAGAGAAAGTTTTTTTCAATATCTGTATTTTCAATTTATTTAGGAGTTCAACCGTCGTCACCTAAAAAAGGCTGGAATAATGAATATCAAATCTGTGAAATTGAACGAAAATCTTAAGGCCCACTTCTTCTTCCCCGATTTCAATGATGATGTAGCAATTATAAAGGAGAGGAAGACGTGCTTCGGCTGGGTAGCTGAACCTCCATTCTCCATTCCGAGGCAGCTTCTAGTCTTCATTTTTGCAATCGAGAATTTGCCAGAAGTCTCTGTTCCATACAAACAGACAACTGTAGACTTCTACGAGAACCACATCGAAAACAAAACTTTACAAGTCTCAGACAACATGGAACTGAGCAGATCAGTCCGTGCACAATTTTGTGATTATGAGTTGTCCTATAGACCAATGTATGAAAATCAATTAGGATTTTTTGAGGAGGAGAGAGAACTTAAATTTCTCTGGTGTGTGTCTGACGAGTATGACAATTTGCAGGAGCAGAAGCCTGATCGGGATTGTGACGAGTGGGAAAATGGGTCACTGACAGGGAGTATTATCGCAATTATAGAAGGAGAGAACGCACTTGATCCCAAGTTAGACAACAAAAACCTGACCAGGCAGTCCCTTTTGCGTGTTTTTCTTCAGACACTTGACAAGATGCATTGAAAGAAGTACAGGGAGCATCGAGTGTTGAAAATACTTCAATCAAGTCTGCCAGAACCATCCTTAGAACTGTACTCAATGATTATACAGAGTACCAAGATCATATTTTATCTAATGAAGCAAGTGAAAAAATATCTGAAAAAACTTCCCTCAAATCTGAGCAACCAGCGTCTTGTACACAAAAGACTGTCAAGAGAAGGGCTCCTGCTGTCAATAACCCTGCAAGAGTGGGAAGTAAAAATTCAGATGGTGATGAAAACGAAGACAAAATGTGTCCTCCATCGTGCAAATTGAGACGAGCTGCTGAGTTGTATAGTAACTAAAATAACAGGCTGAGAAGTTATTTCTTTGACTGATCATCTGTTTGTATTTCCGGTATAATTTCAGATCCAAAAACTATTATTTCCTGAGGTGACTAATTGACTGTTTAATTTGTAATATTCTTTTTTTACACTCAGAAAAAGCTGAATTTCATGTATGCTTTTGAATTGATACTTTGATAATATAATTTATTTGAGTTTTACAAATGCATTTTCGAAATTAACTTTTATTTAAAGTTCAATTTTGAATTAAAATTTATGTCAAAAAATGCCAGTTTTTGTATTATCTGTTTTTTTCTCAAAAATGGTGGTTAACGATGAAAAAGGCTTGTTTTCATAAAATGTTTTTTCAAAAACGCGGGTCTTTTTGGCTTCTGCAATGAACTCCCGGCAGCTGATACTGGATGATGCAAAGCGATTACAGTGATAATTTCGAAGCAAACTCCAGCAGCAAGTCTTCCCATCAGAATATTGAAATAAGCGTGCTGCCTTTGATAATAGATTACCTGGTCATTTAAAAGAAGAATTCTTGGCAGGAATTTTTAGAAATAGATACTCATACAAATCGTTAAGTGTACAATTTACAATTTTTAAAAAAAAAAAGTTGAAAACCTTGTGCATAAATTTTTTAAAGTTTTGAAAAAAAATATTCTTTTACTATCCCATTTTTTTTTCAAAAAAGTCGTTTTTTTTAACAAAAGGTTTCTTTTTTCATTTTTCCATTTGTCAGTTTTTGAAGTTTTTTAGAGTGAAGTTTTGAATTGAATCATTTTTTTAAATGAAAATCTTTTTTACCAAAATGATTTTTTTTTGAAAATTGTTGTGTTTTACACACTGTTTTTATTAAAAATGTAAATCTTGATGTTTTTTTATTTTTTATTTCTCCTTTTTTTCTGTTTTTTATTTTTTTTATGTAAAAATTTAAATTCAATCAAATTTTTTTTTGAAAAAACAAAGTTTTACTAAAATAATTTTTCTTTCAAAAATGCCGTTTTTTACATAAGGTTTTTAACAAAAAATGCAACTTGTGTTGTTTTTTATTTTTCCTTTTTTTTCTGTTTTTGAATTTTTTTTATGTAAAATTTTAAAAATTTTTTTCGAAAATTTTTGTTTTACTAAAAAAAATTTTCTTTCAAAAATGCCGTTTTTTACATAAGGTTTTAACAAAAAAATGCAACTTGTGTTGTTTTTTATTTTTCTATTTTTTCCTTTTTTCTGTTTTAGAATTTTTTAATGGAAAATATGAAATTTAATTATTTTCCTTTTTGAAAAAAGTTTTACTAGAATAATTTTTTTTCAAAAATGCCGTTTTTTACATAAGGTTTTAAACAAAAAATGCAACTTGTGTTGTTTTTCATTTTTTTATTTTTCCTTTGTTTTCTGTGTTTGATTTTTTTAATGTAAAATTTTAAAATTTTTTTTCGAAAAACTTTGTTTTACTTAAAAAAATTTCGTTCAAAAATGCCGTTTTTTACATAAGGTTTTTAACAAAAAATGCAACTTGTGTTGTTTTTTATTTTTCTATTTTTCCTTTTTTTGTTTTTGAATTTTTTAATGTAAAATATGAAATTTAATTGATTTCTTTTTCGAAAAAACAAGTTTTACTATAATAATTTTTTTTTTCAAAATGTCGTTTTTTACATAAGGTTTTTAACAAAAAATGCAACTTGTCGTTTTTTGTTTTTTCTTTTTTCTGTTTTTGATTTTTTTAATGTAAAATTTTAATTTTAAATATTTTTTTTGAAAAAAACAAGTTTTACTAGAATAATTTTTCTTTAAAAAAAATGCCGTTTTTTACATAAGCTTTTTAACAAAAAATGCAATTTGAAATGTTTTTTGTTTTTCTATTTTTCCTTATTTCTGTTTTTGAAGTTTTTTATGTAAAATTTTTAATTTAAATAATTTTTTTGCAAAAACAAGTCTTTCTAGAATAATTTATCTTTCAAAAATGTCGTTTTTTACAAAGTTTTTACCAAAAAATGCTATTTTTGTTTTTTATTTTTCTATTTTTCAGTTTTTGAATTTTTTATTGAATTATTTTTTTTTCTTAAAAAACGTTGTTTTCTAAAATATTTTTTTTTTCAAAAATGCCGTTTTTTACATTATGTATTTAACAAAAAATGTGAATTTTGTTGTTTTTTACTTTTCTGTTTTTGCTTTTTTCAGTTTTGGAAGTTTTTTTTGTAAAATTTTTAATTTAATTTTTTTTTGAAAAAACATTGTTTTAGTAAAACAATTTTTTCCAAATGTCGTTTTTTGCATACTATTTTCAACAAAAAATGTAAGTTTGACGTTTTTTCTTATTCTATTTTTCAGCTCTTGATGTTTTTTGCAATTTCTTTAGCAAAGCAGAAAATTGAAAAAATCAATGTATTACAATTATTCCAAAAATCAATTATTTATACAATTATTTATTACAAATTAATACACTTATTAATAAAATTTGAGGAAATCTATAACAAATCGAGCTTTTGATGAGAAGCATATTTGTTTTAATTTTTCATTTTAAACAATTACATTTTTATTGATATCCTTTTCTTCTTGAGAAATTCCGATTTATTCATTGTCTTGTGATAAACATACTTCAGAGTAATCCCCGGGGTACCGGTGTCGCGTGGTGACAATTACTGGCTTCAAGCATCCCTAGCGTGCATCTCTGGATGTTGTTCGGAAATAAAAGATCGTTGGGCGCGCAGAGCCGCGATCAACGAACTTTTATTTCCGAACAACATCCAGAGATGCACGCTAGGGATGCTTGAAGCCAGTAACTGTCACCACGCAACACCGGTACCCCGAGCTTACTCTGAAGTATGTTTATCACAAGACGATGAATAAATCGGAATTTCTCAAGAAGAACAGGATATCAATAAAAATGTAATTGTTTAAAATGAAAAATTAAAACAAATATGCTTCTCATCAAAAGCTCGATTTGTTATAGATTTCCTCAAATTTTATTAATAAGTGTATTAATTTGTAATAAATAATTGTATAAATAATTGATTTCTGTAATAATTGTATTACATTGATTTTTTCAATTTTCTGCTTTGCTAAAGAAATTGCAAAAAACATCAAGAGCTGAAAAATAGAATAAGAAAAAACGTCAAACTTACATTTTTTGTTGAAAATATTATGCAAAAAACAACATTTGGAAAAAAATTGTTTTACTAAAAATGTTTCAAAAAAAAATTTAAATTAAAAATTTTACAAAAAAACTTCCAAAACTGAAAAAAGCAAAAACTGAAAAGTAAAAATCAACAAAATTCACATTTTTTGTTAAATACAATGTAAAAAACGGCATTTTTGAAAAAAAATATTTTAGAAAACAACATTTTTTAAGAAAAAAATAATTCAATAAAAAATTCAAAAACTGAAAAACAGAAAAATAAAAAACAAAAATAGCATTTTTTGGTAAAAACTTTATGTAAGAAACGACATTTTTGAAAGATAAATTATTCTAGAACGACTTGTTTTTGCAAAAAAATTATTTAAAATAAAAATTTTACACAAAAAACTTCAAAAACAGAAATAAGGAAAAATAGAAAAACAAAAAACATTACAAATTGCATTTTTTGTTAAAAACCTTATGTAAAAAACGGCATTTTTTAAAGAAAAATTATTCTAGTAAAAATTGTTTTTTCAAAAAAAATATTTAAAATTAAAATTTTACATTAAAAAAATCAAAAACAGAAAAAAGGAAAAACAAAAAACAACAAGTTGCATTTTTTGTTAAAAACCTTATGTAAAAAACGACATTTTTGAAAAAAAAATTATTCTAGTAAAACTTGCTTTTTCAAAAAAGAAATTAATTAAATTTCATATTTTACATTAAAAAATTCAAAAACAAAAAAAGGAAAAATAGAAAAATAAAAAACAACACAAGTTGCATTTTTTGTTAAAAACCTTATGTAAAAAACGGCATTTTTGAACGAAATTTTTTTTAGTAAAACAAAATTTTTCGAAAAAAAATTTTAAAATTTTACATAAAAAAAATCAAACACAGAAAACAAAGGAAAAATAAAAAAAATGAAAAACAACACAAGTTGCATTTTTTGTTTAAAACCTTATGTAAAAAACGGCATTTTTAAAAAAATTATTCTAGTAAAACTTGTTTTTTCAAAAAGGAAAATAATGAAATTTCATATTTTACATTAAAAAATTCAAAAACAAAAAAAAGGAAAAATAGAAAAATAAAAAAAACACAAGTTGCATTTTTTGTTAAAAACCTTATGTAAAAAACGGCATTTTTGAACGAAATTTTTTTTAGTAAAACAAAATTTTTCGAAAAAAAATTTTAAAATTTTACATTAAAAAAATCAAAAACAGAAAACAAAGGAAAAATAAAAAAATGAAAAACAACACAAGTTGCATTTTTTGTTCAAAACCTTATGTAAAAAACTGCATTTTTGAAAAAAAAAATATTTTAGTAAAACTTGTTTTTTCAAAAAGGAAAATAATTAAATTTCATATTTTCACTTAAAAAATTCAAAAACAGAAAAAAGGAAAAATGAAAAAATAAAAAACAACACAAGTTGCATTTTTTTGTTAAAACCTTATGTAAAAAACGGCATTTTTGAAAGAAAATTTTTTTTAGTAAAACTAAAATTTTCGAAAAAAATTTTTTAAAATTTTACATTAAAAAAATCAAAAACAGAAAACAAAGGAAAAATAAAAAAATGAAAAACAACACAAGTTGCATTTTTTGTTCAAAACCTTATGTAAAAAACTGCATTTTTGAAAAAAAAATATTTTAGTAAAACTTGTTTTTTCAAAAAGGAAAATAATTAAATTTCATATTTTCACTTAAAAAATTCAAAAACAGAAAAAAGGAAAAATGAAAAAATAAAAAACAACACAAGTTGCATTTTTTGTTAAAAACCTTATGTAAAAAACGGCATTTTTGAGAGAAAAATTATTTTAGTAAAACTTTGTTTTTTCAAAAAAAAATTTGATTGAATTTAAATTTTTACATAAAAAAAATAAAAAACAGAAAAAAAGGAGAAATAAAAAATAAAAAAACATCAAGATTTACATTTTTAATAAAAACAGTGTGTAAAACACAACAATTTTCAAAAAAAAATCATTTTGGTAAAAAAGATTTTCATTTAAAAAAATGATTCAATTCAAAACTTCACTCTAAGTCTACAGTCGTCTGTTTGTATGGAACATAGACTTCTGGCAAATTCTCGATTGCAAAAATGAAGACTAGAAGCTGCCTCGGAATGGAGAATGGAGGTTCAGCTACCCAGCCGAAGCACGTCTTCCTCTCCTTTATAATTGCTACATCATCATTGAAGTCGGGGAAGAAGAAGTGGGCCTTAAGATTTTCGTTCAATTTCACAGATTTGATATTCATTATTCCAGCCTTTTTTAGGTGACGACGGTTGAACTCCTAAATAAATTGAAAATACAGATATTGAAAAAAACTTTCTCTCTGAAGAAATAATATGCTATTTGCGAATGAGTACGATGATTATAATAGCCCATTATTCTTTTTTTGGTCTGTTTTCATATTCTATAACAGAGGTGACTTACCTGGAATGGGAAATAGGAAGATGTCCTAGAGATGAAGAATCTCCACTGAAAGGTTTATAACTGAAAACTTAGGTTTGTAGGAAAAGGAGATTAAAATTGTCTCCGAAAAAAATGAAAAAGTCTAACTATAGCTAAGTTGTTGAAGAGAACGAAAATAAGCGCAATGAGTTAAATTTTTGTTTGTGCACTACAATAAAAAATGACATCATTATGACGGAATAGTGACGTAATTATTACAATACTATGAGTAAGACCTCAAGCACGTGAGCTGTGCATGCTTTGATAAAATAGGAATAATATCGTAAGTAGTAAGGATTCTTTTTTTGTTCACATGAGTTCAGTGACCCCATACAATACATAGGTATCCCTAATTGCAGCAGTCATATGACGTAGCTGGAGTAAATTTTGTTCCAAAGAGGTCAGTGGCCTTCTTACAAAAAATGATCACGTAATTGTTCTTGATTGAGAAGATAGTAGGACGTAGAACTTTTAATGATTAATTCTGTACAATAGCAAAAAATTCGTGACAAATTTGTACTCATTAAACCTATATCGATCGCCTGAGAAGTTTCGTCTTCACAAAAGTTGATCTCAAAAGTTGATGTTTTAGGGTCACTAAATCATTGGATTGTTGATAATAAATTAGAGAAAAACGGATGGTTGCAAGATTGTCTATTTTTTATATATATTTTAGATAAACATTTGATAAAATTTTGTTATTTTGGATACAATTTAGGTATTTTTTGACAAGATTTTGCTATTTTGTGGTAAAAATGGGTATTTTTGGCAAGACTTGTCTCTGTGTGGCAAGTATTGGGATATTTTTACTAAAACTGGGTTCCTTTTCGCAGAAATTAGGTATTTTTGGCAAAAATTTTGTAGATTTTGGTAATAAATGGGTATTTTTGCTATGAATTGTGTAACTCATGACTAGAAACAGATATTCTTGGGCTAGAATTGTTTTTTTTTTGGCAACAGTTTGAAATTTTTTGGGTAACATTTGGGTGTTTTTGACAATAATTGGATATTTTGAGCCACGAATTGGGTGTTTTTCACCAAGACCTGGGATCTGTTGGCAATAGTTGGGCATTTTTCACATTAATGGAGTGTTTTTTTTTCAAGATTTTGGAGTTTTTTTGCCAAGAATTGGGTTTTTCGGCAATAATTCGGTAATTTTTGGCAATAATTGGGTATTTTTTGACAACGATTGGCTATTTTTGGACAAGAATTGGGTGTTTTGGCAAGAATTGGGTATTTTTTGCCAAGAATTTGGTATTTTTTGGTATGAAATGGGTTTTTTCATTTTTTCAAGAATAGGGTATTTTTTAAAAGAGTTGAGTATTTTTTACCAAAAACTTTTTTTGGTTTCAAGTTTCAGAATCTAAAACTTCATAAAACACAAATTTGTCCTCTTTTCACGACTTTTAAATTATGCCCATTGGATTCTGCGTTAAAAATTACGCTATAAAGATGTACTGTAACAAACAATTCCAAAAAAAATAATTTGAGGTTTCAGAAGTTGAAACTTCAGAAAAAACCAAAAAGTGTAACTTCTAGGAGTTAAAGAAGTCACTATCAAATGCTTTGTTTAAAAACAACATAAAGAGAGTTGATATAGCATACCATTCTCGATAAAACTATTTTGTAGTTTGAGGTTTGAGAAACTAAAACTACAAAAAACCCGAACCCATAATCTATAATTGACCGTGAAATTACCACCATTGAACTTCACTTCGAAAAATACCTTCTAAAGTTGTACTGTAGTAAACATTTTCGACCAAAAAAATTTTTAGTTTGAGGTTTCAGAATCTGAAACTACGAAAAAAAAACAAAAAAATTTTCAGTGATGGTTTTCTGTGTTTTAGTAATTTTCATTGAAATCTGTGTGAAAAAATTTCAACAGATTATTAGAACAACTTTATATACAATTTTTTTTAACGGTTTCGGGTTTTTGAAACAGAAACTACCGAGAAAAAAAACAGAAACTACCAAAAGAAAATGCCAAAAAATCGGTTTCTTGCATGCTTTCACATCATGAGTAAAAAAAAATTGAAAAAAAAATTAAATTTTCAAAAAAAACTTTTAAGAAGCTTATGCGAAAAACTTCCAATAATTTGAAATTATTGAGAACAAAACTTCATTAATAATCGAAAATTAAAAAAAAATGATAATCGAAAAAGTTATGCGTAAATGAAAAGTTTGAAAGTAAAAGTTCTGCAGATAAATTTTATTAAGTAGATAAGATTAGCTAAAGTGCATTAGAGCGGATGCATTTCCCTGGGGTAATTAAGATAATTACCCCTGGGTAATTACGATAAGATGACAGGTCTATTGTTCTCACTCTCTTTTTAGGTACATCTTTGGAAATTGGACGAAAATAGGCTATACCTAATGTTAATACATAGGTACATCCTTTTAACCCCCCACTCTTGCTCCGATATAACTACTGCGTTACAGTAAGTGGAAAAATCTGCAGAAATGGGGAACAAGTTGGTTAAAAAGGAAAACAACACATTAATGTCATACGAACAGTTTTCAAATGGCAGATTGACAAACTACTTCTACTGTTATAGAGGTCTAATGTTACAGACAGGCTATGTAGACTATTCATTTTTATATTCAGAAATTTCAATTATAAAGAACCATGTCGAATTATCACTTTTAAAACAAATGAAAACAGGCTACGAAAGTGGTGTTTAAAATTGAATTGTCTCTGAATTAGAGTTTTTGATCCTCTATTACGCGGCGTTACAAAAATGCAATTCTAATAACCCAAACAAGAGCACGAGTAAGCACGCCCTTCAAAACTATTATGCGCAGCCAGGCCTAGAAAATGCCCTCTTTGCTTTTCACACCTGTAGTACACCTCATGATTTTTAAAAGTAACCAATGGATATTCAACTTTTTGGTAATCCTCGTTTGGTAAATTAGATAAACATAGCCCAGATTTTTGAACATATCCTAGATGGCTGTAAATAGCCAATACATTCCTTTCACTTTAAGTGCGATTGAAACGGTTAAGGGGAGAATGAGACGAAAAATTTTTTCATCGAGTGAGTGATCTAATTTAGTCTAAAGTACATTTCCTCTGAATAAATGCAATGAATTTTTCTTTCTGAAGTGAATGTCTAATACAATTGAAGTGCTCAAACAATTGGCGAAGTTTCCGGTTTCAACTATCGACTGAACAACAAAGGACTGACAAGAGGAATTTAAACTCCGTGTACTCGAAACAGAGAGCGGTAAGTCAAGATAAACCGACTCACATAGGAAGATTTGTTCTCGAACAATACACGGGGGCTATTTAATTTAGGGGGTGTCGCTTACAAATGTTTTATTGGCGAAAAACACCGCAGAGGTGTTCCAAACCAGATTCCAGTATCCCAACTCCAGAATTCCAGTTCAAAATCTTCGCCACTAAGCTACAAGGACGTTGGCGTTGGTTTTTTCTCCCTCACAATCGCTTTAAGATAGAAAAAGAGCAACTTATATCACTCAAAAACTCGAGCGTCGCTCAAGAATTCAAAGAAAGATCTAGAGCAATCTTCAAACTTAATTCGAGAGCACTTAAACAATTAAGCATCAGAAGAAAAAATATGTTCAACCCATAAAATGAGCAAAGCATCGAATTTTTTAATCGTGTTTGCTTTACTTGCGGCAGATTATTCGATCGCTAGTCATACTGATTTCTGTACAACATACTGACAGTTCAGACCGCTGAAAAAATGGTTATTTAAATATCAATCGATTTAGCTAACTATTGACCGCGTTACAGTAAGTGGAAAAATCTGCAGAAATGGGAAGCAAGTTGGTTAAAAAGGAAAACAGCACACTAATGTCATACGAACAGTTTTCAAATGGCAGATTGACAAACTACTTATATTGCTATACAGGTCTAATGTTACAGAGACAGGCTATGTAGACTATTCATTTTTATATTCAGAAATTTCGATTATAAAGAACCATGTCGAATTATCACTTTTTAAAACAAATGAAAACAGGCTACGAAAGTGGTGTTTAAAATTGAATTGTCTCTGGATTAGAGTTTTTGATCCTCTATTACGCGGCGTTATGAAAATGCAAATCTAATAACCCAAACAAGAGCACGAGTAAGCATGCCCTTCAAAACTGATATGCGCAGCCAGGCCTAGAAAATGCCCTCTTTGCTTCTCACACCTGTAGTCCCTGTAGTCCACCTCATGATTTTAAAAGTTACCAATGGATATTCAAATTTTTGGCAATCCTCGTTTAGTAAATTAGTTAAACATAGCCCAGATATTTGATCATATCCTTGATGGCTGGAAATAGGCAATAAATTTCTTCGACTTTTAGTGCGATTGAAACGGTTAAGGGGAGAATGAAGACAATAAATTTTTTCATCGAGCGAGTGATCTAATTTAGTCTAAAGTACATTTCCTCTGAATAAATGCAAAGAATTGGCCGAGTTTCCGGTTTCAACTATTGACTGATCAACAAAGGACTGACAAGAGGAATTTAAACTCCGTGTACTGGAAACAGAGAGCGGTAAGTCAAGATAAACCGACTCACATAGGAAGATTTGTTCTCGAACAATACACGGGGGCTATTTAATTTAGGGGGTGTCGCTTACAAATGTTTTATTGGCGAAAAACACCGCAGAGGTGTTCCAAACCAGATTCCAGTATCCCAACTCCAGAATTCCAGTTCAAAATCTTCGCCACTAAGCTACAAGGACGTTGGCGTTGGTTTTTTCTCCCTCACAATCGCTTTAAGATAGAAAAAGAGCAACTTATATCACTCAAAAACTCGAGCGTCGCTCAAGAAATCAAAGAAAGTTCTAGAGCAATCTTCAAACTTAATTCGAGAGCACTTAAACAATTAAGCATCAGAAGAAAAAATATGTTCGACCCATAAAATGAGCAAAGCATCGAATTTTTTAATCGTGTTTGCTTCACTTGCGGCAGATTATGCGATCGCTAGTCATACTGATTTCTGGACAACATACTGACAGTTCAGACCGCTGAAAAACTAGTTATTTAAATATAATAAGGAACATATTTGATGTAGTACATTTTTCATTGCCTGCTCAACAATAATTGGGAATCAATCTAGCAGTTCCTTCATTCTAGTAGTTCTAAATCTGATCTATCTGAGACAAGGTCAATATTAAACAATTTAGGCCTCTCAGAAAAATAGAAGAAAGCAAATATCAGATGAAGAAAAGTGCCTTTTGAAGAGTCTTTTAAGTCTTTCAAAAGTGGCATAAAGTCTTTTAAGCGTTTAAGTCTTCTTTAATAAGTTTTGTTCAGCAATGGTTTTCCAAACGCGCCTCGACCAGAAAGAAGAGAGATTTCAAGGGAAGAAAAAATAATCACGCACAAAAAATTGATTGATCACAGTTTGTTCTGAGACCACGGCTCAAAATTATTAATATTGTACGTTGTTCAATTTTTCACAGAAATAGTATCCGCATTCTCAATTTAGTAATATCACTAAAAACGTTTTTTGTACACTGAGTACACAAATTTAAAGGGTATATTCAATGAAAAACAGCTAAAACTGCTATTTTGAAAACATAAGCGGCAAACGTGGGAAGAATTACTCCTCTACAAAAATAGGGGAAGCTCAAATCTATTGCAGCCAGAAGAGGGGAAGGTAAGTAAATTCATCAAGTTGGGCTTCAAATGACGTCATTAGAGGTTAGTATATACCACTATTACGACTAATAAAATCTAGAAAAAAATGACAGCAATTTTGGCGCTCAGCAGCTGACACTTGTTATGAGAGGGAAATTTAGATCACGCAAAACAAAAATCAAGGGCGTCAAAATCACTCGAACGTCCAAGCAAAAATTTTGCATAAAGATCAAATGTTTGCAATAATTTCTTCAAACTTCGTTCGAGAGCAATAAAAAACAGTTTTCAATTACTGATTTTAAGTTGCCCTTAGCCTTCTAACTTTCGACTGCCAACAAATGACGCGGCCGCTGACAATATTGGTTTCCGTAAAACTGACAGTTTAAAACGCTGAAAAACGTTGAGAACCAAAAATTATCCAAAACTTATTTGTGGGAGGCGATTTTCTAGTGCCTGGTCAACAAAAATTGAATTGCGCTCAGTCAAGTGGTCCTAAATTTGATCAAATTGTGTCGAAATCAATTTAGAAAAATAGCTCATCACAAGCTCTAAGTTGAAAAAAGATCGTGAGCAGAACAGTTTCAATTACAATTTTGATTAACAGTTACACAAACTGTAATAACTGCCGCGGCTATTAATCAACAGCTCAAATGCTACTCTTTTATAGAATTGACCATCGTTTATTAGGTCATCAAGTGATGCTGGGAGATCTAAACCCCTTAAAATACACTTCACATCATGAATTTACCGCCTGGACAGTCCTCTTGATGACTTTACAGTGACTTACTGCCCTCGGACTAGACTCAGTTTATCCCATCTCTGTACACGACACTCCCAAAAAGTTATCGGTCAGGCGAAAAGTGCTAACCAAATTATTCGCCGTACAGACAATTGCACCAAAAGATCAATAGTACTAAGATAGCTGCTAAAAAACTTATTTGAGAGCAACTACTACAAACATAACCAACTAACGTCCAGCGAATTGCTCTCAAACGACAGGCTGGCTTCGTCAGTAGCTAGGCACGATTTAGTGAGGCTAGCTTTAACCTGATTGAAGGGGCGTAAGTGAGCGCAGCGGGGGAAGGGGGGGTGCACCGGGGGGCTGATGGGGTGGCAACAGTGGGCGGGGAGAGGGGGGTCAATCTCTATCAATCTCCAAGAACCGCCCTTCGCACCATAAGTATAAGTCTCCCAAACAGATTTTGTGCCTCTGTGAATCGCATACTTGAAGACTAGTAAGCTGAAAGGCTCTAAGAGCACTCTATGCCCGCTGGGCGCTACCTGTTTATCCCGTTTTTGAGGACGAAAAGTCAAATGCGTCAGACGAAAAATTGGTCAAGCGAAAAATTGCACAAAAAAGACCACAGGACTAATATAATTGCTACAAACTTCGTTTGCGAGCAATTAAACACCGTTTGGAAGCATTTAAAAAGTCATCGTATCAAGGCGTCTATTTTCACGAGAACTCTTACAAATTACAAACTTCTGAGTATAATGGAAACAACCAAATGACTAACGTCGGACGAATTGCACTTGAACCAACTGCCGTGGACTTGATTCTATTGTAGCCTGATCATGACCGGTGGGTTTGGCATGTGAAGGGACAAGGGACACCAAACACTGCGCACTTTTCGTTTGGGTTTTGGTAGTACCCTGCCCCGAATCTAGTCCAGTCGCTTTAGAATTCTGACTGAGATAACAATTTAGATCACGCAGAGATCACTAAGTCAAGGACGTAAAAGACAGTCAGAAAGTGAAAGTAAAGAAAAACTGATGGGGGATAAAAGTCGCTCGAAGAGTCAAAACCGCCAAGCATTTTTTTTTCAAGAAACACGACTACAATAATTGTTTCAAACTTCGTTCGAGAGCAATTGAACATCAATCGACATCGAATTTGGTTGTTTACGAGACGCTAAGATCCCTATTCACAGGGCACGAAAAGTTCAGGAAATTCACTGCCTTAAATTACAGTGTTCTGTAGAGCTTTGCTATTTCAATTATGTCTGCTCTCAGAGGAAATTGTCATATGATATCTTCGCAAATGGAGTTATGATATATTCACGTGAAACCTCCATTTTTTTTCCAGAAAAGGTAGAAAACAGGATAACACGACAAAAATTAATCCAATGTTCGCTGTACTGATTCCATATTCCAGCACAGAATCATTTTAAACCCATTTCTCAAAAACGGACAAAACAATGAGAAAATAGAATTCAATTGGATAAATAGACTTTGCTTCGTTAACTTGCAATCGTTAAGCTACTTGAGTAACAACTACAGCAGTTCCAAATAAATGAGGTGATACGGTATATCAACGTATGCTGGATTAATAATTAATATTACAGATTAACCCAACATTTTCATCCAAAGCAGCTAGATTCTTTTTAAAGGGAATCGACTGTTTTAAAATGATCCCTAATGTGGTCGTTCGATATGACAGTGGCGACCAAATAAGAGCTCTGATTCTGATGTGCCATTAGGTCTTTCATTCCTAAATATAAGAAACTCCTCAATTAAAAACGATAATCCCACCCCCCCCCCCCCCCACGCGGTGGAATATAGCTATTTATATTTGGCATGTTAATACTTTAATACTGGTATGTAAGAAGAATACATATACCGATAGGGTGATACTCGGCACCCAATCAGCACATGCATTCTTCCTCGGTTTTCGGAGCCTACCCGACTAATCAAGTTGTTCTATTTTTAGATGACACAGTAAACTCATTCATTTTCTTTTCAATTTTTAGCAAAACATATAGCGTCATTTTCAGCTGCCGTATTTTTCCCTTCTGAGTGCGCGTTTGTGTTTGTGAGTAGTTGTATGAGTGTATGCGTGTTGTGTGAGTGTATGCGTGCGTGAGTATGCCTGTTTGCTAAAATCACTTCCTGTTTGTTAGAGCAAGCACATTTGTCATAGCTCTTAATATCAACACGCTTTATCCTCACGTACATAAAACAGTATTTTTGGCTCAATAATTTTACTCATTCTAAACAGTCAAATCTATTCCTAACCTATTCAACCTATGTATTCGAAAAAGGCTGCGTGTTTTGTAAAAAAAAATATCCAAAAAGTTATCAAAAAATTAGTTACTAAAATTGGGTACCCCCCTCCATCAACCACACCCACCCACACACCCACAAGAAGACACACACACATACACACAAGCGCCTTTATACGTAACCACTGACTGATACATGCCCACAGTCAGCTTTTCTAATATTTGCAGAAAAAATTACATTTTGTAAAATGTAAAAAATTTGTTTTTACAAATTGTAACATTTTTTACAAATTGTAAAAACTGCTTTTCTTCAATAGTATTTCAAATTATAAAAACAATCAGTTTATTTTACAAAATGTAAAATTTTATACAAATCGCAAATTTTTTTTACATAGTAAAACTTTCATCGTTCCAAGGAATCTTTCAAAAACTAAAACAAGCACAATTTTTACAATTTGTAAAAATATTTACAAAATGTAGCACACTCTAAATCTTTTTTATCGTGATACCTGTCTGTCGGATCACCTCATTTTTACAAATTGTAAAAAAAACCTGATTCACTATAAAAAACATCCTTTTTGTTCATTCGTTTTGTGTTTTCGGATTTTAAATTGAGTTAGCGAAGAAAGCTGATTTTTTTCTCTACTTTTCATTCGTTCTTCGCTCTTTTTTGTTTTTGTTAATTTTTCTGATAGGACTCAATGCTTCGATTCTTTGTTTTTGTGGATCTTTTTTCCAAACTTTCTGATTGGTTGATGTATCGATTAGCAAATTGAGGTTAGCTTTGCCTCGCTCTAAGTAAATCATTTAGCTCACACTGTTGCTAACCGTCAATTGTTTGCTCCTTCTCGACTAAAATTTTCGCTTTTGTCCTAGCGTTGTTGTTTATTCGAATAAGCTTCACTTATTTTTGTCTTGCTGCTCAAATTGTTTAGTTTTTACAAATTGTAAAAAAAACTCAGCTTCTATTTTTTTTTACAAATTGTAAAATTTCAACTATGTTCCTCTTACAAATTGTCAAATTTTTAGGCATCTAATTTTACAAATTGTAAAATTTCAGCAACTTCCTACACATTATCAAATTCTTAGGCAAAAAGCTTCTACAAATTGTAAAATCTCAGGTATTCTACTTTTACAAAGTAAAAAACTTGACACTTTCGTCTTGTTTCTTTTCTCAAAGTGAAATTTTGTTGCCTGTATCAATTGTTTGTATGATTTCACAAATTGTGATATCTTTCTAGTTTAATTTTTTCAAATTGTAAAAACGAGGAGTCCAAACGCTGCTCAACGGAAATTCACTTATCGAGACGTTAGCAGAATTTTGTCAAAATGCCAAAGCTATAAACTCGCAATAATTACAAAATCTCTATATCGCTTCTTTTTACAGATTGTAAAAAGGAGGATTATTTCTAACGTGCGAGTGGATATCTTGCTCCAATTTTACAAATTGTAAAATTTGGTCTTTCGCTGATTTTGCTTTTCATCAACAAAAAAAATTAAAGTGATTTCTCATTTTTACTTCGAGCTCTTGTTTTCGTTTTTAAAAACAGCCCTTCCACTTTATTTCAGATTAGCTTGCACTACAATTAATTTTTTTCTCATTGGAAGAAAACAAAAAGTGGAGGAGTGTCATCCAACTTATATCCGAAAGCATCTTGGGCTTCATTCCGACAACATTGTGAGTAAGATAAGATTTTGATTAAAACACAGTGTGCGCCATGAGCAGTTTTTTTCAAAAAATTTTTTAAGAGGAAGTGCTTGCCAACTTTAGGCAGTGGTGATTGCAACGTTTTGATGACAAATTTAGAAAACAGTTTCTTTACGATCGATTTATCATCCAATGCGTTGCTTGATTGCTATCCCGACAATACACTTGCGTCCTTCTGTACATCACTCAGCGCACTTCTAGAACTTGATGATAATCAGTGGACCATTTCCCTCTCTAATAACTTTCTCAAATATCGTTGAAGGTAAATTTGAATATATCAATGGAAAACATGGCATCTACTTATCAAATTGTCGCGTTCCTAAAGGTTTGTACAATAGCGTGTTCGAATTGATTGATGGCATGGAAAAAGGAATCTATTCATCTAGAGGACAAGAATCTATATTCGATAAAAGTAAGAAAGATTTTCAGTTTTTCCCGAGAAAAGAACTTACGTCCAAAGGTGTTGTTGTTCTATACGAAGGAAAGGACTGTTCATCTGACAAATGTTTCCGATGATCTCAGATATATATTAGGATTTAAAAAATCTCCGTTGGAGACCTATAACAAACCAACCAATTTGAAGATAAGCCAGTTTCTCCGACGGATATCAATTTGTATCATCTTGCTTTTGTTTATTGTGACATTATTGAGCCAGAGTTTGTTGGCAAAACCAAGGCACCCTTATACCCTTATGATGATCTTTCCGTTTATCTGACGCAACTCAATCCTCCATCACAGGCCGCTTCGGATATCCAGCTTTATATCGTCACTCTTTTGACAAAACTCAAGCTAAGATTGTTAATAAAAACTATATTCAGGATATTTTGATTGAAATTCGAAGTGACACTGGGAAACTGATACTTTTCTCGGGAGTTGGTCGTACCTACGCAACTTTTCTTTCAAAAAATTACTTCATAGTTTCATTGCTTGCAATAATTTAGAATGGCAAAGTGGATCAAAAAACGAAAAGAACGAAGTGACCTTGAGCGACAAAAAGCACAGCCTTTCACCGGAATAACGCCTGAAGATCTTGAGGTATCAAAACCGGATAACGTGTGGGACCGGGATCCAAAAAACAACCAATTTCTCAGAGTCGGGCTCAAAAAAAATTTGAAACGAGCGTAAACGCTTACATTAAGGTCTTCAAACTATCAACAACGACTGATTCAAAAAACCATACAATATCTGATAAATCGTATTGATAATCGAATTTATCGCTCACAATGGACGATTTGATCAACGTCACAAAAATTATTGGTAGTGAATCCAGTGACAACTTGACCGAGACAGATTTTGCACTGCGGGATTCTTTTGAGTCGGCAATGACTTCATCCCTTGAAGCAATTAGATGCAATAGCGCCACTAATGAAGGGAAGAAAATGAAGACGAAAGTTGTGGAAGTTGTGGAAATTTACACCCAGTCTCAAGTTGGGGACGACTTACCCGATGACTATGCTATCCCTGTTACAGAGGATGTCTCATTTACAAATGAACAAGATGCAGATATTTGGCGATCCCAGTCAAATTCAAAGCTAGTCAAAAAGTGAAAAAGAGCAATTCTTTAAATATCAAAAAATTTTAAAGTGTCTTAATAATATCGCACAGCTTTGGTTCAACTGATTGATTGCCTACCTGACTAACATTCTCCTCTCATTGATCAACCTATATACGATACTTTGGTATTCTTTTGCTACTAATTTTTAAATTTAAAAAAAAAAACAATTTTTTTCGCACTTACTCGTCAACTCATTGCAGCTATTGTTGGACCTTTTTTCAAACCTTGAAAAACCTAATAGTGCTATGTTTTCCAGACAAGTACAAATGACTTCTGTCAGTTCTTCTGAAGCAGCGAGTTGCGAAGCAATTGACATTAGTCGCGGCCATAATCTTGCTGTAAAGCGGGCACGGTTGACAAGGCAACAGGACGGTTTTCATGTTACATTGTAGAACGATGAAGGCAACCCCACCCGGATTGAAATCGAAGAGTCTGTCGACGACAACTCCCAACAAGCGAGCTCTACCACTGAAGTTGTTGACTTGGACGTTAATGACGAGGTTTTTGCTTTAAAAACAACTTATGTTTTGAAGGATGACATATACTGTACTGTATTGAGATGGGCAGTATCGAACCCTAAAAGATACAAAACAAATCACTTCGCTAATTTGCTGAACCTCATTAAATTTATTGTGTTCTGTTTAGGGTAGTGGAAATGTTAAATAACCAAGAGAGCACAAATGTTCGGGATTGATGTAGTGAAGGAAGTTGTCAGTAAACAAACAAAATATCGCTCGCCAAAATGATTCTAAAGGCTATCGCAGAGGGTCAATGTGATGATCTTTATGCGAAGTTCAAATATGTTGCAACGCGAGAAGAAAAGAATACCGCTTTTGACTTCATAATAGCTAATTTACATAGCTTACTTCTCCAAATAAACATAGGTTCCTCGGAGACAAATAACATCAAGCGTTATTGTTGGATCTGTTCAATGACAATGAAGACGAGAGGCAATCAAAAGTGTAAAAAAAACTGTATGAAAAGCTGACATGCTCGAATGTGACTCTTGAAGACTTGATTCTTCGCTGCCAAACCATAGCATAGCAAAAAGGTTTAACTTACCATAATTCATTTTTCTTGCGCGGATTTTGATATGTCTAAAAGTTTATTGTGAAAACTTATTTTCTTCTTTCATATGTGTATTACGTTTTATCTTAAGCTAAGGCAGTCAGTCATGTATTAACTAGTTGTTTCACTGCCAAAATTTTTTCTCTTATTTTTAAATTCAACGACCAACTGCAAAAAGCAAGTTTTTTCAAAACCACCTTGTCTTCAATAATGTTGATGAGTGAGGGTCAAATTCAATAAAAAAACAAATGTTCTCACAAGATCACCAATTCGGCCAGTTCTCTGTTTTTCAGACCACAAAATGCATAGTGAAAACCAACCATGTGTAATGTCCGACAACCCGTCAGGCTCAAAAATAAGTTGAAGTTTACGAGAAAGTTGAGATAGCTGTTCGTCAACTGGAGCTGTCACATCAGGCAATTACCATTTCGACAGATGACGGATCCTGTACATGGATAAAAGCCCTGAAAAACCTGGAAAGTACGAAGACTTTTGGAAATGTACTCTACCAAATGGGACTCATCAGACGTTTCGCTTCCTTGTTTCAATGGAATCGACTGAACACGACACTCGAACAAATTTATTTGAGGCTGGCGGAATGTTACAGAAAAATTGATATGCACGACGACGCAAAAGCACTCCGCTTAAGAGCGTTCAATTTATCGCAAGACTATAGACAGCATAATGAGGTACAGAAACCAGGATCCCCGAGTGATTGTTCCTAAACTAGATTATAAGGTTTTTTGAACGTTTATAATTTTTATAAGCTGCCTATCTTTCACCTTCAAATACTATGTATAGTTCAGTGTTTTGACCAATATTAAAGTACTTTAATTTATTTCCGGGTTTAATCTGCAGCTTTTTGAGAGGAAAAACGTGTCAAGTATTGGAAGACTTTCTCAAAAGAATTGAATGGTATCTTTCCAATCAATTGTTAATCAAACTTGATCAAACTGATTTTGATGTTGCGGTTTTTAACGCATTTGCTGCGTTTGAGTGAAATGAATGTACACGCCAGTGCAGATGAAAGGGTTGTCTTTCTCGACAAATGTATTGCGGCCTGGAACGATTCACTAAAAGAAGCAAGTGATGGTATTCGATTGAAAGAGGTGAACGATTTGAGGGCGGTGCAGCTTTTAAAAGGCCTCAGAGACGAGGGCTTACGACTTCATTCGCTTCCAATTATCAAAGATTTTTTGACTGGTTTTCAATGGTTCAGCATGACATATCTGATGTAACGAACTTATCAAAATCTTGGAAAAGCTCTTCTACGTCCTGTTGGTTCCTCTTAATCTGAAGCCAAAGAAAGTCTTTATATGGCAGCGGTTTTTGCCTGCAAATATGTTAAGAAACCAATCAAATGATTAAATTTTGCCTTTAACTGTTGCTTTTAAATATTGAGTAAAACCTTCTCCAACCATTTGCCAAACCATGCTGCTGTATTTAATGCCGCTAATCATTTTCCAAATAAGCTTTTTTGTCATTTCTGACGCGCTCACTCTTTGAACTCGAGTTTTCTAATTAATTTATGATGAAAAAATATTTTGTTCTTGACTCAACTTAAAAAAGAACACGAATTCTGTTTAACATTTTTTATTGCTGTTCCAAGTTGATGATTGTTGTCTCTCTATAAACCACACAAACAGACCGTCGTCTAAAACTGTTACCTGAAGAATCAGGTTCTAAATTTGAAATCTTTTTTCAGACACTGATCATGTCAAGCACACATTTATGGCAACAGCGGCAACGCTACTGTAACAGAAGCACCAGACGTGAGCATGGCTAGTGGTTTTGATACCTCAACCTTTTATCAAATAACAGGAAGAACGAAAAGAAGGAGCTCCTTACAAGCGGTGGTCGCGACTTCGAGGTCAGTTTAGTTTCCGAAGTATTGAAACACAAATTGACAAAGTCAAAGACATTTTTAATCACTTGATAAATTTCCTCATTGAAGAATTATACCGTGAAAACAATAACACTAATCACCGCATACGCTTGGTTTTAAATGCCCCTAGACTGAGTTACCAAATTCATATACCTTTTCAGGAAGCGGCTGATTTTAACATCGATTTTGTGCTAAATTAAATAGAGCGTGTTTTAAATTCAAACGAAGGGTTTGATATCAGTAGCGATGTGAAAGTGAATGTGCTATCCGTGTCTTTACCTGCAATGGGTGGCTATAAGACAAGCGGAATTCATAACCGAACTATCCCCGATGTACTAACTTTCATATAACAGAAGCGATCAGTTATATCTATTCAGACAGATGAATCCAACAATTGCTTATTAGCAGCACTATGCGCAGGCATGGCTCTGGCAGATAATAGATTACAACAGGCAGGAGAACAATTTTCAAAAAAATACAAACAGGATTTGAAAACAGTTAATATTCAAATTGAAACGTTTTTCAAATTCAGATATTAATTTCGATAACAGCGCGAATGAAAATTCATGGGTGTTCATTTGAAAAGTTTCAACGACGGCCAGAAGAAGCACATTGATTTGTTGAACATTTCAGCCGCAGAGAACATTGATGTAATCACTTCAATGAAGGACCTGTTCAGCATTTGGTTTTACAGCTATGCTTCTCATAAAGGAGTTTCTACTGGTAAACACTTTTGTGCAGCCAGTTCGTGCGCAGAGTGTCGTATGCCAAAGTGCAGAAACAGGGCTTCTACTGCTTTCAATACTGATTTTTGTGGACAACAGACGTGTTCTACGTATCGTTGCCAAACTTGTGGAATACTTTTGAAGAAGAGGGGTTAACAGAAAAGTTTTGTAAAGAGGAATCGCTTGCTGCTGTAAAGCAAGTTCCAAGTTTCATTGATAACACACCAGCTTATCGTGACGAATCCCGCCATAGTGCTATTGCGATACAGTTTAGTGGGTTAAAGATGTCAAATATTTTAGTTAGTTTAGGTGGTTTATTTAACGGATAAAGGGGTAAGCGGGATAAGTCAATAGAACTCGGTAGGAAAGAAGTTCCATGAGTGCAAGGATCTGAAATGAATAGTTGGCATCGATTAAGGGCTACTTCAATTGGGGAGGGAAGGGGGTAAATAGTAGGTGAAAACGGTTGGCCCAAGTTGCCATTAGAGATTCGGAATGAAGAAAAATTCTGGTTAACCGAAGAGTTTTGTAGCGAAGACGAATCGCTTGCTGACGTAAAGCAAGTTGAAAGTTTCATTAACAATATAACAGCTTATCGTGAAGCAATGCACCATTGTTATGGCTAGACAGATTACTGGGTTGAAGACGTCAAATAGTCTATCAATACATACCGGAGGGTTCGGTTCATTTATAGACTTAAGGTTTTTGTAATTTTGTAACACGTATTGTGGCCCTGCTTAGGCTCAACCGGCAAAAAAGTGACTTACTGGGTGATGTTAGTTAGTTAAGGGGATCTAAAGCGGGAAAAACGAATAGAACTTGGCAGGAAAGAAGTTTCATGGGTGGAAGGCTCGGGAATGAATAGTTGGCATCAGTTAAGGTCTAATTTATTGGGGGGGTATAGGTGGTAAATAGGTGAAAACGGTTGGCCTAATTGGCCATTACATTAGAAATAAAGAAAAAGTCGGTTCACCAGAAAAGTTTTGTGAAGAAAAGGAATCGCTTGCTACTGTAAAGCAAGTTCAAAGCTTCATTGATAACATGCCAGATTATCGTGACGAATCGCTCATTAGTATGATGGCGAGACAGTTTACTGGGCTAAAGATGTCAAATATTCTATCAACGCATCCCGAGGGTTTCGGTATAATTGTAGGTTTTAGGTTTTTTGTCACTTTGAAAAGCTTTTAATGTAACCTTTTTAAGCGCCTCTGGCAAAAGTGACCAATTGGTTTATGGTTAGTTAGTTTAGGTGGGATATCTAAAGCGGAATAAGTTAAAAGAAATTGGTAGAAAAGGATTTCCATGAGTGCAATGTTCTGGAATGAGTAGTTGTCATCAGTTACGGGCTAATATATTTGGTGAGGAGAGGGGGTAAATAGGTGGAATATACAGTTCACCCAAAATGGCATTAGAGATTCGCAATGAAGAAAAAGTCATGATAACAGAGCGTGTTTTAAATTAAAACGAAGAGTTTGATATCATTAGCGATGTCAAAGTGAATGTGTTATCCGTGTATTTACCTGCAATGGGTGGCTATAAGATAGGCGGTATTCATAATCGAACTATCCCTGATGTACTAACTTTCATATCACAGAAGCGATCAGTTATATCTATTCATACAGATGAATCCAACAATTGCTTATTAGCAGCACTATGCGTAGGCATGGCTCTGGCAGATAATAGATTACAACAGGCAGAAAAACAATTTTCAAAAAAATACAAACAGGATTTGGAAAAAACAGTTAATATTCAAATTGAAACGTTTTTAAAATTCAGATATTGATTTCGATAACAGCGCGAATTCATGGTTGTTTACTTGAAAAGTTTCAACAACGGCCAGGAGAAGCAAATTGATTTGTCGGACAACTCAGCCGCAGAGAACATTGATGTAATCACTTCAATGACGGGCCTGTTCAGCATTTGGTTTTACAGCTATGCTTGTCATAAAGGAGTTTCTACTGTTAAACACTTTTGTGCAGCCAGTTCGTGCGCAGAGTGTCGTATGCCAAAGTGCAGAAACAGGGCTTCTACTGCTTTCAATACTGATTTTTGTGGACAACAGACGTGTTCTACGTATCGTTGCCAAACTTGTGGAATATTTTTGAAGAAGAGGGGTTAACAGAAAAGTTTTGTAAAGAGGAATCGCTTGCTGCTGTAAAGCAAGTTCCAAGTTTCATTGATAACACACCAGCTTATCGTGACGAATCCCGCCATAGTGCTATTGCGATACAGTTTAGTGGGTTAAAGATGTCAAATATTTTAGTTAGTTTAGGTGGTTTATTTAAAGCGGGATAAGTCAATAGAACTCGGTAGGAAAGAAGTTCCATGAGTGCAAGGATCTGAAATGAATAGTTGGCATCGATTAAGGGCTACTTCAATTGGGGAGGGAAGGGGGTAAATAGTAGGTGAAAACGGTTGGCCCAAGTTGCCATTAGAGATTCGGAATGAAAAATTCTGGTTAACCGAAGAGTTTTGTAGCGAAGACGAATCGCTTGCTGACGTAAAGCAAGTTGAAAGTTTCATTAACAATATAACAGCTTATCGTGAAGCAATGCACCATAGTGTTATGGCTAGACAGATTACTGGGTTGAAGACGTCAAATAGTCTATCAATACATCCCGGAGGGTTCGGTTCATTTATAGACTGAAGGTTTTTGTAATTTTGTAACACTTATTGTGGCCTTGCTTAGGCGCAACCGGCAAAAAAGTGACATACTGGGTGATGTTAGTTAATTAAGGGGATCTAAAGCGGAAAAAACGAATAGAACTTGGCAGGAAAGAAGTTTCATGGGTGGAAGGCTCGGGAATGAATAGTTGGCATGAGTTAAGGGCTAATTTATTGAGGGGGGGTATAGGAGGTAAATAGGTGAAAACGGTCGGCCTAATTGGCCATTAGATTAGAAATAAAGAAAAAGTCGTCTCACCAGAAAAGTTTTGTGAAGAAAAGGAATCGCTTGCTACTGTAAAGCAAGTTCAAAGCTTCATTGATAACATGCCAGCTTATCGTGACGAATCGCTCATTAGTATGATGGCGAGACAGTTTACTGGTTTAAAGATGTCAAATATTCTATCAACACATCCCAAAGGTTTCGGTATAATTTTAGGTTTTAGGGTTTTTTTGTCACTTTGAAAAGCTTTTAATGTAACCTTTTTAAGCGCCTCTGGCAAAAGTGACCAATTGGTTTATGGTTAGTTAGTTTAGGTGGGATATCTAAAGCGGGATATGTTAATAGAAATTGGTAGAAATGGAGTTCCATGAGTGCAATGTTCTGGAATGAATAGTTGTAATCAGTTAAGGGCTAATATATTTGGGGAGGAGAGGGCGTACATAGGTGGAATATACAGTTCACCCAAGTTGGCATTAGAGATTCGCAATGAAGAAAAAGTGATAACAGCGTGTTTTAAATTAAAACGAAGGGTTTGATATCAGTAGCGATGTGAAAGTGAATGTGTTATCCGTGTCTTTACCTGCAATGGGTGGCTATAAGATAGGCGGAAATCATAATCGAACTATCCCCGATGTACTAACTTTCATATCACAGAAGCGATCAGTTATATCTATTCATACAGATGAATCAAACAATTGCTTATTAGCAGCACTATGCGTAGGCATGGCTCTGGCAGATAATAGATTACAACAGGCAGAAAAACAATTTTCAAAAAAATACAAACAGGATTTGGAAAAAAAACTTAATATTCAAATTGAAACGTTTTTCAAATTCAGATATTGATTTCGAAAACAGCGCGAACAAAAATTCAAGGGTGTTTATTTGAAAAGTTTCAACGACGGCCAGGAGAAGCACATTGATTTGTTGGACAACTCAGCCGCAGAGAACATTGACGTAATCACTTCAATGAAGGGCCTGTTCAGCATTTGGTTTTACAGCTATGCTTGTCAAAGAATTTTCTACTGTTAAACACTTGTGTGCAGCCAGTTCGTGCGCAGAGTGTCGTATGCCAAAGTGCAGAAACAGGGCTTCTACTGCTTTCAATACTGATTTTGGTGAACAGACGTCTTCCACGTATCGTTGCCAAAATTGTGGACTACTTTTGAAGAGGGGTTAACAGAAAAGTTTTGTAAGGAGGAATCGCTTGCTGCTGTAAGGCAAGTTCGAAGTTTCATTGATAACACGCCAGCTTATCGTGACGAATACCGCCATAGTGCTATGGCGATACAGTATAGCGGGTTAAAGATGTCAAATATTCTAGTTAGCTTAGGTGGGATATCCAAAGCGGGATAAGTCAATAGAACTCGGTAAGAAAGAAGTTCCATGAGTGCAAGGATCTGAAATGAATAGTTAGCATCGATAAAGGGCTAGTTTAATTGGGGAGTGGAGGGGGAAAATGGTAGGTGAAAACGATTGGCCCAAGTTGCCATTAGAGATTCGGAATGAAGGATTATGGTTAACCGGAGAGTTTTGTAGCGAAGACGAATCGCTTGCTGACGTAAAGCAAGTTGAATGTTTCATTAACAAAATAACAGCTTATCGTGAAGCAATGCACTATAGTGTTATGGCTAGACAGAGTACTGGGTTGAAGACGTCAAATAGTCTATCAACACATCCCGGAGAGTTCGGTTCAATTATAGACTTAAGGTTTTTATGTAATTTTGTAACACTTATTGTGGCCTTGTTTAGGCGCAGCCGGCAAAAAAGTGACTTACTGGGTGATGTTAGTTAGTTAAGGGGATCTAAAGCGGAAAAAACGAATAGAACTTGGCAGGAAAGAAATTTCATGGGTGGAAGGCTCGGGAATGAATAGTTGGCATGAGTTAAGGGCTAATTGATTGAGGGGGGTATAGGAGGTAAATAGGTGAAAACGGTTGGCCTAATTGGCCATTAGATTAGAAATAAAAAAAGGTTGGTTCACCAGAAAAGTTTTGCGAAAAAAAGGAATCGCTTGCTATTGTAAAGCAAGTTCAAAGCTTCATTGATAACATGCCAACTTATCGTGACGAATCGCTCATTAGTATGATGGCGAGACAGTTTACTGGGTTAAAGATGTCAAATATTCTATCAACACATCCCGAAGGGTTCGGTATAATTGTAGGTTTTTTGTCACTTTGAAAAGCTTTTAATGCAGCCTTTTTGGCGCATCTGGCAAAAGAGTAACCAATTGGTTTATGTTTAGTTAGTTCAGGTGGGCTATCTAAAGCGGTATAAGTTAATAGAACTTGGTAGGAAAGGAGTTCCATGAGTGCAATGTTCTGGAATGAATAGTTGTCATCAGTTAAGGGCTAATATATTTGGGGAGGAGAGGGCGTACATAGGTGGAATATACAGTTCACCCAAGTTGGCATTAGAGATTCGCAATGAAAAAAAAAGACGTGATAACAGAAAATGTTTGTAGAGAAGAGGAATCGCTTGCAGCTGAAAAGCAAGTTCAAAAGTTCATTGAAAACATGCCAGCTTATCGTGATGAATGGCTTCATAGTGCTATGGCGAGACAGTTTACTGGGTTAAAGATGTCAAATACTCTATCAACACATCCCGAAAAGAAAGCAAATCCACGAGAAGGTTCTGTAGAATAGTTGGCATCAATTGAAGACTAAGTTGATTTGGGAGGGGAGGTGGTCAATATCAGTTGAAAACTACTGGAAGAAGTCGCCATTAGAGATTAGAAATGAAGAAAAAGTCGGATTAACCAAAGAGTTTTGTAGCGAAGACGAAACGCTTGCTGACGTAAAGCAAGTTGAAAGTTTCATTAACAATATAACAGCTTATCGTGAAGCAATGCACCATAGTGTTAAGGCTAGACAGATTACTGGGTTGAAGACGTCAAATAGTCTATCAATACATCCCGGAGGGGTCGGTTCATTTATAGACTTAAGGTTTTTATGTAATTTTGTAACACTTATTGTGGCCTTGCTTAGGTGCAACCGGCAAAAAAGTGACTTACTGGGTGATGTTAGTTAGTTAAGGGGATCTAAAGCGGAAAAAAACGAATAGAACTTGGCAGGAAAGAAGATTCATGGGTGGAAGGCTCGGGAATGAATAGTTGACATGAGTTAAGGGCTAATTTATTGAGGGGGGGTATAGGAGGTAAATAGGTGAAAACGGTTGGCCTAATTGGCCATTAGATTGGAAATAAAAAGAAAAAGTCGGCTCACCAGAAGGGTTTTGAAGAAAAGGAATCGCTTGCTACTGTAAAGCAAGTTCAAAGCTTCATTGATAACATGCCAGATTATCGTGACGAATCGCTCATTAGTATGATGGCGAGACAGTTTACTGGGTTAAAGATGTCAAATATTCTATCAACACATCCCGAAGGGTTCGGTATAATTGAAGGTTTTAGGATTTTTTGTCACTTTGAAAAGCTTTTAATGTAACCTTTTTAAGCGCCTCTGGCAAAAGTGACCAATTGGTTTATGGTTAGTTAGTTTAGGTGGGATATCTAAAGCGGGATGAGTTAATAGAAATTGGTAGAAAAGGAGTTCCATGAGTGCAATGTTCTGGAATGAATAGTTGTCATCAGTTAAGGGCTAATATATTTGGGGCGGAGAGGCCGTACACAGGTGGAATATACCGTTCACCCAAGTTGGCATTAGAGATTCGCAATGAACAAAAAGTCATGATAACAGAAAATGTTTGTAGAGAAGAGGAATCGCTTGCCACTGAAAAGCAAGTTCAAAGTTTCATTGACAACATGCCAGGTTATCTTGATGAATGGCTTTATAGTGCTATGGCGAGACAGTTTACTGGGTTAAAAATGTCAAATACTCTATCAACAAATCCCGAAAAGAAAGCAAATCCACGAGAAGTTTCTGGAATGAATAGTTGGCATCAATTAAAGACTAAGTTGATTTGGGAGGGGAGGTGGTCAATATCAGTTGAAAATGACTGGACGAAGTCGCCATTAGAGATTAGAAATGAAGAAAAAGTCGGATTAACCAAAGAGTTTTGTAGAAAAGAGGAATCGCTTGCTGACGTAAAGCAAGTTGAAAGTTTCATTAACAAAAAAGTGACTAACTGGGTGATGTTAGTTAGTTCAGGGGACCTAAATCGGGATAAAAGAATAGAACTTGTTAGGAAAGAAGTTTCATGGGTGCAAGGCTCGGGAATGAATAGTTGGCATCAGTTAAGGGCTAATTTATTGCGGGGTGAGTAGGAGGTAAATAGGTGAAAACGGTTGGCCTAGATGGCCATTAGATTAGAAAAGGAGAAAAATTCGGGTTAACCGAAGATTTTTGTAGAAAAGAGGAATCGATTGCTGATGTAAAACAAGTTAAAAGTTTCATTGCAAATATGCCAACTTTTTGTGACGAATCCCGCCACAGTGTTATGGTGAGACAGATTACTGGTTTAAAGAAGTCAAATATTCTATCAACACATCCCGAAATGTTCCGTTTATTTGTAGTTTTTAGTCTTTTTGCCACTTTGAAATGCTTCTAATGTAGCCTTTTTAGGCGCATCTGGCAGAAAGTGACCAACTGGGTGATGTTAGTTAGTTAGGTTGTATATCTAAGGAAGGATAAGTTATAAGAACTTGGTTAGAAAGAAGTTCTATGACTGCAAGGTTCTGGAATGAAAAGTTAGCATCAGTTAAGGGCTAAATTATTTTGGGATCGGATGGCGTAAATAGCTGAAAACGGTTGACCCAGGTTGCCATTAGAGAATCACAATTAAGAAAAAGTCGGGTTACCAATAAAGTTTTGTAGAGGAGAGGAATCGCTTGCCACTGAAAAGCAAGTTCAAAGTTTCATTGACAACATGCCAGCTTATCGTGATGAATGGCTTCATAGTGCTATGGCGAGACAGTTTACTGGGTTAAAGATGTCAAATACTCTATCAACAAATCCCGAAAAGAAAGCAAATCCACGAGAACGTTCTGGAATGAATAGTTGGCATCAATTAAAGACTAAGTTGATTTGGGAGGGGAGGTGGTCAATATCAGTTGAAAATGACTGGACGAAGTCGCCATTAGAGATTAGAAATGAAGAAAAAGTCGGATTAACCAAAGAGTTTTGTAGAAAAGAGGAATCGCTTGCTGACGTAAAGCAAGTTGAAAGTTTCATTAACAATATAACTGCTTATCGTGAAGCAATGCGACATAATGTTATGGCGAGACAGATTACTGGGTTGAAGACGTCAAATAGTCTATCAACACATCCCGGATGGTTCGTTTCATTTTTAGACTTTTATGTAATTTTGTAACACTTATTGTGGCCTTGCTTAGGCGCACCAGGCAAAAAAGTGACTAACTGGGTGATGTTAGTTCAGGGGACCTAAATCGGGATAAAAGAACAGAACTTGGCAGGAAAGAAGTTTCATGGGTGGAAGGCTCGGGAATGAATAGTTGGCATCAATTAAGGGCTAATTTATTGCGGGGTGGGTAGGAGGTAAATAGGTGAAAACGGTTGGCCTAATTGGCCATTAGACTAGAAAAGAAGAAAAAGTCGGGTTAACCGAAGAGTTTTGTAGAAAAGAGGAATCGATTGCTGATGTAAAACAAGCTGAAAGTTTCAATGCAAATATGCCAACTTTTTGTGACGAATCCCGCCACAGTGTTATGGTGAGACAGATTACTGGTTTAAAGAAGTCAAATATTCTATCAACACAGCCCGAAATGTTCCGTTTATTTGTAGTTTTTAGTTTTTTTGCCACTTTGAAATGCTTCTAATGTAGCCTTTTTAGGCGCATCTGGCAGAAAGTGACCAACTGGGTGATGTTAGTTAGTTAGGTTGTATATCTAAGGAAGGATAAGTTATAAGAACTTGGTTAGAAAGAAGTTCTATGACTGCAAGGTTCTGGAATGAAAAGTTAGCATCAGTTAAGGGCTAATTTATTTTGGGATCGGATGGCGTAAATAGCTGAAAACGGTTGACCCAGGTTGCCATTAGAGAATCACAATTAAAAAACATTCGGGTTACCAATAAAGTTTTGTAGAGGAGAGGAATCGCTTGCAACTGTAAAGCAAGTTCAAAGTTTCACTGATAATATGCCAGCTTATCGTGACGAATGGCGCCATAGTGCTAAGGCGAGACAGTTTACTGGGTTAAAGATGTCAAATATTCTATCAACGCATCCCGAAAAGAAAGAAAATCCACGAGAAGGTTCTGGAATGAATGGTTGGCATCAATTAAAGACTAAGTTTATTTGGGAGGGGACGTGGTCAATAATAGATAAAAAATGGTTGGCCGAATTTGCCATTAGAGATTAGAAATGAAGAAAAAGTCGGATTAACCAAGAGTTTTGCAGAAAAGAGCAATCACTTGCTGATGTAAAAAAGTTGAAAGTTTCATTGATAATATGCCAACTTATTGTGACGAATCGCGTCCTGTTGTTATGGCGAGACAGTTTACTGGGTTAAAGAAGTTCCACGGGTGGAAGGTTCTGTATTAAACAGTTGGCACCAATTCAGGGCTAAGTTATTTGGGGAGGGGAGGGAGTCAATAGAATGTGAAAAGAGTAAGCCGAAATTGCCATTAGAGATTAGAAATGAAGAAATAGTCGGGTCAAACCAAAGAGTTTTGTAGAGAAGAGGAATCAATCACTTGCTGATAAAGCAAAGTGAAAGTTTCATTGGTAATATGCCAGCTCATTGTGACGAATCGCGTTTTTAAAACTTTTAATGTGGCCTTGTTAAAGCGCACCCGTCAAAGAAGTGAACTACTGGGTGATGTTAGAATATTTAAGGGCGAGCACCTAAACAGGGATTAGTTAATAGATCTTGGGTGAAAGTTCCACGCGTGGAAGTTTCTCGAATTAACAGTTGGCATCAGTTGAAAGCTCAGTTAGTTGGGGAGGGGAGTGCATCAATAGTACGTGAAAACGGTCGACCTAAATTACCATTAGAGATTCCGAATGAAGAAATAGCCGGATTAGGCAAAGAATTTTGTATAAAAGAGAAAAAACTTGCTGATGAAAAGCAAGTTAAGAGTTTTATTATTATGCCAACCTATCGTGACCAATCGCGCCACAGTGTTATGGCTACACAGTTTACTGGGTTAAAGGTGTCATTTATTCTTACAACATATCCCGAAAGATACGGTTTGCTTATAGTTTCAAGGGCTTTGTCATTTTCTAAAACTTTTGATGTGGCCTTGTCTAGGCGTACCCGGGAAAAAAGTGACCGACTGGGTGATGTTAATAAGTTTACGGGAGAGCATCTAAAGAGAGATAATTAAACAGAACTGGGGTGGAAAGAAGTTCCATGGATGGAAGGTTCTGAAATTAACAGTTAGCATCAGTTAAGAGCTCAGTTAGTTGGGGAGGGGGAAGGATCAATAGCAGGTAACAACGGCTGTCCGACGTTGCCATTAGAGATTCGAAATGTAGAAACAGTCGGGTTAAGTTTTTTAGAGAAAAGGAATTGCTTGCTGATGTAAAGCAAAAACATACCCGCCAGATTGCCGGAAAATAGCCGCCGTTGATTCCAATAAGCATGATTGGGATTGAAAGAATAGATATTTAAAAAAATTTTTTTAAGTCCGATTTATTTTAATGGCATTTCGTTGTTGAACATACTTCTAGAGAGAGGCTACATGGGCTACTATCAATACCAATAATCATTAGAGAGAGGTAACTAATACTTATACGAACGACGTTCAAATTGCGTGAATCTAAAATTGGGCTTGATGGGTTTATCCCGTTTCTATTTCTGACTTCAATTTTTTATACTGACTCTGTTCATTTTGAATTGCTTTGTTGACCAACTGATGTTCAAAATCACTTTTAGCAGAATCAGAGAAGAGAGAAACTAGTCTACAGAAGTCACAAAGATTTCACGCAAAATGTTGAAAAAGCGGCAAATTGAGGTAAAGCGAAACATTTTTTTGTTCGACGGAGTAAAAATAATTAGGAGCGCTATAATAGCCGGCTAAGAAGATGAGGGCGGCTATTAATGAAAGTTTCATTGATAATATGCCAGCTGATCGTGACGAATCGCGCATATATGCTTCGGTATCAGCCTATCTTTCTTTGAAACACCCGTGTAAAATATATCAGGAATTGGGTCTTCTGGTCGTGCAAAATTACGTCAACAAAAGTAAAGGATCATTTAATGAAAATTAAAAGGTTTTGATTCCCCAACAAAACAATCCGGCTGAAATTATACGTTTAAAAAAAAGAAGTAATCAGGAAGCACATGGACAGACTAGGTTAATCACATACTTCATTTCAGCACCTTCTAAATAGAACATGTCACTATTGCATCAATTTAAAGACCACTTTATACTTATGCAACCGTCAAGTCCAAAGGGAGCAAATATATTCAAAAGTAATCAAAACTGCAAAAATAAATATCAAAATGGACGGCTGTGGTACTCAATAAGTGCTCCGTGTGACTAACTGCTATAAAGACTCATTAATGTGAAAGCGCTAGTGATACAAGTTACCAAAAGAAAACTCGGCTAACTAACTTGAGCAAAATAAACAAAACAATAATAATTCCCGGGATGAACTTTCTTAGAAGCCATAAGAAAAATTACATTTCATTGAAAAAATTCCTTAATAAATCAAGCTGCAAAACATGCTACTAATAATACTATTATGTATACTGTCTTCGAGCAATATAATTCTTTTCATGAAATTAATATAATTGATAAGCATTCTATCCTAAAAAGATAAGCAGCAGAACTGAGAATGAAGACTTGTATGGTCAATAAGAATCATTTCTGGTGTTCATCCGAGGGTTGAATTTTTAATAACTTGGTCAGAATCCAGAAATTTTTTTAAAGGAGACACATTAATAAAACATTTGCAAAAAAAGCGTCGTCAGAAGTTATCGCCGGCAGGTCAAGTATGTTTCCTTTCAAATGTGTTCGGTGGTGGGAAATCGTTGGTTTCAGTGCTACAAAGAGGTATTAGATCTCTAAAGGTGCAATCAAAGGTTCCGTGTGTTTCACTCTGATCTCAATGTATGCCTCTTCAAACTGCGTCAGAATTTCATTCATGAGGCTAAAACACAAGGTTGTTAGGCTGCTTCTCGCGCGATCGAGAATCCTATTGACTGAAGCTAAATGCAAAACTCAAAGAGCAGAAGATTAGTTGTATGAGTCTGCTCTGGGTATAAAATGTTCCATCATTTGCAACATAGCCGACAGATTGCCGGAAATAGCCGCCGTTAATCCCACTGGCCGAAATTGGGAGTTAAGATAAACAAAATAAAGCGAAAAATTGTTGACGACAGCAAGTGTCAACAAGTGTTCTAATTTTGTCTCGGTTCATACGATTCGATAACTTTGGTGAAATCCGCCTCTAAATTGGAGGACAATAAGCTAATTGCTAATACCAATTGGAAATATATTCTAAGGAAATTTCATAACTTAATGCACTAGTCTTTGATGAACAGACAAAACAGTTCCAAACAAAACAGCCCCAGACAAAAAGGAAGTCTATGTTCTAATACAAAGTCAAAGTTTGAAAACAAAATTTAAAGTCCAAGTCATGAACAAACTTGCTTCAGCTGAAAAGGAACAACCGGTAGAAAACAAGAAACGACTCGAAGAGCCGTGCAACGAGCTAACCTACCATAAACCACAAATATCAAAGGAAAAGGGAAGTAACATAAAACGAAGTCAGCAGAAAATGAAAACAAACTATAGTATTATCAAAAAATGGCAAAATATTTTATGCGGAAGTGGATAGGTGGGTGTTGTGGGTGAGGGGTGACGGGAGGCAGTTGGATCACCGCAGAAGCAGCCATCGATCAACGTAACCCTCATTGGGACTGAAAGACCAAAACGTTTTGGTCAAACAGAGCAAAGAAAATTAGCCCGAAGTCAATCAACGATTTCACGAAAAATGAACAAAATGTGTCTTACGGTACCAAGGATTAATTTTGTTGGGAGTAAAAAACATAGGACAAGCTCCGGCCTACAATTCAAAAAATTTTCATTCACTAAACAAAACACTACATGGAAAGTACTATGAATAGATGGGAAAAGTATCAAGAAAAGTTCGATCAAAAGACCAAAGAAAAAAACAGTAAAAATCGAAGTCAAATCACCGCATTTGAACAAAAAACCACTAAAGAGAACGCTAAAATTTGCATAAATGCCTTTTCTCTCTTCTTGAAATTTCCAGCAAAAACTTCACGCCGCAAAACCACTTGCATTTTCGATCCACTTCCAGTAGCCGGAAGACTCCGAAATCGACTCGAAGTAAAAATTAAATTAGAGCTCAGAAAACCAATAACTGATAAACTATCAATTTTATTTTGCCATTCAGGTTGGAAAAACAAACGGAAGAAAACGTAAAAATAAAAGTTCCCACTCCAAAAGCATTGTTTATAGTAGACGGTCTGGTAAAATGTAATTGTAATCAACAAAAAAATTTCGAGTGCGGGGAAAAGGAAAAAAATACGAAAAAAAAGAAAAGCCGAGCCAAACAAAAATAATTGTAGGAAAAAAATCATAAAACCTGTTGAATTTTCTAATTCTCTCTAAAAATTGCCACGTCTCAAAATCTGTGTTTAAAACACTTTGAGAAATAGTTCCTGTGGATTCATTTAGCACTCAAGTGACAACCAAACGCAACTGAAAAACAGTTTAAACATGAGGAATTAAAAACAACAAAACAGCAGAATTCTTTAATATTTTCAAAACCTATGTGCTACAAAACCTCTAACTAATTTCACATAGGAATATTAACCGTTTAAACAACCCTAATTAAACAATTGAACATGAAAAAATCTGAAAACCAGAAAAAAACAAAAAAAAATTAGGCAGAAATTTTCAAAAATGAAAAATAAAGAAAAAATTGTGTTAATTTAGCCTAGCCTATGTTCTTCAATTAAAACAAACTTCAGGAAATCAAATATTAAAGAAATCAAAAAGCCGCAAAATTCAGCCAAAAATATTCCACAGACACCAAAAACATGAAATGAGTAAAAATAACTGCTACAAAAGCATCTGCTACAACAACTGCTACAGTAACTGCGAAATCACAACAATTGATCAAGAATGCGTAAAAAACTCATGAGTGAGATGGTCAAAATAATCTCACTCGTACGATTAAATGTTATTATGGTTTAAAACACTTCACCCAAAAAAGTAAAGGAACATTTATAACACATGCTCTGAAAAAAGCTGTAGAAGATCAAAAAATTCGCTAGCTTAGCAAAACTTTTGTACACCCACTTTACTTGATCTCTCAAAACGCTGCATAAGCAACAAATCCCTTCATATTCTTTCCCCCTTTTCATTTCGTTCAGCCGTTTGACTTTTCAATTTCGGCATTGAAATTTACATCCTGTTTTAAGTAATGCAGAAAATCATCGATAACAAAAAGAGGCTTCACCAATACTCAATTTCCAGTTGTAATTCAAATTCAAATACATTCAAATTGTGAAATGTAAAAAAGTGCGCTACAATAACCGGCTGAGAAGATGAATGATAGAGCAACAGCTAAAAACCAATGTTGCGAAGAAGAAGTAGACGTTCTCAAACAGAAGTGAAAATTTGAAAAAAAACAAAGTCAAAGTTCAAGCCATGAACAAAAATGCTTCAGCTACATTGGAGTTTGGATAGGGAGAAGATATTATGGAAAGAAAACTTCCAAAAAAGACTTTCCAACTTTGAATATTACCAGCAATGCAATTCCTGCTTGATATATATCAGAAGCTTAGAGACTGTTCCAAAACTGAAGTCAACGTTCTAAAACAGAGGTCGATGTCCGAAAATCGAAATTCAAAATTGAAGTCATGTACAAACTTGCTGCAGTCAAAAAAGAGACAGATTTACAGGAAATAGCCTCAAAATAGCCTAAAAAAGACAGTACAGGAAAAACCAAAAAAAAATCATTATTATATGTTATTTTGACAGGGCATTAGGAAGTTATTGCTGCTTCCAAAAGCTGATCTCCAATGAATTTTAATTAGAGTGACACATACTCATTTGAACGTATCTCCATGAAATAAAGTAAAAAAAAGTCAATTTCATATGGAGGAAGTCATTTTTGAGAGTGATCAGTTTTTGACTTAGAAATTAATCACGCGAATGAAAAAAACACGCTCCATTAAGAGTGAAAACGACGTCACGCTTACAATTTATTTGAAATTGCATGAACGAATGAACAAAAAGCAGCTTTGAAGCGATTGTGACGTCATATGTTTGTAATAAAAATCAAAAATTTTAAAAATAGCAGTACAGGTCCTGAATTAAAATCCGAAGAACTGAATAACAAACTTGAAAGAATTTCAATTGACTAACAGAAACAAAACAGAAGCCAAACAAAAAATTGTTTACATAATTTGAGAACTATCACAACGGAATTTTAATTGAAAATACTCTGGTTGTTAAGGTTACGAGAACCGATAAATAATACACAAGTATTCAAAAGAAAAGCAAGCAAGTAATTTACAGATATCACTCCGTACAAACAACAAGCATAAACGAAAACCACTCTAAAAAATTTTCTTTCGTAAAAACAAGTTTTATGAAAATCTCAATATTCTTAGCGTCATTATCCTGAAAAATATAATTGTGTTGTCAAAAAAGATTCGAGAACACAGCAGCAAGATAGGCTACTGATTAACTGGCATTTTCCAGTTAAACAGAAACCGAGCAAACAGAGGACAGGAACTCAATCAAAACAACAAAATTAATCAAACCAACAAAATGTTTCGTTGGCCTATAAAATTAAAAACAACCTGAAAATCCTAAAAAAAATTTCCACAAACTTGAAATCAGCGAAAACTGCTTCGACTCTAGTGTAAAGTTGGCAAGAAGAACAAAAAAACAAATACAATAGAAAAAAAAGGAAATTTCGCATAGTCGAATTGCCATACAAACTATGCCCGACCTTTAAAATAAACACATTAACAAAAAAATTATGACAATTGACAAAAAGAACAAAAAATTGCTGAACTCAGGGATCAACAACAGCTAAGCAATTTCGTGCATTAAGCACCTTAGAGACTACTAAAAACAGCTAAGGGCCTGCATTGCAATTTAATGCCCGCCGAGCTTTACCTCTTTGTCCCGTTTTAAAAGCTCAAAGTCAGTGAGAAAAGTCAAACCATCTTACAAAAACATAGCAAGACAATCCTTAAATAGAAACTAACGAATTAAATGAAAAACTAAGAAAATCTTTCAATTGACTAACAGAGGAATTGGAACAACAGCCAAATAAATTGTTTACAGTTTGAGAATTAACAAAACCGAATTTGAATTAAATTTACACTGCTTGTTAAGATAACGAAAACCAATAATTAACAAACAAATATTCGGCAAAAAAGACAAAAAGGTATTTCACAGATATCATAATAGATATCATAGTAAATCCAGTATTTCACAGCTATCATCTGGACACAGGCGACAAGCATAAGCGAAAGCCACACACAGTGATTTTCTTTTGTAAAAGCAAGATTTAAATAAAATCTCTCAATATTCCTAGTGTTACTATCCTGAGGAACATACCTGTGTTATCAAAAATGATTCAAGAACCCAGCGGCCAGATAGGCTACTGATTACCTGTCAGTTTTTAACTAAACAAACACGTTGAAAACTTTGTAGTTACAAAAAAATCATATTGAAATTTGAAATTAACTAAAACTTTAGCTACGTTCAAAGACACTAAATTCATGGAAATCATCAATTCTTGGCAAAAACTACAGAGTTAAACCTGCACTCTACAATATAATTTCGTAAGATACGATGAAACAGATGACAGAAACTCAACAAAAAAAATCATGATAACAAAAAAGGTACTAAAATCTTCAATTTACTTAATACCGCAGATTTGAGCTTCAAAAAGTCTCATTACCCCTTAAACTAAAAGAACTGTAAAAAGAACAAAAAGGTTCAAGAAAATTTTATTGCCGGTCGAGAAATACCTGTTTTTCCCGTTTTAAAGCTATTTCATTGAAAAAAGTGTAAAAACATAGCAGGACAAGTCTATTCAAAAAACATTCACTGACAAAAAAGAAATCTACACCTATATTGGACAGTGAATGGATTGGAAAAACCATTTATAAAATCCTATCAAAAAATTGAAACCTAAACCGACAAATGTCGGAAGAATTGCTCTTGAACGACAGGCGAGGCAATTTAATTCAGGGTCTCTAGCCTAAATCAATTTTTCTTTATAGGGTGCAAAAAACCTTTTCTCAACGGGATTCGAACCCTTGAAAACCCGATCCATAGCCACCCGCACTAACCAATGCGCTATGTTTCACGTATGTTTAAACCGCAACCGATTATATATTAGCAACAGGCTTTACTTCGGAGAGAGCAAAAGAGATCACTCACAAATAATGAACAAAAGCGTAAAAAAAGTCACATGAGAAGTCAAAGAATGTTCTAGAAGAGAAGCACAAAATTGTCAAGCAACAAATTTGCATAAAAAAAGACACACGTTTACAAAAATTGCTATGAACTTCGTTCAAGAGCAATTAAAAAAAACAGTAAAAA
Organism: Convolutriloba macropyga; assembly: GCF_964194025.1. Taxonomy (NCBI): domain Eukaryota; kingdom Metazoa; phylum Xenacoelomorpha; order Acoela; family Convolutidae; genus Convolutriloba; species Convolutriloba macropyga. The sequence goes on from NC_134471.1 coordinate 69,968,665, forward strand.
TTGAGGTCAAATTAGCGCATGTGAACAAAAAAACACAATCGAGAAGGCGAATTATTTTTAAAAAATGTTTTCTCATTCTGCTTTAAATTGTGAGTGAAAAAATTTCAAGTCAGAAAAACCACTCGCTTTTTCACTCCACTTCCTGTTTAGGTGTGACCACAACTATCTGTTACGCACTGATTTTTAAGGCCTTTCTTGCTGGATTATTGAGGTAAATATTTGGAATAAATGATATGAATTATTGTCATTTTTCAAGGACTTATTTTGGTGTTTCACAGTGCGATTTTTAGCGGATATATTTTGAATAAATTTAGCTAGTGATAGCCTTTTATTGAGCGGTTCGTATGTGCGATATATCCACTAGTTGCCTTGGTTTCAAGAGCTTTGCTTAACCACAAATTAACTCTAAAGAAGTCTGTTCTAACTTAGTTATTTTAGGCAGAATTTCCAGTTCGATCTTCAATTATTATATGAGAAATAAAGGCGAAGTTTCAATGATTGGATAAGGAGTTTTAAGTTTTTGCTGAGTTTTGATTAGCAACTGATCACTAGGCTGGTTCTCCGGTGTTCTCCTGATCGTCGTTCCGCAGGGCTGTACCTTGGGCTGTATTGGTCCTTCGCAAATATTTACTGATCTACAAGTTGGGCAATTTCCGGCTCTTTTACGTCTCATGATGTTTGTTAAATACATATACAAGTTCCGTATTAGCACCTACTTTATCAGAAGAATTACCTCACCAAGTACATAGTTTCTCATGAAGTTAATTACCAATTATGCGAATTAATCGTCGAGGAACTCAAAAAAGTAAATATTGAGGTTTTTAGGCAGTTAATATGTTTATCAGTGAACTGTCAATCTGCGGTTGTTTTTAATAAACATAAACAATTTAGGGGTAACAGGCCTAGATGAAAATACTAGCTATATATGGCCTTGAGATCTATCTGAATATGAACTAAATTATAGCACTTAATTATGGATATTTAAAGGAAAATCATCACGTAACTATGAGGGACGAAATAGGGGCGTGACACCATCACTTCAATTTTACTTCAAAAACCTTACAGTGTAAAAATTGAAGTCAAATTATCGCATGTGAACAAAAAAAAACACAATCGAGAAGGCGAATTTTTGCTTAAATGTTTTTTCATTCTGATTTAAATTGTGAGTAAAAAAAATTCATGTCAGAAAAGCCACTCGCTTTTTCACTCCATTTCCTGTTTAGGTGTGACCAAAACCATCGTTCAATTTTACTTCACAAACCTTACAGAGTGTGAACAGATCTTAAAAAAAGTCAGAGCCCCAATACAATCCAATTCAAAAAGTTTAACAAAACAAGAGAAGGCCAATATTAGCCCCAGCCATCGCTTTGAGGTTATTAAAAACTGGAATACCAATACTCATCTTCGAGTCGTAAAAAAGAGTTTCTAAATTATAGCCTTGAAAAGGATGATGGCGGCTAATAATAAGACTCGAAAAAACATGACCGACTAAACGTCGGAAGAATTGCTCTCGAACGACTAGTGGGAATCAATTGCAGCCTGCTTCAGTCGCGGGGGAGGGAGGGAGGGGAGCCTAAATGGGACTAAAAATTTCAACAGTGGGCCAAATAACCACAATAGAGGTCAACATATACCACTATTAGGATTTAAAGTTAAAAAAAATGACACCAGTTTCGGCGCACTTTTCATTTGACTTTTAGTATTAAATTGCCGCCAACTGAATTCAGCTGCTTGAAATTGTGATTGAGAGAGAATTTTAGATCACGCGAAAAGCAAAAAGTCAAGGGCGTAGAAGTCACTCGAAAAATCAAAATTGTCGAGCGAAAATTTTGCATAAAAAAAGACACACACGTTTACAATAATTGCTATGAACTTCGTTCAAGAGCAATTAAACAGCGATAATCAAGGGAAAAGGAAGGAAAAATGCGGGCATAAGATACAAAAGCGAATTAACTTACAGTACTTCTTGTGAGGATACCCGAGGCAGCATTTTAAAGTCTCCCTCAGTACACAGAGCCATTTTAGGTGGCATTTTGTTGTTCTCTGGAGAGGGCGTGAAGTGTTGCTTGGAGTTCTCTCTACTTGCAAGGGACTGCAATCTGGACTGATAGAGAGAGGCACGATCCACTAACTCTGATACGTTTCCACCTCTCTGGTCTATTGACATCACGTCTATGATCTAGACACCACAGAAATCCTTTTAATTAAAGACTCGACAACTAAAGCTCAATTTTCACTCCATAAAATGATGCCTTTGTATAGCATTAAAACTTTTAACCGAGGACTGAAATCGAACATTCTTCTTTGAAATCTGCCCATAGGGGTAAAACCGCAGAAACCAATTAAAGATAGATTGAAATCTTTCAATTCCGAAATTATAGTTCTAACATGCTGCCTTGATTTTTTTCCAAAGTTAAAAAATTAATAGAAAATTTATTTGTTTTCATGTGCACTTTTGTTCTATGCTTTAAATTGGACACAAATTTTAAGTTTTTAATTCCAAAAGAAATATTGGTAAAATCTGCAGCTAATAATGGGACTGTCGTCAGAGGATCTTTAAGTAAATAAATCAAGTTTCAGCTCCGTAGAAATTTACACGTCTTCTACTGCACTCTCTACAATCCAACGCGAGGGCCTTGAAGTTGGAGGGAGTCCAGCAATATATAATACCCATGGTTGCTCTCGGATTCTCGACATGACACTCCCTAGGATTTCTCGCTGAGTCTTTATTAGATTTGTCGCAAAAACAGTAATCGGCACATTTAACTACCAGCTTGTATATTACTTCACATTCACCCCATATTACTAACCTGTGTCTGTGTGTCGTCAATAATTTTCGTGTAGATAGCCTTCTCGTCCGCATCTCTGCTCTGTGAGTCCAGAGTGCCGTTGGGAAGCTGTCTTCCTCCCACTCCAGATGCTGCAGAGCCACCCATTCCGCCTATTCATTAAATTATACATTCGAATCGTAGAAATCAAGGAATACGATTACCTGCAAAAAGCTGTGTATTAGAATTTTATTAGCATTTAACACGCTTTAAATGGTTAGCAGCGTTGTTAGCCGATGGACGGAACTTTATTTCCGAGGGACCCAACATTGCAGTCAGTCGATTGATCTAATCGACATCAATGGTTTTGACAAAAGTTTCCACGACCATGTAATTGCAGACACTTGCAGCCTTTCATGTTTTAAAGAGCTTATAGCGAGTCACACTAGACCAGGAGGTTTGGGTTGAACGGTTAAAGCGTTTCTCAACACTTCATTTCTCAACATTTCATGATACAGAACATAAAAGCCTCAACAAAGGGAAAAGTAAAAAAAAACTCGGCTACAATGTTCGACTACCGTAGACTGCAACCCGATTGTGTGATTTTATGGGCTTAAATAGAAGCGCTAAACAAAATTGTCTTGATGCATCAGGAGATGAATTGATGTTGGGCGATTTATCAACTGATTTAATTATGAATGACAAAGATAACTTTTATCACCAAGTAATTTATAAATTTTGATCTATATTTAAGCCCTATCACAAAAAAGAACGCAGGATACCGTTGGAACTTTAATACGATGCGAATTATCATCGAAATTTGTGAAATACTTTTAAGTTTCAAGAAATTAGTTGATCATCCTGTGGAGTTTCTGTTACAATTTGTGAGCACAAACTTCACATTTATTTAAGGGAAACACACCTCAACGAGAGGTATAGTCACAATTGAGGCAAATTCAAGGTCTGGACAGCTAATGACAAAGTTTTCTCTCAGCTATGTGACCCTTAATATTGTTTACTGAAAATTTTTCATTTTTGGGACAGAGGGAGTAGTAACTGTTTAGTTTATTTAGACCGGGTTATTTACCTGATAAGAGAGGTGCGTCTGACTCAGCCATGCTGACGCATGATTGGCTTTTGGATAACTTGGGACAACATGCACCCATATTCGCTCTATTCCACTTCCAGCCGCAAACTATCTAACGAACAACTCTTCTCTATCGCCAATCAAAAATTGACCAATAATCCCAAATTGTTCGAATTGCGGATCGATCTTGCAAAGAACTTATTATATCAGTGCAGGGTTATTTCTCAGCGTCATAAACAACTGAAATATCAAAGAACGTTATTAGCTATAAATTTATTCAGACCTTAATTCAATTAATTTTCGGCATTGCTCGACACGGCAAGTTCGAACAGGATTGGCTCAAAAGATTTTGCCGGAACTGTAAGACCAAAATGCAACCACGCAGATGATAAAATTGCAGTCCTTTTATTAAGGACTGCCATTTTTATGAGACATCCGCTCTATAAGGAAAAAGCCCTAATAGCACTTTTTCAAAATTAATATCCGAAATCAATAACTCAAGACTATAATTCTAAAGATTAAGGGCATACACGTTAGGCACTATTTGGATGCACACTATTGATCTGTAACTAGTAAATGTTCATAAAATTTAAAGTTCATCAAGTGATTTCAGAAGTCATTTTTTGAGTGAGGAATTCACGCAATTGAGCTAAAAGCAGATCAAATACCGTCATGTACATAAATTGTAACTGCAAAGCAGTAGAAGTCACTAAAAATCAATTCCAAGAAGTCAGGCCGTAAGAATCATCGATGGAGACGATGAATTAAGAAAAACCACGATATCCCCAATAATAGCCGCTATCGCTTTGCGGCTATTAATAAAAGATCCTTATAAGAAGTTAACTAATTGCCTTTTCTCTAAATTTGTTGCACAAACAATCCAAAACGAAGGTCAGGATAACCGAACCTGCAAAAAAGAACATTGGAATTTGAGCATTCTGAATAAATCGCTTACCAAGCATTATTGACCTTCGGCAGGAAATGCTTAACAGGAAATGCTGTGCCTAAAGAGAAAGTCTCATTTACACACAAAAACTATTTAAGGCAAATCATTTTTTAGCTAATTAGAACAAAGTTTAAAAAACGGTGATCCAAAACTGGGCGTTTTTGTTTTATCCAATCTCTACTTCTCATTTCATTTTTTGATATTGTAACCAGAGCACAGAAAAATAAATGCATATCTGTTTGAGTTATCAGACGTAACCAATCATGAAAAAAGCCTAGAGAGCAGTAAAGCTAGGCAAGAGAAGTCAACCAGATTCCACTGAAGATGACAAAAAGTCTCAAAACAAATGGAAACAAAATTCGATTGAAAATTGAAAAAAATATGAACGCAATGATAGCGTTAAAAACTCTGGACAATCAAATGATGTTTCCATGAGCACAGATATAGCGTGCAAAAAAACCATAAATGTTGAAAAGTTCGTTGATTAGCCTATTTATTCTAATGAAAAGAGTTGATTATAAAGTGCTTTCAAATTAAAGATTTTTATGGAAAAAAAATTTTAGACAGCAATGCGAATTCGTGTTGTTTTTTCTTTAAAAAGCAGGTTAATGACTCTGTTCAATGCCATCTGAAACTACACTAAATATTTCAAAAAAATTTGTTCTTGAATTAGATTACGAGAATTTGATGAAAAAATGAGTTCTGTGGAAACTTCTTAAGCTAATATACCATTTTTTTAGTTAGTTTAAAAACTATGCTCCTCTCCGCTTGCGCACCCAGTATGTTATGCACCCCCCACCCCGATAGAAAGCCCGTTCCATAACATGGTAAATAATTATGTAAAATATGATCCTTGCTGTTGATGGTGCATAATAAGACCCACCAAGCTAGGGACAAAACTGGAAAATCTAAAATTTAAATTCTATAAATCTAATCTAGCCGAGTTACATCTCTTTTAAGGCTATTCAATAACTGCTTTTAATGCTTCGTTTGTCCCCAATATTGGCGAGAGATTAAAATCGCAAAAAGTTTACTTTTTAGCTTTTAACAAATTATTATGAAATTATGAAAAGAAATGAAATGTAATTTTCAATTTCTTGATTGTTAACTTTGTCAAGACACTCTATTTTTGCAAATAAGAGAAAATAGTGTCATTAAAATTATACTTCTGAACCTAAGGCGTTTATCCTACGATATGAGAAATTCAATGAACATCGGGGTTTTGATAAACTTCCTCCAACAATATTAGAAACTTATCGCCGAAAACCAAAATCAGGCAACTCCTGCAAAATTAGTCTGAATTATATTTTTTGTTAAAGTTGAAGAATCGGTAATGAGATACGAGCAATTTCACATTTTCAGATGTTCGCCTAGACCTTGCACTGAACACCTTGACTTTCCAACACCTCGCATATAAACATAACCGACTAACGTCGGGCGAATTGCTCTCAAACGACCTGCGAGCGGTTGGCTTCGTCAGCAGCTAACCACGGTTTAATGAGGCTAGCTTTAGATTAATTGAAGGGGCGTAAGGTGAGCGCAGCGGGGGTGCAAAAGGGATTTGGAGGACTGCTGTGGGGGCGATGGGTGGGTGGGGGTGTGGGATCAATTTCTAAGAACCGCCCTTCACACCATAAGTATGAGTCTCCAAAACAGTTTCCGTTGATCGCATACTTAAAGACTAGTGCGCTTAACGGCTCTGGGAGAACATCATGTAAACTGGGCGCTACCTCTTTTTCCCGTTCCTGAAGACGAAAGTCATATGGGTCAGAAAAATCGGCCAGGCAAAAAATTGCAAAAAAGAGAAACAGGATTACTATATTTGCTACAAATGGCTTTTGAGAGCAATTAACAATTTCTTTTAAAGTGCCTATTAAATTACTTATCATAAAAACGTTTCTACTATAACTCATTGTTAATGAGGATCAGAGATGATGACATTACGCCACATAACAGCAGCTGAAGTGCTGCATCAACAAAAGAGAGAGAGAGAGAGAGAGAGAGAGAGAGAGAGAGAGAGAGATAGTGAGAGGGAGAGATAAAACATGAACGGGACAGAGAGGGAAAGAAACCCTAACTAACAGAGAGAGAAACGTGAGAGAAAAATTTTCGATGATAGGATTCGACCCTGCAAGGCTAGTTTTCTAGCCTTATTAAAGAAATCATACAGAAAAAAAATGGATAAGTAGAAAATTAAATACAAAATCAACTTCGCAGTAAAAAAGTTCAAAAACATTTTGGTCTCAAAAGTTCTGTCAAGTAACCCGTCTCCAAGACTCAAAACATTTCGTTGGCCAGTAATGGTCCTAGAAACTTAGGAATGGGACAAAAAATATTCAAAAAATATTGAAAACAATTGCAAATTTTAAACAAAATCTTGCTAAAAACGAACATATCAAGGTATACTAATATCCTAAAAACCATCTCATTGTCTCAAAACACTATACAGTATCTCTGTTTCAAACCTTATATAGTTTCACTGGCTCATGAAGAGCCATACACTTGAATAAAAAAATTTTCCGAAAATATGAAAAAATTTAAAAATTTTATCCAAAAATTACTAAAACTGGAATGATTAAAAAGAAAGATCAGCATTTCATTAACTCTACTAATTATGCATAAACCTATTATAAACCTTGGAAGAGGTCCCAGATCCCCTGGTGCCGGAAAAAAATAAAAAAAAAACATGAAGAAAATCAAAATATTTTTAAAAATTTCCTAAATTCGTGATGTTAGAATCTTGAAAAACATTCCATTACATCTACAAACTAAGCAGTAACATATTATCAAACACTAGAGAAAGATCTGTGGCACTTGAGGCTAGCGAAACCGACAAAAAATCAAAAAAAACTTTGCAAGTTTTATAAAAAAAATGCTAAAATTTGCAATTTTAAAAAATTGAAAATTATTCCATGACCAAAAAAATCTTCAAGTACCTTATTATCAAGTACCCTTAGGGCTCAAAAAACCTGAATAATGACTATAAAGGTCAAAAATTGAAAAAATGGCAAAAATTGTCAAAGAAAATACTAAAATTCACGATGTTAAAATCTTGCAAGACATTCCATTACATCTGCAAATTATGCAGTAAACTATTTTCCAGCCCTAGAGGAGGTTTCTTGGCCCTAGAGGAGGTTCGAGGCCGAAGAACCTAAAAAACGCCAAACATTTTCAAAAAGCTTGAAATAAGCAAGTTGTATCAAAAAGTTGCTAAAATTTGAGACATTAAAAAGTTAAAAACTATTCCATGGCCAATACAAATTTGTCAGTAACTTCCTATTAAACCCACTAGGAGGCTGACTGGCCCCTGGGTCTGGAAAGGCCTGAAAAAGGAAAGAAATATTGAAAAAATTGTCAAAAAATTTGAAAATGGCAAAATTTGTCAAAAATGCTAAAATTCATGGTAAAATGTTGAAAAAGTTCCATTACCACTAGAACCTATGCAGTAACCTATTATTAAAACCTATATGAGCTTGCTTGACATCTAGGGCTAATTAAAAGGGTGCACCGAGGCCTGATGAGCGGAGGGGTGCAACAGTGGGGTGGGGGTGGGGGCAATAATGGGGGGTCAACAGTGGAGGGGTGTTCAACCTCTAAGAGCCGCCCTTCGCACCATGAGCAGTCTCCAAAACAGTTTGAGCAGAAACAGAGCTGAAAGTCTCTAAGTCTTAATGCCCACAGGTCGCTACCTGTTTATCCCTTTTTTGAGGACGAAACGTTAAAAGCGTCAGACGAAAAATCGGTCAAGCGAAAAATCGCATTGAAAGACCGACAGGACTAATATAATTGCTACAAACTCCGTTTGAGAGCAATTAAAAATGAAATTAAAATTAAGCTTCTTGATATATTCTACACTGCAGAGGCTTTCAGATGATACCATTCATCTCTTTCGAAGACCAGTTAGGGAGGTCCAAAAATAAAAGGTTGGAACTAATAACTCATCTTGCTCAAATGATCTAAGTAGTATATCGTGAGCAAGACAGGGGGTGTAAAAAGACGTACCTATGTATAAAGGTTACTTATAGCCCATTTTCCCTCAAATCCCAAAGACGTACCTCACAGCATGATACCCAAGCTAATCACGCGAGGGGGATTAGCAAGATAATCCCATAACATTAAATTAGTAAGGTCAATTACCTATTCCCATATAGCACTTTACTAATGTAAATTTTCAAAAATGTACCTCACAGCATGACACCCAAGCTGTTAACACGAAGGGGATTAGCAAGATAGTGACTTCACAACAAATTAATAAGGTCATCGACCCCTACCAAATTACACTTTAATAACGTAAATTTCAAAAGACGTACCTCACAGCATGATACCCAAGCTAATCACGCGAGGGGGATTAGCAAGATAATCCCATAATATTAAATTGGTAAGGTCAATTACCTATTCCCATATTGCACTTTACTAATGTAAATTTTCAAAAATGTACCTCACAGCATGATACCCAAGCTGTTCACACGAAGGGGATTAGCATGACAGTGCCTTAACATCGATTCAGTAAGGTCATTGACCCTTTCCCATATTTCACTTTTAAAATGTAAATTTCCAAAGACGTACCTCACAGCATGACACCCAAGCTGTTCACACGAAGGGGATTAGCAAGATAGTGACTTCACATTAAATTAATAAGGTCATCGACCCCCTACCAAATTACACTTTAATAACGTAAACTTCCAAAGACGTACCTCACAGCATGACACCCAAGCCGTTCACACGAAGGGGATTAGCAAGATAGAGACTTCACTACAAATTAATAAGGTCATCGACCCCCTACCAAATTACATTTTAAGAATTTAAATTTCCAAAGATGTACCTCACACCATGATACCCAAGCTGTTCACACAAAGGGGATTAGCAAGGTAAGGTTTTAATTTTAAATTAGATAGGATGACTCATTTACAATTACGTACAACTTAGGTGATTTTCAAAAATGTACCTAAGAGCATGACACCCAAGCTGTTCACATGAAAAGGATTAGCAAGATAGTGCCTTAACAACAAATCAGTAAGGTTATTGACCCCCAACCATATTACACTTTATTAATGTCAATTTCCAAAGACGTACCTCACAGCATGACACCCAAGCTGTTCACAGGAAAGGGATTAGCATAAATCATTTTCTACACAACTTTCAGTGTCTTAAAAAAATGTTTTATAAGATCTCATTGGCTACGAAGTTTTTTGTTCCCTATTGTTCTTGTTTAATATGTTTCAATCATTTGTTTCTTTCCCCTTATTTTATTCAGTTACCCTTATTCATCCAGAGTTTCTTATTTGTTGCTTCCAGATCCCATTTTTTGCTCAATTCACCAAAAGTGACTACCAAAATTAGTAATTCTATTTAAAGTAAATCTAATTCAAAACTCTACACGGCTAATCATTTTTTAATAATCTAACCTAGAAAAAGGAATGTCTCTCCTTGTGTTTGATATTGAGTGCTTGGAGGGGCAAATTGTTAAGGAGTTGCGTGTTTTCAAGGACGGAATTGTATCGGGATAGTTTCCTCCCACCCAAAGACTACAAACCTACTTTTCAAGCAAAGTGGAACACTAAAAATTTACATGGGATTAATTGGAACAGTGGAAAACTGGAATATACTGAGTTGTCATCAATCATAAACCAACATTTTTCACCTACAACTGAATACTTTGCAAAGGGGTTGGAGAAGTTTAATCTCCTCTTAAAATACTTGTGTAAAGATGTGGAGAATCTAGATGATCTTGGTTGTCCAAAAGTTTCCAAACTTCTCAACAACTTGGATACTGACTGGGATTGTAGCAACAATCCGTATCGACACCAAAAAACCTTTCACTGTGCAGAGAAGAAAGCCTATGCATACGGAATTTGGACTCTTGATTTTTTTGATAATGTATTATATTTGTGATTTCTAATTGTATTTGTGACCGTTTTGTAATTAATTGTTTTTGTTTTACTACTTTTTAAATCAGAGAAAAGTCGCACTTGAAGATCATTTGCTGAGTACAGATTACATGGTTAGATAAAAATGTCAAAAATGCACGTTTCAAAATAATAATAGATACCTTTTTAAATTGGGAAACAAAAAAAAACTAAGTTTAAAATGACACTTTTCATTTGTCAGTTTTTTAAATTTTTTAATGTGAAGTTTTAATTATTGTTCTTGTTTATACTTAAGTTTCAGTGGCTCCATATTTCGAGGCTTTTAACGATATGTCAATCATTTGATTCTTTCCCCTTACTTTTTTCAGCTCCCCTTTGATAATGTCAATTTGCAAAGACGTACCTCACAGCTTGATACCCACGCTGTTCACACGGAGTGGACCAGCAAGATAATCCATCAATAACAAATTAGGTAGGTCATTGACCCCTTCCCACATTACACTTTACTAATGTCAACTTCCCAAGACGTACTTCATAGCATGATGCCTAAGCTGTTTACACGAAGGGGATTAGCAAGATAGAGCCTTAACAGCAATTTAGTTAGGTCATTCACGTTTTCTCATATTACAGTTTACAAATGTCAATTTACAAAGACGTACCTCACCGCATGATGTCCAAACTGTTCACACGAAATGGATTAGCAAGATAACCCCTCAATAACACATTCCAATTCTTAAGGGAAAAAAGACACACCTATCCTCAAAATTACACCTTTATTGGTAACAAACACTCACTTCTTGACACGAAACATCCAATTATTGCCAAAAACAGCAAAATGTTGAAAAAATTACCAAATTCGTACCAAAAGAACCAATTCTAGCCCAAAAATACCCGTTTCTATTCCAGAAATACACCATTTTTAGCAAAGAAATACACAATTCCTATGTTAACAAAAATTCGTAGTTCCTGCCAAAAAAACCAGGTCTAGCAAAAACTGCGCAGTAATTGCCAAACGAACACTCAAATCTTCCCGAAAAATACCGATTCTTACCACAAAGTGGAGATATCGTCAAAGAACAACCAAACGCCACCCAATTTGTTAGAGTTTTTAAAAATTACCCAAATAGAAAACGAAATAACAAAAATTCATCAAATATTTATCCAAAACATCATAAATTAGACAATCTTGCCATCATCTGTATTTATCAAATTTCTTCCCGACAATCCAATTTTTTAGTGACCTGACAAACATCAACTTTAGACATCGTCTTTCTCCGCTGATTGATATAGGTTTTATGAGCACAAACTTGTCACGAATTATTTACTGTCGTCTAAAATTAGTCAAAAAATGCATCAGTTTAATCATAGTAGTTCAACAATTACGTCCTACTATCTTCAAAATTACGAACAATTAGGTGATCTCATCCATGTACGTGGGTCACTGACCTCTTTGAGAAAAAGTGAGTTCAACCACTTCGTATGATTGCCACAATTGCGGATATCCAGGCATTGTATAGGCGCATTGAACTAATGTGAACAAAATATAACCCACACTAATGGCAATATGATTTTTCATACTTTATCAAAGCAGTATCGATATGATTTTTCATACTTTATCAAAGCAGTATTCTGTTTTAGACTCAGAAAACCTGAAGCTCATGTATGCTTTTGAATTAATACTTTGATACTAATATTTAAATGAGTTTAAAAAATGCATTTTCGAAAACAATTTTTATCAATAGTTCAATTTTGAATTTAAATATTTATCGAAAAAAGCTTGTTTTGTAATATCTGTTTTTTCTCAAAAATGTGGGTTAATAGTCGTTGCAGAGACTGTGAAGTTGATTGGAAATAGTTGGGAAGCAAATGATATGGTTATCAGATAATGGACCGTAGTCGACTTACGGACATACGACCACAAAATATCTCGAAGGTTTCTATGTGGATAGGTTTATTAACAACAGGTTTTTCAAGTCCCTGAATGAGCTGAAAGACCAGATTTTTGAGGTAGAAATGAGCAAGACACGTAATGAACATAAAGAACCAATAATTGTTGGGTTCTTTATCCTCCTGTACGCCAAAATTACAATGTTGCAACTTAAAAACATCTTCTTATCCTCTTTCTGCGATATTAACAAATATGAGTTGATTGAAATGGATACTGAGTCTTTACTTGGCACGTAGTGAGGAAAAATTTGACGAATTCAGTTGACCAGAAATACATCCATTGTGGTACTGGATGATGCAAAGCGATTGCAGTGATATTTTCGCATCAGACTCTAGCAAAAATTGTTTACCACGAATACTCTGCCAATCATGGAACCTTTGATAAGAGAACACCTGGTTTTTCTAAAGAAGAATTTTCGGTTAAGAAATTTTAGATATAGATAGATACATATCATTAAGTATAAAATTTACAAATTTTTTAAGTGGAAAACCATTTGCACTAGTTTTTTTATTGCTTTGAAAAAAAAATGCTTTATAAAAGAAAAATCTTTTTAAAAAATGTAATTTTTATAAGGTTTTTAACAAAAAAAATGTAAATTTTGATGTTTTTTATTTTTCTATTTTTACATTTTTCAATTTTTGAAGTTTTTTTTTCTTGTTAAATTTTCAATTCGATTGTTCTTTTTATTAAAAAATGTTGTTTTAATAAATTAATTTCTTTTTCAAAATTGTCGTTCTTTACTTAAGGTTTTTAACCAAAAATGTAAATTTTGTTGTTTTTTCATTTTTCTATTTTTACATTTTTCAGTTTTGGAAGTTTTTTCTTGCAAAAATTTCAATTTAATTGTTTTCTTAAAAAAATGTTGTTTTACTAAAAAATTTATTTTCAAAAATGACGTTTTCTACATAAGGTAATTAGCCAAAAATGTAAATTTTGTTGTTTTTTATTTTTCTATTTTTACATTTCTGTTTTGGATTTTTTTTCATGTAAAATTTTCAATTTGATTGTTTTTTTATTAAAAAATGTTGTTTTACTAAAATAATTTTTTTTCAAAAATGTCATTTTTACATAAGGTTTCTTCTCAAAAATGTAAATTTCTTTGTTTTTTATTTTCCTGTTTTTACATTTTTCAGTTTTGGAAGTTTTTTTGTAAAATTTTCAATTTGATTTTTTTATTAAAAAATCTTTACTAAAATAATTTTTTTTTCAAAAATGACGTTTTTTACATAAGGTTTTTAGCCAAAAATGTAAATTTTGTTGTTTTTTATTTTTCTATTATTACATTTCTCAGTTTTGGACTTTTTTTCATGTAAAATTTTCAATTTAATTGTTTTTTATTAAAAAAAGTTTTACTAAAATAATTTTTTTTTCGAAAAGGTCGTTTTTTACATAAAGTTTTTAACCAAAAATGTAAATTGTGTTGTTTTTTAATTTTCTATTTTTACAATTTTCAGTTTTTGAAGTTTTTTCATGTAAAATTTTAATTTTATTCATTTTTTCATTAAAAATTGTTGTTTTACTAAAACAATTTTTTTTCAAAAAGGCCGTTTTTGTACATAAGGGGTTTAACCAAAAATGTATATTATGTTGTTTTTCTTTATTTATCTATTTTTTCCATTTTTCAGCTTTTGAAGTTTTTTCATTGTAAATGAAAAAACTTCAAAAATTGAAAAATGGAAAAAATAGATTAATAAAAAAAACAACACAATATACATTTTTCGTTAAACCCCTTATGTACAAAATCGGCATTTTTGAAAAAAAAATTGTTTCAGTAAAACAACAATTTTCAATGAAAAAAAGAATAAAATGAAAATTTTACATGAAAAAAACTTCAAAAACTGAAAAATGTAAAAATAGAAAAATAAAAAACATCAAAATTTACATTTTTTTGTTACATTTTTTAAAAAGATTTTTCTTTTATAAAGCATTTTTTTTCAAAGCAATAAAAAAACTAGTGGAAATGGTTTTCCACTTAAAAAATTTGTATATTTTATACTTAATGATATGTATCTATCTATATCTAAAATTTCTTAACCGAAAATTCTTCTTTAGAAAAACCAGGTGTTCTCTTATCAAAGGTTCCATGATTGGCAGAGTATTCGTGGTAAACAATTTTTGCTAGAGTCTGATGCGAAAATATCACTGCAATCGCTTTGCATCATCCAGTACAACAATTTACAATTTTGATTAAAAACCTTATGTAAAAAACGACCTTTTTGAAAAAAAAAATTATTTTAGTAATATTTTTAATAAAAAACAATTAAATTGAAAATTTTACATGAAAAAAAATCCAAACTGAGAAATGTAAAACTAGAAAAATAAAAAAAACAAAATTTACATTTTTGGCTAAAAACCTTATGTAAAAAGCGTCATTTATGAAAAAAAATTATTTTAGTAAAACAACATTTTTAATAAAAAACAATCAAATTTAAAATTTCACAAGAAAAAAACTTCCAAAACTGAAAAATGTAAAAATAGGAAAATAAATAACAACAAAATTTACATTTTTGATTAAGAACCTTATGTAAAAAACGACATTTTTGAAAAAAAAATTATTTTAGTACAACAACATTTTAAAAAAAAACAATCGAACTGAAAATTTAGCAAAAAAAACTTCAAAAACTGAAAAATGTAAACATAGAAAAATAAAAAACATCAAAATTTACATTTTTTTGTTAAAAATCTTATAAAAATTACATTTTTTAAAAAGATTTTTCTTTTGTGAAACATTTTTTTTTCAAAACAAAAAAACTAGTGGAAATGGTTTTCCACTTAAAAAAATTGTAAATTTTATACTTAATGATATGTATCTATCTATATCTAAAATTTCTTAACCGAAAATTCTTTTTTAGAAAAACCAGGTGTTATCAAAGGTTCCATGATTATGGCAGAGTATTCGTGGTAACAATTGTTGCTAGAGTCTGATGCGAAAATATCACTGCAATCGCTTTGCATCATCCAGTACCACAATGGATGTATTTTTGGTCAACTGAATTCGTCAAATTTTTCCTCACTACATGCCAAGTAAAGACTCAGTATCCATTTCAATCAACTCATATTTGTTTGTATCGCAGAAAGAGGATAAGAAAATGTTTTTAAGTTGCAACATTGTAATTTTGGCGTACAGGAGGATAAAGAACCCAACAATTATTGGTTCTTTATGTTCATTACGTGTCTTGCTCATTTCTACCTCAAAAATCTGGTCTTTCAGCTCATTCAGGGACTTAAAAAACCTGTTGTTAATAAACCTATCCACATGAAAACCTTCGAGATATTTTGTGGTCGTATGTCCGTAAGTCGACTACGGTCCATTATCTGAATTAAATATTAGTATCAAAGTATTAATTCAAAAGCATACATGAGCTTCAGGTTTTCTGAGTGTAAAACAGACTACTGCTTTGATAAAGTATGAAAAATCATATCGATACTGCTTTGATAAAGTATGAAAAATCATATTGCCATTAGTGTGGATTATATTTTGTTCACATTAGTTCAATGCGCCCATACAATGGCTGGATATCCGCAATTGTGGCAATCATACGAAGTAGTTGAACTACACTTTTTCTCAAAGAGGTCAGTGACCCACCTACATGGATGAGATCACCTAATTGTTCGTAATTTTGAAGATAGTAGGACGTAATTGTTGAACTAATATGATTAAACTGATGCATTTTTTGACTAATTTTAGACGACAGTAAATAATTCGTGACAAGTTTGTGCTCATAAAACCTATATCAAGCAGCGGAGAAGATTCATCATCACAAAAATACGATGTCTAAAGTTGATGTTTGTCAGGTCACTAAATAATTGGATTGTCGGGAAGAAATTTGATAAATACAGATGATGGCAAAATTGTCTAATTTATGATGTTTTGGATAAATATTTGATGAATTTTTGTTATTTCGTTTTCTATTTGGGCATTTTTAAAAACTCTAACAAATTGGGTGGCGTTTGGTTGTTCTTTGACGAGATATCTCCACTTTGTGGTAAGAATCGGTATTTTTCGGGAAGATTTGAGTGTTCGTTTGGCAATTACTGCGCAGTTTTTGCTAGACCTGGGTTCTTTTGGCAGGAACTACGAATTTTTGTTAACATAAGAATTGTGTATTTTTTGCTCAAAATGGTGTATTTCTGGACTAGAAACGGGTATTTTCGGGCTAGAATTGGTTCTTTTGGTACGAATTTGGTAATTTTTTCAACATTTTGCTGTTTTTGGCAATAATTGGATGTTTCGTGTCAAGAAGTGAGTGTTTGTTACCAATAAAGGTGTAATTTTGAGGATAGGTGTGTCTTTTTTCCCTTAAGAATTGGAATGTGTTATTGAGGGGTTATCTTGCTAATCCATTTCGTGTGAACAGTTTGGACATCATGCGGTGAGGTACGTCTTTGTAAATTGACATTTGTAAACTGTAATATGAGAAAACGTGAATGACCTAACTAATTTAATGTTAAGGCTATCTTGCTAATCCTCTTCGTGTAAACAGCTTAGGCATCATGCTGTGAAGTACGCCTGGGAAAATTGACATTAGTAAAGTGTAATGTGGGAAGGGGTCAATGACCTATCTAATTTGTTATTGAGGGATTATCTTGCTGGTCCACTCCGTGTGAACAGCGTGGGTATCAAGCTGTGAGGTACGTCTTTGCAAATTGACATTATCAAAGGGGAGCTGAATAAAGTAAGGGGAAAAAACAAATGATTGACATATCGTAAAAAGCCTTGAAATATGGAGCCACTGAAACTTATGTATAAACAAGAACAATAATTAAAATTTCACATTAAAAAATTTTAAAAACTGACAAATGAAAAGTGTCATTTTAAACTTAGTTTTTTTTTGGTTCCCAATTTCAAAAGAGGTATCTATTATTATTTTGAAACGTGCATTTCTGACATTTTTATCTAATCATGTAATCTGTACTCAGCAAATGATCTTCAAGTGCGACTTTTCTCTGATTTAAAAAGTAGTAAAACAAAAACAATAAATTACAAAACGATCACAAATACAATTAGAAATCACAAATACAATATATTATCAAAAAAATCAAGAGTCCAAATTCCGTATGCATAGGCTTTCTTCTCTGCACAGTGAAAGGTTTTTTGGTGTCGATTACGGATAGTTGCTACAATCCCAGTCAGTATCCAAGTTGTTGAGAAGTTTGGAATCTTTTGGACAACCAAGATCATCTAGATTCTCCACATCTTTACACAAGTATTTTAAGATGAGATTACACTTCTCCAACCCCTTTGCAAAGTATTCAGTTGTAGGTGAAAAATGTTGGTGAATGATTGATGACAACTCAGTATATTCCAGTTTTCCACTGTTCCAATTAATCCCATGTAAATTTTTAGTGTTCCACTTTGCTTGAAAAGTAGGTCTGTAGTCTTTGGGTGGGAGGAAACTGTATCCCAATACAATTCCGTCCTTGAAAACACCCAACTCCTTAACAATTTGCCCCTCCAAGCACTCAATATCAAACACAACGAGAGATATTCTTTTTTCTAGGTTAGATTATTAAAAAATGATTAGCAGTCTAGAATTTTGAATTAGATTTACTGTAAAAAGAATTACTAATTTTGGTAGTCACTTTTGGTGAATTGAGCAAAATATGGGATCTGGAAGCAACAAATAAGAAACTCTGGATGAATAAGGGTAACTGAATAAAATAAGGGGAAAGAAACAAATGATTGAAACATCTTAAACAAACCTCGAAATGTGGAGCCAATGAAACTTAAGTATTAACAAGAACAATAGGGAACAAAAAACTTCGTAGCCAATGAGATCTTATAAAAAATTTTTTTAAGACAACTAAAGTTGTGTAGAAAATGATTTATGCTAATCCCTTTCCTGTGAACAGCTTGGGTGTCATGCTGTGAGGTACGTCTTCGGAAATTGACATTAATAAAGTGTAATATGGTTGGGGGTCAATAACCTTACTGATTTGTTGTTAAGGCACTATCTTGCTAATCCTTTTCATGTGAACAGCTTGGGTGTCATGCTCTGAGGTACATTTTTGAAAATCACCTAAGCCGTACGTAATTGTAAATGAGTCATCCTATCTAATTTAAAATTAAAACATTACCTTGCTAATCCCCTTTGTGTGAACAGCTTGGGTATCATGCTGTGAGGTACATCTTTGGAAATTTACATTCTTAAAATGTAATTCGGTTGGGGGTCGATGACCTTATTAATTTGTTGTGAAGTCTCTATCTTGCTAATCCCCTTCGTGTGAACAGCTTGGGTGTCATGCTGTGAGGTACGTCTTTGGAAATTTACGTTATTAAAGTGTAACTTGGTAGGGGGTCGATGACCTTATTAATTTGTTGTGAAGTCTCTATCTTGCTAATCCCCTTCTTGTGAACAGCTTGGGTGTCATGCTGTGAGGTACGTCTTTGGAAATTTACATTATTAAAGTGTAATATGGGAAAGGGTCAATGACCTTACTGATTCGATGTTAAGGCACTGTCATGCTAATCCCCTTCGTGTGAACAGCTTGGGTATCATGCTGTGAGGTACATTTTTGAAAATTTACATTAGTAAAGTGCAATATGGGAATAGGTAATTGACCTTACTAATTTAATATTATGGGATTATCTTGCTAATCCCCCTCGCGTGAACAGCTTGTATCATGCTGTGAGGTACGTCTTTGGGATTTGAGGGAAAATGGGCTATACGTAATCTTTATACATAGGTACGTCTTTTTACACCCCCCTGTATTGCTCACGATATACTACTGATCTATGCTAGGCATGCTTTATAATTCTACTCATTTTTGTTACCTTTGATGGTTCGAGTGGATTCGGATCATTACTGGTTGCGGATTTGTTTCCTCTATTTCGTAGGATTCATTATCATCTTTCAATTTATATACATTTAAAAGAGTCTGAGACCAACAAGACAAAACGGACATATATTTCAAAAGTCACATGAAGCAGAATTTCCTCAACTAAGAATACTCTTGCCTACTAAAACAAAAGAATGTTCCTATGCCCCAAAAATTCAGACCCTTATGTATACTGGCAATGTACATAAACATGTGACAACAACAAATGACAACGTCGACGGTAATAAAAACCGCGAGATTTTGGAGCATTAAATTTGATTCACAATACGTTAAATGGATCAGGGGGTAATTTGAACATAACATTATTTGGATGTAACAGATAAGAATAAAGACTTAAAAGAGTTGTAATGATACTGTTTGAGTTCATTTATCATCTTGCAATATAAATAGCAGCCAATAGATCAAAGCCCCTATTACTTTGATTAGTTTAGCGTCTCATATTTGTTATATCATCTACGAAATCAGCGTTAAGTTCTATTGCAGTTTTAAGCACAAAAGAGTCAAAATAATCACAGTTTCGCTCATCGTTTGATAAGTTGTACAAAAAATCACACAACTCATGGCTCGTTCCCACTATATCAATTACCTTCCCTGTCAATAAGGCCCCTCAAAATAGTTATAATAATAAGAGTGCTGTAGATAGCAGTGCAGATAAGCCTGGTGCTATAAGGAGGAAAGAGCCCAAAATACAACTAGATACAACAACATTGTGTTCATTTAATATAATTTTTGAGGACACAGGACAAGCACAGTGGAAGTGAGCGACAACTTGTTGTACTACTATGAGTAGGTTGGCTGAGACATTTGGTGCTGCTGATGACTGTTGTAGCTTGACCTACTTGGTGTCATACTCCCATGATGTCCTAAACAAACAGGATATTGTTGTTGTTTTGGATTTGCTGCACTGCAGGGATTTACTATTGTCCCAGTCGTCTTATAGTAAAAAAAAATATTATACCGGTATTTCTGCACAGATTGCAGTCACAACATAATTGCCACATGCAGAGGTTGGTTTCGTGCGTCAAATCGTTTGTTGACAAATTTCCACATGAAACTCATTTATCGGTTCTTAAGACCCACTGCCGTATTAAAATTGACGTATTTTGCTATTGGGCATCAAATATATTGTGGTATTTGATGGTGCTGCGCTCAAGTCTCCAAAAAATGTTGCTTAATGGGACTCTCATAATGAAGCATATTCTAGGCCCTCACTAGGTAGGAAAATCGCACGAGCATTTGATCAATAAAATTTTTGATCAAAGTATCAATTATCACGCTGCATTGATTTTGTGTCATGATCTTGAACAACATATTCAAGATACTAAACTGAGAAATTTCTCTCTAAATTCATGGACTACAAAAATAAACAACTTTTACAAGAATCGGGATAGCAATGAAAATAGATCTCAAGACTAAAGGATGACTTCTCCGCTTGGAAAGAGCATCTGTATTTTAATCTCTTTTTGGGTGAGGCAACATTTTGTGCACGCTTCCGAGAGTCAGCAACAAAATCAAAAGAAAAATGTAACCCTATTCATAGTTTAAGACGTCGTCGTAATTATGGATTTCAAATCAACGTCTTAGGCAAAAGCGCATGTTAGCCACCCGAAAAAATTTGGAAATAGAATCGTAAAGGAAATAGCATTGGCGTTTTGAGAATTAAAATATAACGATATCAGAAATTATAATAAAAAAACTGTGGTAACAACGTTTGAAAATGCTTATCTGAACCCATTGTGAGCTGCAACTAAAACGGATCCAAGGAATTACTTCATCGACTCATTGCTTCACAGCACAGGTTCAGACGGAGACCAATTTAATATAGATGGCTTAGATGCTACAAAAACATAGTATGGAGAGAACTATCGTTGTCTTTGAAGCGACCCGATATTCCGTACACTCTTGTCACTTTTTGTCGATACTATCATTTTATCATCTGCTTCTGTTGGAAACCAAAAATCAAACTGATGGCTTCATCTTCAGTTATCAACAAGTAATGGCCCTTCAAAAAATGATATTATTGATAGTTCAATAGATCAGTGATCGGTTGGAAAACATCAAGAATTTTCATCAATAATTCATCTGTATTTTTCATTCTTTCGAAAAATTTAAGAGATATGAAATATTGCTTCAGAGCTATTTTCATAATATAACTTGACAGTTTTACCCCCACCTTGAGTATTCTGTCTTTTAGTATATCAAGAACATAGGTTTTAATTTGAGCAGAAATCGAGTCAACAGAATATTAGTTTTGTTTTGTAAAGCCTGCTCGAGGTATAATGGAAATTTCTTTTCTTGCATTCAAGTACTTTCATTATACCTCGAGCAGGCTTTACAAAACAAAACTAATATTCTGTTAATTTCAAAGACTCGATTTCTGCTCAAATTAAAACATATCCATGAAGACATATCAATGAAAACATATTTCGGTGTGGATGTGGACAAGCTTCGTAATTATGACAAAATTTTCGAAGGCGTATCTGAACTATTTCAACCGCAGTTCCAACGAGATGGATATGTGTTCTTGCAACTGTGCTAACTGTAAATATCAAAAAATATCAAACTGAAGTGACTGTTAAATTTGCTTTGGGAAAAAACTTCCCTTGGGTATTCCATAAATCTTGTTATTATTATTATTATATGTTCTTGATAGACTAGAACAGACATCAAGGTGGGTGTAAATTTGTCAAGTTACATAATGAACATGGCTCTTAAGCAAAACTCCATGATTTCGTTTTTCATTTCAATTTTAAAGTCTTCGGTTTCGAATTTCAAAAAAATTTCCCGCGTGAAAATTTTATAAACAAATAGAATTTGCGTGTTTAAGACTGTTCAATTCTTTCGTTTTTCAAAGCAATGCCAAAGCTTTTTTGTGATTTTTCGACTGTCGTAATTCATAGATTTCTCATTTTATCAAATGAACAAAACGGTTTGAGCTTGATTTCAAAATACGTAGAATTCAAAAACCAAATAGTTGAAAAATCTCATTAATGTTTCGTTTTTCGAAAACAGAGATTTTTTGTTTTTCGATTCTATTGATCAATTGACTTTTCATTTCCTCAATTAATTAAAAATCGTAAATTTTACGCGAGATGAATTTGACGCTTAAATAAACTGTGCTCAGATTTTTAAATTTTTATATAGACGCAAGAATACAGAAAACAGTGACAAAACTCAACACACATTTCTTTTTCAAAGTAACTGCATCCTGTACATTTTGGCAATTTTTCTTACCCCCAGGTACATGAACTCTTTAACTCTTGCATGAAAGGCCACAAATACTGGAACAGCCTAGATTGAAGTTTAATTTGACAATAGAAGTAATTGAGAATTAGAGGAAAAAAGTTTTTCCAATGTTTTTCGTTTTTCAAAGTAAATAATCTCATCTTTTGAATTTTGGAATTTCGTGAATCATAAACTCGTTAATGGTTTCATTAGTTCAAATTTTTTCAGAAATCAGCTCGAAGGTTATTCTGCTTGAAGAAACAATTGTTTTTCAATTTTTAAACCTTTTACATTTTCCGTATCTTGTACTCCATGACGTTTTTAATTCTTCAATTAACTAAAATTCCTTAAATGTTTGGGATTTGTTGAACATCTTAATCCATGAACTGTAAAAAACAAAGCGGCTAAATCAAATTTTCTGTGTAAGCTTAGAAAATGAACGGACTCTCATTCAGAACTTCAAAATTTCACGCATTTGCACAAATCAAACGTTTTGAGCAAAAAACCGCTTAAAGAGGACAGATTGTACTGTAAGTAGCTTTCTGGTACTATAGTGTATGATCCTCCATTCTTAAAAAAAATGGCTGAAAAATAAATGACGTATTGCTTCGCAGACTTAAAAACATACCCAGCAGATTGCCGGAAAATAGCTGCCGTTGATTCCCATAACTCTATTGGGATTGATAGAAAAGAAAATATCAACAAAAATTGATATTTGTACAATATTTTTAAGTGCAATTTATTTTGACGTCATTTCGTAGTTGAACATACTCCTGTCTCTCAGTGAGAGGCTACAGGGTCTAGTATCAATACCAATAAGCATTATAGATAGTAACTAAAACTTCAGTTTTACTTCAGTTAACTAGAACAAAGTTCAAGTACCGGGCATCTAAAAATGGGCTTTATGGGTTTATCCCGTTTCTATTTCTGACTTCGATTTTTTTTATACCGACTCTCTTCATTTTGAATTGCTTTGCTGAGCAGCTGCTGTTTAAAAGGACCTTGAGCAGAATGACAGAAGAGTGAAACTAGCCTAGAGAAGTCAAAAAGATTTCACGCAAAATGTCGAAAAAGCGGCAAAATGGGTAAGGCGAAAAGTTGGACGAAGTAAAAAAACATAGCAGGACAAGTCCTGACGTACAATTCAAAGAATTTTCATTGACTAAACAGAAAAACTAGACCTAGAATGGACTATGAGTGAATTGAGAAAACCATTTTAAAAAAATCAGATCAAAAAATAAGAAAAAAAAACAAAAAATCAATGTCAAAATGCCGCATGTGAACAAAAAAACCACTAGCGAGAAATGAAAATTCAATTCAAACAAAAAACTAGGCCTAAAATGGATTGGGAAAACCACTTAGAAAAAAATCCGATCCAAAAAATCGAAAAAACAGTAAAAATCAGAGTGAAATTGCCGCATGTGAACAAAAAACCACTACCGAGAAACCGAATTTTTGTTCAAACACCATTTTCTCACTACTTTAAAATTAGAGCGAAAAATATTCACGCCGCAAAACCACTCGCTTTTTCGCTCCATTTCCTGTTTCGGCGTGACCAAAATCACTACTCCAATTTGACTTCAAAAATCATGAAAATGTGTGAACAGATCTTAAAAAAAAAAAAAAAAAGACAGCGCCCCAATACAATTCAAATTCTTTGAATTGTAAAAATAGGAGCGCTATAATAGCCGGCTGAGATGAGGGCGGTTATTAAAAATGATTAACGCACATCTGACGTCATCAATGCGATCAAAATACCTTACCTGATGTAGATCTGGGTGTGTAACTGCCATGGTGCCCATGTGGTGTGTGATGTACAGGTGTGCGGAACCCTGGAGTGTCTCTGCCTCCTCCCCCTCCCCCTCCAGCGGTAATCAAAGGAGGTGAGATTGAAGATGGTCTGTGGTTGCTCGAGTCACGCATGGCTGAAGTGAAGTCACTCTGAAACGATTAAAATGTTCCATTGGTATTTCACGGTAAAACCCTTCTCGGTATAAAAACATCATCACCGTTAATCGATTATTAACGTATTTATTGACTGAGACTATTTGTACTCTTACATTCATATACCAGTCCACCAATCCTAGATTTCAGGACTTGAATTATGAAACGTAAAATTTGGTACACAAACCGAGTCATATCGCGGACTTGTCATTTGTCTGTTTCCATAGTCTGAATGCTGAGGTCTTCCACCACCCAATCCTCCGGGAGTTGGGTGGCTTGGCTGACTTAACCCAAATCCGTAATCCGTCTGAGCCGGGCCAGTCACATTCAACTCATTCTGTACTGGCTGTGGCGGAGGTTGGGGTCTCGGATCCCGGAAATGGACTTTGAACCAGCCCAGGAGTTTGTTCAAGTTATCGAATACCTTTCCTCGGTACTTGAACCCATTGGGTGTGATCGAAATGTACTCCCAAATAACAGTCTGTCTTGGCAGGTATACGATGGAAAAACAACCAGGCCGACTTACTGAGGGTGTTAAAAAGTAGGGAATCTTAGAAGGATTTGCCATTTTCTGTTGCAGAAGATCTCGCTCAATGATAGTTCTATCAGACTGCGGTTTACAGTAATACTTATACATTGAGATTTCGCGGACCAATAGCGCCATAGGTTTGATATATGTGGCAATCACTTCGTCCAAGTCCTCGAACTCTTGCTCGTTGATAACCAGAAGCTTTCCAAGTGAGAAACTGTTTTCCTGCTGTTGCTCCACGATCGAAATGTGCTGATAAATATCCTCATCCACCTTCCATGTGCATGTGAGATATCCGGCACCTAGAAGCACGCAACAATTTACGGTGGTTTTCATTATTTTGTTTTCCATGCATCATTAAACATACCCGGCAGATTGCCGGAAAATAGCCGCCGTTGATTCCAATAAGCATGATTGGGATTGAACGAATAGAATATATTGAAAAAAAAGATTTATGTACAAAAATATTTTTTAAGTCCGATTTATTTTGATGGCATTTTGTAGTTGAACATACTTCTGTTTCTTAGAGAGAGGCTACAGGGGCTACTATCAACACCAATAAGCATTAGAGGTGGTAACTAAGACTTATAGGAACGACGTTCAAATAGCGGGCATCTAAAATTGGGCTTTATGGGTTTATCCCGTTTCTATTTCTGACTTCAATTTTTTATACCGACTCTGTTCATTTTGAATTGCTTTGCTTAGCAACTGATGTTCAAAATCACTTTTAGCAGAATGAGAGAAGAGAGAAACTAGCCTAGAGAAGTCAAAAAGATTTCACGCAAAATGTCGAAAAAGCGGCAAAATGGTAAAGCGAAAAAAAGTTTGACGAAGTAAAAAAAACATAGCAGGACAAGTCCTGACGAACAATTCAAAGAATTTTCATTGACTAAACAGAAAAACTAGACCAAGAATGGACTATGAGTGAATTGAGAAAACCATTTTTAAAAAAATCAGATCATAAACTAAGAAAAAAAACAGAAAATCAATGTCAAAATGCCGCATGTGAACAAAAAAACCACTAGCAAGAAATGAAAATTCAATTCAAACAAAAAACTAGGTCCAGAATGAGCTGTGAATGGTTTGGGAAAACTGTTTAGGAAAAAATCCGATCCAAAAAATCGAATAAACAGTAAAAATCAGAGTGAAATTGCCGCATGTGAACAAAAAACCACTACCGAGAAACCGAATTTTTGTTCAAACACCGTTTTCTCACTCTACTTTAAAATTAGAGCGAAAAAAATTCACGCCGCAAAACCTCTCGCTTTTTCGCTCCATTTCCTGTTTCGGCGTGACCAAAATCACTACTCCAATTTGACTTCAAAAATCATGAAAATGTGTGAACAGATCTTAAAAAAAAACATAGCCGGAAGAATTCCGGAAGCGACTCGAAGCGTCAGAACTTCACTAACAAAACCGTAATTGCAACGGAAGCCACTACTTTTTGTATTAAATCATTAACTCACTACCACCCCAGGTATGCTCTAAAAATTGGTGAAACTTAAACAACTGTCAACAAGAGAAACAAAATGCAGCAAAATTTTATATTATGAAAACATTCAGTAACGTTAAAAAATCCAAAATATTTAAAGTGGCCAAAAACCTGATAGTCTGAAAAAGCTGACAAGGTTATCAAGAGCCCTCAAATCATTCATGAGTCTAATCTGAAAAAGATCGCGAAAGCAAACGGCAGATAATAATCTTAGAAATAAAGTTGAATCTTTTCAAAAAAGAAAGCTGAAATTTAAGAATAAGAAAACACCTGTAATTACACTTTTAATCACTGCGTTGAAGACACAAAACAACACACACCTGTTCCTTCTTGTACATAAGTTAGACAACATGATTTCATACTAAATCAAAAATAAAATTGATCATAGAAAAGACATAAGCAGCAGAATATTCCAAGGCAAAAAATCGTTTTAATTAATACCAAGACCGGAAGAAAGCTGTAGTAATTAGTCATAAGTAGAAATTTCGGAAAAAGCTTGCTATCAAACTCTCAGTACTGCCTTATGTTGAATGAAATCAATTGCAAACCAAAGAAATGACGAAAATCTAAGAAAAAGCTCAAATCATTCATTTTTTACAACTGAAAAATCAATATACCGAAAATAAATGTAGGTACCAGGACAAAACTAGAATGATACAAACTAGAATGTAAGTATGGGAACAATGTAAGGAACACCGTAACAAAAAGACATTCTTGATTTTTGAAAGTTGAAAATCAATTTAAAAAATTCAAGAAAAATTAATACCTTTCATTGTTCAGCATTCAAGACATAGAAAAGATAACTAGTCATCCGATACAAAGATCTATCCTCCCGAAGAGAACAAAAAATAGGAAAAAGCAGAATTCATAAATACGAAACATTGAAACATTTTGCAAAAAAAAATGTTCAAAGAACTTTTAGGTTAAGACTGCATTTATGAAAAAGTTTTAACTGTTTTTTCAAAACTTAAGGACAAAAATGATTGAATTTTTATTGAAACAAAATTAAACTCCCTCATGTTGCACAAAAAAACTATTTCTAGCAATTAAAACCAAATAACAGACAAAAACAGAAAAATAGGAAACAAAAACTACCAGAATCGGATTAGCATATGTACAATTTTATGAAACAAAATTACATCGAGGTAGCAAAAGGCGTTGAGTATAGGAAATATCAAAGAGAAGTTGCCTATTAACTGATTTTTGAGAAAAAGGCGGTTAAAAGATCCAAAAATGAAGAAATTAATATTAAAAAAGGTAAAAAATTAACTAAAAAATCAAGAATTATGTGCCAATTTTCAACTTGAAACGCATTTTCAGGCTCTACAAAACACTGTGGTATCAATTTCCGAGGTTGACATTTCAATATAGTATCGAATAAATTTTATTTCTACAGGAAACCAAATTAAAAGCAAAAAAATTGGGCCACTTAGACGAAAAAACGGCTAAAAACGGTCATCTATATGTGCAATTCAGTCAAAAACTACTTTTCAAAGTCAAAAAGTCATTCACTAAACGCAGCGCATGATCAAAAAACTTCTCTCGCTTAGCGAAAATCTGTTCACCAAGACAGCTTTTCTCACTTTCGCTTTTAGGTCAAAATGCCGCGTGAACAAATCTACTTCCTGTAAAAAAAAACATAGCCGGAAGAATTCCGGAAGCGACTCGAAGCGTATGAACTTGACAAAAACCCTAATTGCAGCTGAAACCATTACCTTTTTTAATAAACCATAAACTCATCCCCCCCGGTCTGATCTAAAAATTGGTGAAATTTAAACCACTGTCACCAAGAGAAACAAAATGCCGCAAAAATTTTTATTATTGAAAACGTTTGGTAAGGATAAGTGCAAAATAATTAGGATAGTCAAAACACTGATAGTCTCGAAAAGCTGACAACTATCAACTGCCCTCAAATAATTCATGATTCTAATCTCAAAAAGATCGCTAAAGCAAACGGCAGATAATAACTTAGAAACCAAATTAAATTTTTCAAAAAATAATGCTCAAAGTTAAGAATCAGAAAACTACTACAGTCAGATTTCTCATCACTGCAAATAAGACAAAAATAACATATACCTTTTTCTTCTTGTATATATGCTAGACAACATGATTTCAAATTAATTCAAAAATTAAAATGATCATAGAAAAGCAACCGAGTAATATTTAAAGGCAAAAAAATGTTTAAGAACAATACCAAGGTCGGAAAAAAATACAATAAAAAGTAATAAGTAGCAATTCTGGAAAAGGCTTTCTAGTAAACTCTTAGTACTGCCTTATGTTGAATGAAACCAATTGCAACCCAAAGAAATGACAAAAACCTAAGAAAAAGCCGAAATCATTAAATTTGTTAATAACTGAGAAAATCAATAAAAACGGTATAAATGTAGGTGCCAGGACAGAGCTAGAAAGATACAAGCTAGAATGTGAACAATATGGACACAATGTAAGGAACACCGTAACAAAGACTAATTCTTGATTTTTGAAAGTTCAAATCAAAGTTTAAAAGTTTTGAAAGTTTAAAAATCAAATTTAAAAAAATAAGAAAAACTAACACCAATTCATTTTTCAGCATTCGAGACAAAAAAAAATACAACGATACATCCGAGACAAAAATCTATCCTCCTGAACAGACCGAAAAAAAAGAAAAAGCAGAAATCAAACATACGAAATATTGAAACATTTTGCAAAAAAAAGTCAAAAATTTTTAGCACTGCATTTATAAAAAAATTTAACTGTTTTTCGAAAATTTAACGCTAAAAAATAATTGACATTTTTATTGAAACAAAATTAAAGCCCCTCATGTTGCACAAAAAGAATATTTCTGGTAATTAAAACCAAAATACAGACAAAAAACTGAGAAAAATAGGAAAAAAACTATACCAAAATCGGATTAGCATATGTACAATTTGATAAAACAAAATTACATCGAGGTAAAAAGAGGCATCGAGCATATGAATTGTCAACGGGAAGTTGCCATATTGAATGATTTTTGACAAAAAGACGGCTAAAAGATCCAAAAATGAAGAAAATAATAGGAAAAAAGCCAAAAATTAATTAAAAAATCAAAAAATTTATGTCAATTTTGAACTTGAAACGCGTTTTCAGGCTCTGCAAAGCACTGTGCTATTAATTTCTAAGGTTTACATTTCAATATAGCATCGAATAAAAATCATTTCTACAAAAAACCAAATTACAAGCAAAAAAAACGGGCCACTTAGACGAAAAAACGGCTAAAAACGGTTATCTATATGTGCCATTCAGTCAAAAACTACTTTTCAAAGTCAAAAAGTCATTCACTAAACGCAGCGCATGATCAAAAAACTTCTATCGCTCAGAAAAAATTAGTTCACACGGCAATTTTTCTCACTTTCGCTTTTAGGTCAAAACAGCGTCTGAACGAATAGGACTTCCGGTAAAAAAAAAAAAACCTTAAGAAAACCAATACTCCTCTTCGAGTCGTAAAAAAACCGAGAGAAAACCAATACTCCTCTTCGAGTCGTAAAAAAAGACAGCGCCCCAATACAATTCAAATTCTTTGAATTGTAAAAAAAAACACGTCCGCAATAATAGCCGGCTGAGAAGATGAGGGCGGCTATTAAAAAGTGACAGAAGCCATACATGAATTAGCCGATGCGAATCGAGGAAGAGTCTTGTTTTCAGTAAATAATGGATGCAAGGTAAGAGCTTTAACAAAATTTACCTTTGCTCGAAGGCCTGAACGCTAAAAAATAATTGACATTTTTATTGAAACAAAATTAAAGCCCCTCATGTTGCACAAAAAGAATATTTCTGGTAATTAAAACCAAAATACAGACAAAAAACTGAGAAAAATAGGAAAAAAACTATACCAAAATCGGATTAGCATATGTACAATTTGATAAAACAAAATTACATCGAGGTAAAAAGAGGCATCGAGCATATGAATTGTCAACGGGAAGTTGCCATATTGAATGATTTTTGACAAAAAGACGGCTAAAAGATCCAAAAATGAAGAAAATAATAGGAAAAAAGCCAAAAATTAATTAAAAAATCAAAAAATTTATGTCAATTTTGAACTTGAAACGCGTTTTCAGGCTCTGCAAAGCACTGTGCTATTAATTTCTAAGGTTTACATTTCAATATAGCATCGAATAAAAATCATTTCTACAAAAAACCAAATTACAAGCAAAAAAAACGGGCCACTTAGACGAAAAAACGGCTAAAAACGGTTATCTATATGTGCCATTCAGTCAAAAACTACTTTTCAAAGTCAAAAAGTCATTCACTAAACGCAGCGCATGATCAAAAAACTTCTATCGCTCAGAAAAAATTAGTTCACACGGCAATTTTTCTCACTTTCGCTTTTAGGTCAAAACAGCGTCTGAACGAATAGTACTTCCGGTAAAAAAAAAAAACCTTAAGAAAACCAATACTCCTCTTCGAGTCGTAAAAAAAACCGAGAGAAAACCAATACTCCTCTTCGAGTCGTAAAAAAAGACAGCGCCCCAATACAATTCAAATTCTTTGAATTGTAAAAAAAAACACGTCCGCAATAATAGCCGGCTGAGAAGATGAGGGCGGCTATTAAAAAGTGACAGAAGCCATACATGAATTAGCCGATGCGAATCGAGGAAGAGTCTTGTTTTCAGTAAATAATGGATGCAAGGTAAGAGCTTTAACAAAATTTACCTTTGCTCGAAGGCCTGAACAAACAGTCGCCTTGCTCTTGGAACTGAAGCCGTTTAATGCACTGCTCATAAGTTACATTCTCAAAGTTGGGGTGGACAATGACCCTCTTCATGTACTGCTTTTTCTTCTTCTCTTTCTCCGACTCTGCTTTGGCAACATCCTTATCGTAGTTCTCTTCAGTCTGGTCGTAGAATGGGTCTTTCGTTGGTGCATACTCGTGATGCTGATCAACCAAGTCGCTGGTTCTGCAAGTGAGAAAACATTTAAATGTGCTCACTTCCAGATCCCGAATTCTGGCGTATATCGTTTGACCTGGAACAAATAGATTGCAACATTTGATTTGATAATAAAATTTAGAAATTAATTGCAGCCGTAAAATTTCATAAAAATTACTTATCACCATTTAGCTGGCTCCATATAGCTTCTTTAACTCTTTGTTCTGATTTCTGCCTAACATTTGGAGCGCTTAGCAAAAATTCGAAAGAAAACTGTATTAAATGTAACGAATTTTAGTTACGAGCAAAAACCGCCAAAAACCACCATTTCCAAGAGGTGTCACATTCAATATCTTTTTAAACACGCGTTAAACTTGCACTTTTTCATAAAGTACCCATCTTAAAGTACCCATCGCTTCGGTAGAAAGGAAAGAATGAGACGACGCAAAATTAACATAACTTTTACATATTAGGACCAACAAGTTTTAGTAGGATCACGTTTCATTAGGATCAATAGAGACTTCCAGTAATTTGGAGCTCATTTAACGTGTAATAGAGTAAAGAGGTCGGCTGCACCTCTTAGCTGGATATATCGCGAAGATACGACCTTAGAGTTTAAGTTTAAACTTCGATATAAACAAAACTTTCTTACCTGATGTTGGGGAAGTAATTTTAATGAATAATGGCAACTCAAGTCAACCTAATCGTTGCTTCAAATTTGTTCATATCAAAAGTTCATCAGTGTATATAAACATTAAATTTGAGCAATTAAACCGACCTTCTCACCATCGGTGATGACCAAAATCAACTCGATTATCCTCCCTGTAGATACCAATGACATGCTCTCAGGTTAGGAGAACATTGTGTTAAGTGCAAAAAACTACACTAATACTTGCTATATACGGCAAGGGAAAACTTTTTCATACTTAATCTGTAAATTATCCATTATCAGTTTCTCTATATCTAGACGGTTTTGTTAACTATTATACTGATAGCGACTATAAATACCTGTGAATTTTTGTACTTTCAGGCCACTTTAAATTGAATTATAAATTAATAAAACTCTTTTTTCTCGTTCTCGAGACCACATCAATGGTGTTCAGACCAACGACTGACCAACAAATTCTGGATTTACAGAATGCAGAATCAGCTAGGGGATTATGTCGCGCAGAGAAGAAAGAGGACAAGATCAACAAGGATGGTCCTATAGTTGATTTACAAATAATCAATCTCTTTCTTAGTACGTGCGGGCAAGATGCAAGTATTAAACTTAGGAGCCCAATGAGTCTCATGAAATTAATAGACACTCCGTATAAAGAAATCAGATCGGCGATTCAAAATTAGGTTTCTCCTAAAGAAAGATTGATACCGACAGAGAGGACTAAACTCCTTTCCGTTGTCCGAGGCTTTGGAGAATCCGACGATGATTTTCTAGCGCGCCAAAGCTAAGAAACACGCTATTGTGTTTTCCATACACTACAAAGTGACCGAAACCGAGACGGAGTTGGTAAAAATGAAAATTATCTCAGGTGTGAGACCCTGAGGCAAAATTATTATTAGACGAATCAAACTCAACCAACAATAACTCTTTCTGAAACAAGAGAACGCCTACAGTTCAGAAGTCAAGCAATGTTTCTGCGAGTTCTTCAACAGGTAATAAAAAGCTTACAGTGAAAAATGTGGGCTAAAACTTCAAAAAGACCATCAGAAAATTCATTGGTAGAACAGGCAATGGTCACTTGTGTAATGAATGTGTCGGTAAGCCACACAGTAGTAAGCCAAGTCAGGCTTTGATCAAGAATTGTAACACCTAACACCTGTGAAGAGGTGGGACACTTTGCAAAAATGTGAAGAAGTAAAACCCAGCCTGGGTCAGGTACGCCCGACCAGCTCAACAACTTCTGCGCAGAAGAGGGTAAGTTGTATGGTGAAATATCTTCCAAAATGGATATGGAAAAGTACTCTACACGGGAAAACGTGTTTAACATGTCTGCGACATGGGAGTACATTACAGTAAAAGACTAAAATAAAAACGCAAGTTGATACCGATGCTGACAGTATTGTGATATCATCCTGCATTTCGACCGAGCTTGGTAAATCTCAATAAATGGGAAAATCAGACGATATGATCGTCATAAACTGACGCTACTGTGATCACTAACATGTTGAGTGGAACAGAAGTAAGTATAGGCAACAACAACTTGCAGCTGTGCAATTCGACAGAGAATTTGGACTAGTTGGGGGAGATATAGGACCCAAAGAAGGCATCAACACAGTGAGTGATGAAAAACTACCTGCAGTTAAAGGATACAAAGCACATGTCAAACTCATCCCGGGATCACAGCCGGTGTTTTGCACCGCTAAAAACATACCTCTACCTCTACAGAGTGAAACAAAAATTTGAGACAATGGTAGAACAGGTCAAGTTGGAGCTAGTGCAACCTGATGGGATCACAAAAGCATACCAAGTAGTTCGGCAGCGAAAAAAAATGGAGCTCTAAGACTATGCGTGGACCTGAAAGTTCAAATTACCGGAAAAGTTTTGGACGAAGATTATCCAATCCCAGACATGGAGAGCATATTCCATAAATGGTCGAGGATGCCATCGCAGGAATTGTTCAAGGTGTGCAGGCTTCCTTAGGTCTTGAATTCTTTACAAATCTTCCACATTTGCATCAAGTCAACTCTCAAACCAATCAAGGGTTTGGTCAGCTGTCAGGATGATTCACTGGTATACAGAACAATGAAAGAGAACTGCGACAAATGAATGCTTGCGGTCAAAATGGACTACACAAGAAGAATTTCACCATCAATGAACAGAAATCTAATTCCTAACTAATCTCAACTGTGAGTTTTCTTGTATACTCAGTTTCAACAGACGGAATAGCACCCATTCCCAAACAAATGGAGAAATACAGAAATGCAAAACCATCAAATCTGAAACAACTAGAGTCTTTGTCGGCTTAGAGAATTCTTATGGACGAAGGATACCAAACTTTGCTACAAAAATGCTATCTTTGAACGAAACTCGAAAAGAGATGAGCAATAGCTCTGATGATATTCGACTTCAATTGAAATTAGCACCCGGAGAGCACACCCCCCACACAGATTGAGCACACCAGATATTGATGACGACGATGACAATGATCGAGTCTGCTTTGCCCTCGAGAATATCTATTTTGTTCAATCCGACCTGATGATGCCGTCAGACAGAATTGAACTGGGATCGAATCGACTCTTCCAAGATGTCATCAAAAGAATAAAAATCGGAAACTGGGAAGTGCTCAGAAGCATAAAGAGATTTCGAACAACAAAGACGCCTTAACTATCCACAACCGAATCGTCTTTGGAGTTGTGCCTTCATTCCGCCAAAATTAAGACATGTGGTGATGGCCAAAGCTCATGAGACACACCCAGGTGAGAATGCAATTGAAAACAACAGTCCGTATGATAGCTTGGTGGCCCGGAATCAGTCAAGATGTTTTTCGATATGTTAGTAAAAGTAGGGAATGCTAAGAAAATATGCCTTGCTTGGGGAAAACATTATTTTGGCCAGAAGCAGAAATTTGGGAAAGACTCCAAATGTACTGATGTTACGTTAAAGACAAATATAATATCTTAGTGAAAGTAGATGCGAGATCAGGCTTGATAGAAGCCTTCCCTGCGGGAAAAAACTTCACAAACAGTCAAAAAGAGTCAAATCTTTGCTGCAAGATTGGGATACCAAAAACATCAGTATCAGAAAATGGTCCGAATTTGTAAGCGGTGACAGAAAACAGTGGTGTGAATAACTGGGGATCAAAGAGATGGAGCGAGGGGTCCAAACAGGTAAATGGGCTATCCAAGCCTGGAGTCCAAATCTGAATGTGTTAGTTGGCGCTTAGCAAAACTCCTGTGGAACTACTGCTAGGGTGGAAAATGAGACTTCCGGTAGTCACTGACTATGATCTGTTAAAACCACTCCTCTTCAATTCAACGGATCACCAACAGTTCCAGCTACCTTCATTATACGCAATGGAATAAACACTTCGTTTATCCAGTCAGATAATTGAAAGACACTGCATGTTAGCGACAACCAAAATGTACGGCAGGAAACTGATGACATTAGGATTGAATCTACCGCTCAGCAACCTACTGATTCACAACCTGAGTAGGGACAAGAGGCACAATAAAGACGTGGCAACACCCAACTCCACCGAAGAAACTTTATTAAGTGAAGGATATTACAACCAGAAAGATTCGAAGAAGCTATCCCTACAAACTTGCTTAAAAAAGGAGGGAGGATGTGATATATCGCGATGTTCAGAGTTTCAGTTCAAACTTTGATATAAACAAAACTTTCTTACCTAATGTTGGTGAAGTAATTTTATTGAATAATGGCTACTAAAGTAAACCGGATCGTTGCTTCCAATTTGTTAAAACCAAGTTCATCAGTGTATATAAAACTTAAATTTGAGCAATTAAACCGACCTTCTCATCATCGGTGATGACCACAAATCAACTCGATTATCCTCCCTGTAGATACCAATGACATGCTCTCAGGTTAGGAGAACATTAAGTTTAGTGCAAAAAACCACTAATACTTGCTATATACGGCAAGGGGAAAACTTTTTCATACTTAATCTGTAAATTATCCATTATCAGTTTCTCTATATCTAGACGGTTTTGTAAATTTTTATACTGATAGCGACTATAAATACCTGTTAAGTTTTGTACTTTTAGGCCATTTTAAATTGAACTATAAATTAATAAAACTCTTGTTTCTCGTGCTCGAGACCACGACATTAGCATAAGCTTCACTAAGTTTCACTTAGCTTGGTGGGAGGAACTGTAATGGTAGGAGCCTTATACAAATAGTGTATAGGACGGAAACATAGCAACTCACCAATGGCTACTTTTTCTCGGGGATCCTCCACAGGGTTGTCAGACATATATTTGATAGGAATAAACCCGTTCATTCCGTTTTCTAGCTTTACTCGAATGCCAGTCAGCCTACCAGTACACGCTCTCATATCAAAGTGATTCCATAAATCATCAATCGAATAAAAGTCTTCCATTTTACAGTAAGGACATCGCCAAGTTCCTTCTTCCGTTTTCTCAAAATACGAACTCCTGTGTTCTTTTTCTTCTTCATTCTCGGTTGCTGGCGGAATATACTCTTTAAACCCAATAACAGTAACCACGAGCAATTTCCCAATGAAAAGGGAATCCGGGTTATCTTTCGTCAACATTTCGAACCGAAGATACATCTGAATGTTGCTATCAGATTCTGGTGTGAATCGGATTCGATCTTTAAATGGGTTCGAAAGTTCCAAGCTGATGTCATATAGTGTAGTATTTTTCTTTCCGTAGCCTTGGCGGTCTAACTCATCAGCAAACGCATCGAGATCCAAATCTTTCAATTTATCAGAAGCTTCCATGATTTCCTCAACAGCTCTCGCGGTCCTCTGTTGGCCAATTTCGTCAGCATCAACGTCGTCGTACTCCAGCGCATCTACAGCCATTTTTCGCGCCCATTCATAAGTCTCAGGGTGGATTCTGGTCGAGTCCAAGGGGTCCAACCATGTCACTTCATCAGTACTATCTGGATCAAATGACTTCACGTCAATCTTTATGAACCCGGCACAATTTACAAACAACTTGGGACCCATTTGAACTTGAGTTACAAGGTGCGTTCGATTAGCTAGTTTTTGATTTTTCCTTGACAAAACTTGCAACAATGCAGACGCCTTCCTCGGTCCCAATCCACAAACAAACTGCAACATTGGCGCATAGTGAGGAAACTCTAAAGCACGATTTACATCCACGCCGATTTTGTTGACCATTGATACTAACTCGATCGTAAGAGCATCTACTAAGTCATCCTGAGGCACCAGGTCTTGCAGACGATGGAACTTGAAACTCAGAAGATCCGTCCTGTCATCAGCCATCTGACAAAACTCGGCCAGAGGATCTTGTAATCGTCGACCGGCCGAAATGGCACGACGTAACAAGTTTGGATAATCGGGAAATTCTTTAGTCCCTTTGTTTGACTTCTCAAATACTGTAGCTACATCATCGTTGATCAATTCCATTGCCACAACTGGGAAACTCATTTCATCTTCCAAACTTATCAACATTTTTTCCACATTCAAACCCAAAGTTTTGGCAACATAGGACGAGGTGCAAATAACACATACGTGTGGTCTAACTCGTTGAATGAAGTCGCTCAATGTTGACATCGCAACTGAGTTCAAGCCATTGCCTCTCTCGTCTCTCTCCCTGAAGCGCACCAAGTTGGGAATCCTCACGTAGTCTCGACAAACGCCATTCTTGTCCAAATAGGCCGCAAAACTGACTTCATTGAAAGCGTCACCGTGCCCTATGGCAACTACGCGAGCACCCGATTCATAATCATCGTCATCATCTGGCATGTTTGTTTTTCTATTGACTTTCGGATCCCACGGCTCGTAACTGATCAGTGTGTGAAGATAGATCACAGCCTCCCTTATCACATAATCCTGCGCTTCCTTCAGCAACTTCAGGCGCAGTTCAATTTCAAAAGTTGGGAACAGAAATTCCTCGACAGCCCGTTTAACAGCACGCTTTCTCAAATCGTTCCAATTGTTGACAACCTCTGAATAGGCATCCTGACAATACAGCTGACCTAAATCCTCGACATAGCCTTCCAAACCATACTGCGTAGAACTGCCTTTCACATCATCTCTGAATTTGAAGGTCATTGTTATCAGACCCTGACTTTCAGCATCGTGTAGTTTAAGGTAATCTCCATCTTTAAGCGTTCTAACTTCTTTTCCTTTCAGGTATTTCATGCTATAAAGCTGATGGTTTTCATCAATATCTCGCTGACCTTTCTTAGTCGGTTTTGAATTGATGCCGACTTTCTCTTCGTAACTCTTCCTAACAGATTTTCTGACTGAAGGATCGTGAGCCAGCTGCTGTGCAACCATGTAAACTGCGGCGTTGATCACCGCTTCTTTGCTGTCAAAAGCATCGCAGATCAATTCCAAAGCGATGTCTGATGGATATTGAGAACTGGTTGTCGGTTCGTGCTTTTGGTACTGGTCCATAACGTTCACTCCGAACTGTTCGGGTGACAGACCAAAAAGGTTGGCAAAGTTGAAAATTTTGTTTTTGATACAAATTTGGTACATTTGTTTCTTTTGAGGTTTTTTCTTCGTTGGTGGTTTTTCTGCTGGATCGTCGCCATTTTCCTTCGCTTTCTCCATTCTCTCAGCTTCAATCATGGCTAAAACATCACCACACTGAGTAAACATACCCGGCAGATTGCCGGAAAATAGCCGCCGTTGATTCCAATAAGCATGATTGGGATTGAAAGAATAGAAGATATTGAAAAAAAAAGATTTTTGTACAAAAACATTTTTTAAGTCCGATTTATTTTGATGGCATTTCGTAGTTGAACATAACGTACTTCTGTTTCTTAGAGAGCGGCTACAGGGGCTACTATCAATACCAATAAGCATTAGAGATGGTGACTAAGACTTATAGGAACGACGTTCAAATAGCGGGCATCTAAAATTGGGCTTTATGGGTTTATCCCGTTTCTACTACTGACTTCAAATTTTTTACTGACTCTGTTCATTTTGAATTGCTTTGCTGAGCAACTGCTGTTCAAAATCACTTTTAGCAGAATGAGAGAAGAGAGAAACTAGCCTAGAGAAGCCAAAAAGATATCACGCAAAATGTTGAAAAAGCGGCAAAATGAGGTAAAGCGAAACATTTTTCTATTCGACGAAGTAAAAAAACATAGCAGGAAAAGTCCTGACGTACAATTCAAAGAATTTTCGTTGACTAAACAGAAGAACTAGACCTAGAATGGACTAAGAGTGAATTGAGAAAACCATTTTTAAAAAATTCTGATAAAAAATAAGAAAAAAAAACAGAAAATCAATGTCAGAATGCCGCATGTGAACAAAAAAACCACTAACGAGAAATGAAAATTTAATTCACACAAAAAACTAGGCCTAGAATGAGCTGTGAATGGATTGGGAAAACCATTTAGAAAAAAATCCGATCCAAAAAATCGAAAAAACAGTAAAAATCAGAGTGAAATTGCCGCATGTGAACAAAAAACCACTACCGAGAAACCGAATTTTGTTCAAACACCATTTTCTCACTACTTTAAAATTAGAGCGAAAAAAATTCACGCCGCAAAACCACTCGCTTTTTTGCTCCATTTCCTGTTTCGGCGTGACCAAAATCACTACTCCAATTTGACCTCAAAAATCATGAAAATGTGTGAACAGATCTTAAAAAAAAAAAGAAAAGACAGCGCCCCAATACAATTCAAATTCTTTGAATTGTAAAAAAAAATAGGAGCGCTATAATAGCCGGCTGAGAAGATGAGGGCGGCTATTAATTATACATTTACCAAAAAGTAGAAAAAGTACAATCAGAACAGTTTGAGACAAAGAATTTAAA
Organism: Convolutriloba macropyga; assembly: GCF_964194025.1. Lineage (NCBI taxonomy): Eukaryota > Metazoa > Xenacoelomorpha > Acoela > Convolutidae > Convolutriloba > Convolutriloba macropyga. The sequence continues at coordinate 70,008,636 of NC_134471.1, forward strand.
TAGCAAGTACGAGTGTAATACTGCATAAAGTTTAAAGATTTTGAGCATGGTTTTAGAGGAAAAAATTTCGATGCCTCAAAATGAGTAGCATTGAAAATTCGAAACAAGTAGCATTATCTTACGTTGAATATAATGGCCGTAATGCAGCAAAAAGTGCTGATAAACATCTTCAAGTTGCTGCATAGTTTCCGCGTGTTTCAACTGGTTAATATCAAACTCCTCTAACGGTCGAATCTCCGCAATTCGAGAATAGTCTTCCGAATTCCTCGTTAAGTTTCCCAGATAATTCCTCATCTTCGTGAACAAGAGTGTCAGTTTCTCTTTCCTCGTCTGGAGCTGCAACCATCGTTCATCATGTTGCCAAATGGTCCACAGATCATAAACTTCATCCAGATCTGGCTCACAGAATTCCCTTCTGTACGTGTGAATAAATGGCACTTCATGCATCTGATCACGCAGGAGTTTGAGCACATCGCGGATTTTGCTGATGCAATCCGGGTTTTTAGGTTGGAGAACTTGTTGCAAGAATTCGCTGTGCAGGTTTGCTCTGTCTTGACCCTCAGATTCGAGCTGAAAAGATGAAACCACAAAATCACAGGAGGGGTTTTCATACCCAATACAAGATTTATTAATAAAATCACATTCTGTACAAACCCTTAGGTGTCTACTGATCATGTTTTACTATTTCGATCATTTTCGTAATCTGAACGAATAAAAACTTTCTCGGATTTGCCGTTTATTGAAAAAGGAACCAACGAAAATCAAAAATACCATAGATCTCATCCACAAGCAAAAATTTGATGATATTTAGTAAATTATAAACCTGTTCAATTGTGGGTCCGTTAAACGATGGTCGCTTAATAATCTGGTTACTGATAAACTCCTGACTCATGAATGCCTGTGTGTAAATCCACTTGGCTTCCTCCTCCGCCTCCTCATCGTTTTTGAAAGGTTCCACTACCGTCTTACGTAGCTGGAACCTCTCCGGTATGTCCAAGGATTTAATCTTCTCGTCCTCTGGCAGGTAGTGGCCTCTTTCCAGGTGTTTGGGGTCAAACTGGACCATTTTCTTTGTTGTGACACGCTTGCCACGCTCAGCTTTCGCTTTCTTCATTTTGGAGGTCATCGTTTCTCCCGTCTCGTCGTCTATAAAAAAAACATAAACAGCATAGTTCTAGTATAAAAGATGCTTGGATTTTAAAAGATGTAAAATCTTTATGATGAGATTACCCATTTTAATTAGAACATGAACAGCAACTTTTTTGTTTTTCTAAAATTCGAAAAACATAGCCTGCAGATTTCGGAACTAGCAGTGAAATAGATGTACGTGATGTAAATTACAGAGAGCAACAGAGTATTGAGTTGTTGGAGTCGCTGATGCAACATACAATACCGATTTAAAAAGCCAAACATTTCAAAATTTCTTGCCAAAAAATCCAATTTTGATTTTCGTTATTTAGGACTGTTTTGCGGTGATCTTTTTAAGTTAACTCACTTAGATAATGAATTACGTAATTTATCATCAGAAAATCTACCAAGGAACGAGGCTTACAACTCGCCGCCAATTAGTTCAAGAAATAACTTTACACACAAAAGCAACAAAAAAGCAATGAAATAGGGAAATAAAAAGATAAAAAATGCTCCGCGGCGTCAAAAATTGTTTTTAAAATCAGCCACAGATGTCAAAACAAATAACAGCCCGCAGATTTCCAGAAAATAGCCCCAGTTGACCCCAATGACCGACGTTGAATTCCAACAGTTGAGAAAAATTTTTAAAAAATCGACGCGACGGCCAATTTTTTTAAACTGTTCTAATTTGGTCCGTACTTTCATTAGATTTGATTAATATGGTGAATGCAGCCTCGGCAACAGGCTCATAAAAAACAATACCAATCAGTATTATACTCTGATACAATAATCCACTAATGGGGAGGTTGGGTTCGGAGGGCTGGCTGGACGGGGGTCCAAACTGACTAGCGGAGGTGGGTTTACGAGAGGAGTGTCGGGGGATGGGTGAGTTTGGGGTGACTGAGTGTGAATCTCTAATTAAGATTAAGAACCACACCATGAAAATGCTCTAAGAGAGCTGATCAGCTACTTAATGCCCTCCGGTCTTAGCATGTTCATCCTGTTTCTAAGAAAAAATCAAAAGGGTCAGACTAAAAATTGGTCAATCGAAAAATCGCATTTAAAAGACCACAGGACTAATATAATTGCTACAAATTTTGTTTGAGAACAAATAAAAATCATCAGCAACGAGCTGCAAAGATTAGAAAGATGCAAATTAGTCTCAATAGAAAGCCATTCAGACATATCAAGATACTCTTTAACATTCTAATTTTTGAGCTCCTAATTTTTGAACTTCCTAAAATTTTTGAGCAAAACATGTCGGATTCGCTAGAAAACTTTCAAGCTTCAAAAGACCTTAATAAAAATCATTAGAGGTTCCAGGAAAACATTCATTAACGAAATTAAGTGTTAGCACAACAACGAACTTCAAAAACGGGCAAAACTCAGAAAATCAGCGACCCAGTCGTTAAAAATGTTAGATGTGTTGAAACTATTAAACAACTTTAATTATAACTTTTGACACGAGCCATTAGTGGGACTTAAAATCGGACAAAAAACAGCAAAAGCGGGCAAAAATCACTAAGATTTAAAAAAAAACATAGCAGGACAAGTCCTGACGTACAATTCAAAGAATTTTCATTGACTAAAAAAAAAACTAGAACTAAAACGGACAAAGAATGGATTGGAAAACCATTTAGAAAAAAATCTGATCCAAAAAACCGAAAAAACAGAAAAAAAATCAAAGTGAAATTGCCGCATGTGAACAAAAAACCAATAGCGAGAAAGCAAATTTCTGTTCAAACACTGTTTTCTCACTCTACTTTAAATTTAGAGTAAAAAATTTCACGCCGCAAAACCACTCGCTTTTTCGCTCCACTTCCTGTTTCGGTGTGACCAAAATCACTACTCCAATTTGACTTCAAAAATTATGAAAATGTGTGAACAGATCTTTAAAAAAAGACAGCGCCCAATACAATTCAAATTCTTTGAATTGTAATAGTGTCAAAGTTACAGAAACCCATAACTGAACCTTTTGATGAACTCAAATATCAAAAGTATGCGCCGGTACAACAAATGTCACCTTTTGTAAACATTCCTGCCGAACAATCAAGATAAAAACAGGCCAAATAGGCGCCCGTAAAAAATTAAAACTAATTTCATTTCTCATCTTTAAAGACAGCGCACCAATGCAATTCATATTCTTTGACTTGAAAAAAGGAGAGCGCCTAAATAATAGCCTCTGAGGCCGACGGAGGCTAATAAACAAGATCACCCCAATATAGCTACGTTCAGCTTACAGCTTTAAAAAATAGCACAAATTCATCATTTCTTCTTTAGCTCTATCTCTTTCTACAGAGACAGCACACAAACATTTTACAAAAATTCAAAACGTCACAATATGGCGTATAAAATTCCAATCAAATAAAAAATGACCAACCGACTACAAACTCTGCATCGCTTTCCTCCATTTCCTCCTCGTATTCTTCATCGTAATCTTCGTCGTCTTCATCATCGTACCTGTTCAAAAACAAACCATCACAATTCAGGATACTTTTGAACTCAGCAAGTCACGGTCTCATCTTCCGCATAACATTCCCCATAGATCTACACAGGCAACATTCTTGATTACTGATATTAGACATAAAATCACACGTCGGCAAACTTTGACCAAGTATGAGAAGACTTCCTGTGATATCCAATCAACAAGAGCTGGATCAGTTCAATCACATACCAACGTGATTCGGATTACCATCACATTAGTATGTGATGGTAATAGAGAAATATCCGCTACGCACAAGGTTATTCAGATAGAAAGAGACTTACCCAGTTGCAAGCCTGTTTACATTGTTCAGATCTGCCAGGTCGAAATCAGCTCCGAACAACTCCTGAGCCTCAGCCAGATTCTCATCGTTCATCAAAGCACCCTTCTTTTTCTTTTTACCTTTTCGAGACATTGGTACCCCTAAACAAACGGTATAATTTCTATATTTTTCAAAAACAAACTGCGTTTTTCAAACTGCATTTGTGCAAACAAACTGCGCGTCCAATTTGCATACCAGCCGTAATATGTTGAATCTATAAATCAAAGGTAAAAATGGTCGATATAAGGAGTGCCAGAATTATTAACAAGAAAGACTTCATTTTAAAAACTCTTTTCAGTACCAGAAGATTAAAGTCTTCAAAAATCAAAATCCTAAAAAATCAAGCATGTGACCTGCATCGTCCACAACAAAATCATTGACGTCTGATTCCGCATCTGAATCCTCCTCATCCTCGTCATCCAGATCGGGCTGTTCTAGAGGCATCTCCGCAGCCTGTGCCTTCCTCTCAGCCTTCTTGGCCCTCTTCTCATCACTTGACTCTTCTCCCTCCGATTCCGATTGGAACAATTCACGCTCAATTTCCTGCAACATAGGAGTAGATATAATTGTAGGAGCACTAAAGCTAACTGATTGAGACATCTGCTATTTCTGTGCACAACAGTCAATCTACAATACCCAGACTTGCATTAACTAGGGAACGGAACACAAACTATATCCGATAGGCGTGGAATAAACATGCTAACCATCACCAGCGTACACTTTTTAGTAGAGTACCCGAAATAGATACGATTGACCAACTCAATCGTATTCAAATTTGACCGAAAAAAATTGGAAAATAACAACACTAAAGCAAAGATTTAGTTCCGGAGCAAAATAAATTCAAAAGATCATTACCTCCCCATATTTATAATTATTTAAAAATTTATGACTCTTCCTTCTTCAATTGATCAAGAACACCACAAAACATGGCCGGAAGATTGCCGGAAAATAGCCACCGTTGACGCGCTTGATACACATCGAGATTGAAACAAAGAGAAAAAGAAGAGACAAATTGACCGAACTGATCTTGTTTGGATTCTTCTGTTTTTTTTCAGGGTCAGAAAGTTCCAATTTGGCGTGCAGTTTCAGTTGGATTCTAAAACTATACTTAATTCAGCTTCTAAAATGAAAAATAAAAAACCCAATACCAATGTCAGCTAGCAAACACTAATGAACTTTGATAACCTAATTCTCAATGACTTGATGACCGTGCCTTATCGGTCTATCCCGTCTCTTTTGATTTTGATCTTTTGACTTTGGCAGTATTCAAATCCTTTCAGTTGAAACAGTGATTGAAGTAAGTCAGAAGTCAAACGTGAAAATCGTGACCTATGTAAAACGAGAAACGCGATTAAAAGCGAATTGAAAAAAGGAGATAACCCAAATAATAGCCGTTGAGAGGCTAACGGCGGCTGTTAAAAAGTCTTCACTAATTAAGTAAAAAAAAACAGAAGGATTAGCAACTAAACCAAAAAGCAATGTGAAACTTTGATTTGCTAAAAAAGTATGGAAATTAGAATTTTATTAAATACGAATGAAAAGCATTGAACATAGAAATCAAAAGTTCTATTATTATCAAAGATTATGACTATGAGCTCACTAAATACTTTTGTGATATAACACTTGAACAATTCCTCAGTTGATAGAATTATAATTCACTACAACCTATTGCATCTAAATTTTGTCTATAACAGGTACACATGTACGTGAACCAAAAAAAATTTTTTTGACAGCAACTGTTGGATAATTTTTTAATGAATACGAATTGTTTCTCTTTGCGCTCTCTGCATCAGACTAAGACACAAAAAAGAACAAAAAAATGGGTACATTTTGGAGGCAAAAGATAAAAGCTCGCTCGAATTCAAAGGACTTCATTAGAGGTTACAAGAGACCATCACTGAGAGATAAAATAAAAATGAATTCAATTTGTACGACTTTTTTGTTCAAGTTTAGTTGCAAAATGCAATCAGTTGGCTATAACAGCTGAAAAATAGAAATCTCAAAAAGTTGAGGTCGCAAAAGCCGCTCGAGAATTCAAAAACATTGTCACACAAATTTTGCATTAAAACATGACCGTCTACAATTATTGATTCAAACTTCGTTCAAGAGCATTTAGAAAAGTATGTTAAAGATGACAAAATCAGGAGATGACAAAACCAAAAACACTCCAAAACAGGAAACATTAACTTTGAACTCCATTTTATCTCTAACAGGTAAACATGTACGAGAAAAGAAAAGTTTTCTGACAAAGAACTGCTGAATACCTTTTAATGAATACGAATTGCTTCTCTTTGCGCTCTCTCCATCAGACAAGAAACAGAAAAGAACAAAAAATCGGGTAAATTTCGGAGGCAAAAATTAAAAGCTCACTTACAGATTTCAAATGACTTCATTAGAGGTTACAGGAGACCATTATTGACAGTTAAAAATGAAATGAAATTGTCAGAGTTTTCTGTTCACGTTTAGTTGCAAACTGCCATCAGTTGGCTATAGCAGCTGAAAAATAAGAATCTCTAAAACTTGAGGTCGCAAAAGCAAGTCGATAAATCAAAAACGGTTTCGCATAAATACTGCATCAAAACATGACCGTCTACAATGATTGATTCAGACTTCGTTCAACAGCAATTAGAAAGGTAAGTTAAAGCTGACAAGATCAGGAATTGACAAGAAATGAAAACACTCCAAAACAGGACACACTAACTTCCATTTCAGTTAACGTTATCAGTCATAAAGCATGTTAGCTTGAAGTTAGAGCAAACAAACTGACCGAAATTAAGCCGCACAAAAAGGTCAATAAGAATTGTTGTTTGTAAGAATAAGCGTTAAGACCACAAGAGAAACACTAAAACATACAGTAGAACAAATTTTAACAGTGTCAAAATCATGAAACCGACTGCCATGAAATCAAGCTACAAATTAATTTCCCCAATTCCTCATTTGCAACCGATGATATCTTGTCATTATTGAGATAAGGAAATAAGACAGTAATAAGTTCAACAAATTTTAGCAAAACTCAATAATTCACCGAAACTGCTGCACTCAAACCACTAACACCTTCAATTTAGACAGCTTTTTCCAGAGCTGAGACCTGTAAACAAGGAGACTCAGAGATAAGACAAATTGAATTATGAAAACTCGCGAAGCAAAAAATTTGAATCTGGAAACCAGTGCAGACCTGTCCTTAATGAGGTTAAATGATGAGACAACAAAAAGTACAATAAATACTCGCATAGCCAGAAAAACTACTAGCGAATATCTTTGTAATGATACTTTGTGAGACTAAAAATAGCGCCGAAAATCAAAAATTATATAATAATTTCCAACAAATAGTGTAAGAATCATAATATAGGCGCAATTACAACACATTTGTATAACATTAATAGCGCTCAATAGCGAAAAAAGTGTAATACGGTCTTAAAAAATAGCAGGAAGAATTCAGGAAACGATTTGAAGTAATTCAAAAAGTTAATTCAAAAATTAAAGAATTTAAAAAGTGCTACAACGGCTAAAAGCTAAACAGCAAAAAACTTTCTATCATTAGCTTCACATGCTCAAAAATGCTTCCAAACACATCATTACTAGTTTAAATAATTGAGAGAAAGACCTTTGACTAAAAAAATTGGAGTTAAAACTAAAAAACTGCTTTGAACAGAAATAAAAAATTAGCTCCCTTTGCGAAAATTTTTTTTACAACGACTTTTCTAGCTCTCTCGAAAAACGCTTTGAACAGAAAAAACTCTGTTCTCTGCTCTTCAATCCGTTCAGCCGTTTGACCTAAGTTTTCACAAGCGGCATTGACTTTTCCATCCTGTTTCAAATGCACTCCCAAAATTATCGATAAAAAACGCTCCACCAAGAAGGCTTACTAATGCAATCTAGATTCTTTTGATCGTAAAAAATAAGAGCGCAATAATGGCCGGCTGAGAAGATGAAGGAGGCTATCTAACACCAAACATTCTCTATCAGAGTTATGTTTTTGAGAAAGTGAGAAAATGCGTAAAATGAATACTGTCTGTTCGTTATAGTAGCTTTAAGGCCACAAAAATGCTTCATCATTATCTTCATCATACAAGCTCAGGCAAAACGAAAAACTTTCAACTTACATACTTATAAATTTACTTAAAAGTTTTCTTCAAATTCTAACTAAATCAATGTTTTCTCTAAACCTTCTAGTGAATTTGATTTCGTTGCTTTGCGAAAAATGCATTTGGTGAAATTTTTAGTGGCGATGAGCCTTCAGTGCCAATTCGGTTTGGTGCCCTCGACACATTTCTTCATTTTTATTTATCAATTTGTTAGTACATACCGAGCACAAATTCATCATAATTACTATTTCTCATCCCAGGCCAACTATCGATTGTTACAGGGAATGAATGTGGTGAAGTACTCAGTAATAGTCATTTCACAAAAGCATATCATGCATAAAGTAATTTCAAAAACCCAAAGAAAAATTGAACAAATCACCACAAATAATAGGGTACATCATAGCCAACCCCCGCATTTTTTACCCGTGACTATATTACAACTCACCAGTAACCGGTCATTCCCACACTTACCTTTATCAGCAAAATCTGCCACAAAAATGATAAAATAATTTTGAGCGGGCTATCTGGTTTCAGCCCAATTTAATAAGCCCAATATCTGACTGACAATTTATAATAGGCTTTGAAATTTACCAATGCAAGTCTGTCCACACGTGCTAATAGAAATTTTTTGATCACGGTTTCTTAGGGAAAACAAATCCGAATTAACAGACATAGCTGTTACGCACAGACATAACAGTTAGTAAGATACGAAATTCGAGTAATCGCAGTCTTAATACTGATCAATCAATTTGAATTGCCGTTTCAATTTGGGCAATCAAAAAATCACATCTTATTTTGATATAATTTGTCGGATTGGTTTAATTGAAATAGATTGAGTCAGTGACTTATATTATTATTAAACCAAATCTCTTCTTCAAACTTCTGTTAGTGGGCACCTGTTGTTTTAGTGTTCAGTGATGAGTTATCCATAGCCAGCATACCGATCGAGTACGAACCTTTTTAGCCTGGGGCAAGTCATCGTCCTGTGTCTGTTCCTCCTCGTCTGAGTCCAGCTTCACCCTTGTGAATTTTTTCCTCTTTAGCTTCACCCCCAAGTTCTCCTCCAGCAGATCCATGTCATCGTCGTCAATCTCGTCCTCGTCCGAATACGTCTGAAACATTTACAACCCTCAAAAAATTTTAAAGGAGTTCAGCTTTTTCGGCAGACAACATAGGCAGTATATTCGGCAGCATGGAACAATCTAACAATTATAATCTAACGAAATAAATATCTACGTTAATATTTTGAGAGTTATCGAAAACACCTTATTCATTTCAAGCATCCCGGAAAAATCTAATCAATTTCTGAAACTGATCTTCTTTGGGCTAAGGTCAGTCAAAACAATTGCCCAAGGGTGTAAACAAAATTTCAATCATGAATATTTTATAGTTGCCAAATTAAAGCTTAATCGAGTTTCCCCGAGTACACGGCTAATTGCGAAACCCAAATTCACGCCTTAAAAATACTTCCTAAGTTTGAGGCAATTGTCATTTCGTGGTTGGATCACCCAAACTCAATGGGAACACTTGGCCCATATAAGGTGGTCAAAATAACTCAATTAACATGCAAGCCAAGTTCACAAACCGTATGCGTAGTCTGAAATAAAAAAACGTCCCTTTTTCTCGAAAATCTGATATAACAAACAAAATTCTGAGCTAGACTGACTAAAATTTACTGTCAAAGACAAACTTTTTGTTAAATTTGCTTAGCTTTCCTTTTTTTTCCTTCACTTTAATGATATTGGTTCTTGCGATTAATCGTTATCCATATCTCACCTTTTTTGGTCGTTTCCGCTTCTTCTTCACACCCTCACCATCTTCATCGTCATCATTATCACTACCCTCTCCTCCCCCTCCTTGGCCCTCTCCCCCTTCCTCTACGTCATCAGCTATGAAGTCTCTCAGCTCAGGGTCAATTGCATTGTCATCCTCTTCCTCCTCTTCTTCGTCGCCTAAAAGGTCAGCAAATATAGTTGAAGAAACCACCTGCAGATTTTTAAATGCTAGATCCCTACAGTGCAAGATTTTCCTATATACAGCCCAGATCTAAAACGTGCAAGTTCGTGTTTCACACAAGGTTAAGTGAATCCTTGCAAATTATTTTGAAATTCTGACTTGCATCTGGAAACGCTGTGCGGTTATCGAGCAACTCCAGATTTCCTCGGTGACTTCACGCACCCTATACTTCATGATTAGTAAATGAAAACCAGAAAAATTTCGTTGCTTTAATGAAAAAAAGAAAGTCATATCCAGAGGCAGTGTTTCATGACAAATCCGAATGAAATGCAATCATAAAAGCTCATATCGTGAAAAACACAAAAAACTTTTTCTGATGACAGCAGCTTTGAGTAAAAAATTTTGTGTTTTAAAAGAACAAAAATCATCCCATGTCACAGCGCCCTGTTAAGATTTCCACAAAAGTTTAAAAAATCTGCTCATTTTGAGCAATTCTGGATCTGACACAGCAATCTTCCACCCGTTTGCACGACATACTAATTCAGATAATTTTCCCATTGGATCAAACAGAAGAACTGGGAAAATATTGCAGGGCAAGTTCTGAAATAATTATTAAAAAAAATTTTTGTTGAAAATTATTGAAAGGATTTTTGTCGATAAAACCAAAAAACTAGACCCTGAATTGAGTTGAACTACCTTGACAACCATTTGCTAAAAAATTCCGATTAAAAAACTCGCGAAAAAGAGTAAAAGAAGAAACAAAATTTCCGTATGTTAACAAACGGACAATAATTAGATCTCAAAGACTGAAATATAGTCAAATGATGTTTCCTCACTCCACTCCTCAGAATTGGATTTAAAAATTACGCCGCAAAACCACTCGCTGTTTCGTTCAATTTTCTGCTTTAGTGATCAAAATCGCCACTCCAGTTTCACTTCCAAAATCACGAAATTTTGTGCACAGATCCTTGAAACAAAGACAGTGCCCCAATACAATTTAAATTCATTCAATTGTAAAAAAAACATGCAAGAATTAAACTGCCCAAACATCCTACGCAACCAAAAATACAAAATTAAATAAAATACAACTTCCTTTATACGTTCAACTGCAGATGAAACACAAAGATATTACTTAAAAAGTCAAAAGATAGTGGACAGATTGCCAGAAAATAGGCGCGAAATACTGTTCAAACACCTATTTAAAGAAAAACACCAAGACCAAAAGCTTCTGGTTTCAAACTCAATTCTTATTTTCAAATGAAACTTCGAACACTATGGTCTTTCAAGCAATATAGTCTTATGATCATTTATTAAAACCTACTTTATGGAATTTCATTTCGAGTTTTGAATATCAAATTAGATTTAATAAGTGAGAGCGGAAATCACTTCATTGACTAAGGTAAATCATGTATTATCGCTCGAATGCAGTAAAAAAAACCCATTGACTCGGAAAAATAGCTCTCGAATGACAGGCGGCGCAATTTAATTCAGGGGCTGTAGCCTAGATAAACTTTTCTTTATGGGTTGCGAAAACATCAGCCGACGGTAGGATTCGAACCCCGACCTCTGTCCAATTCCGTCACCTCGACCGTGATATTAACCACTCGGCTTTCACAATCGGCTTTCTTAACCACTCGGCTTAAACCACAAACTTTATTTCTGATTAACAGCAATTGAAATCACTCAAAGTTGAGAAGCGCTTGAAAAGTCACTTGAGAATTCCAATATTATTCTAGAAGAGCGCAAAACGGTCAAGCAAAAAATTTGCATAAAAACACACGTTTACAATCATTGCTTCTAATTCGATAGCAATTAATTGAATCACGCATCCAAATTCAGCCATGATTTATGATCGTATGGCCCTAACCAGAGGGAAAAAAGTATTGAAGAAAAAACAGCAGACAAGTCCTGAACTATAATTAATAAAAATGAATTGGCCAAACAAGGCCTCAAAATGACTAGAAATGAATTTTGAAAACCAATCCCAAAAAACTTGAAAATCAAAACATACCAAATTAAAGTCGGGCGAATCGATCTCAAACGATCGGCGAGAGGTTGGCTTCGATAGTTGGTTGCATCAGGATGGGGGGGAGGGGTGAGCGGAGTGGGCGGGGCTTCAAGCAATGACGGTAGGGTTGGGAAGGCCGGACGAGAGGAAGGTCCAAACCACCAAGTGGAGGGTGAACGGGGAGTGAGTGGGGTGATGGGGGACTGTGGGCGAAAAGTTCAAAGGGTCAGAGAAAAATCGGTAAACCAAAAAAAAACATGAAAAACACCACAGGACTAATATAATTGCCGCAAAGTTTGCCTGAGAGCAATTAAACAGACAAACTCAAAATACAAGTCAACTTACCGTCACAAAACGTCACTCAAAAACCGGAAATATGCTAACAACATATTCCAATTCTACTTTCAAATTGGAGTTTAGATCACAAATAGCATTGCCAATGTTTCGCTGCTATTCAAAACAAAGATCTACAAAAAGAAGAAGCCTCTCTTCACGCATACTAAGCTGGACACTGTCAATACGCTTCTGAAGAGAAAATAATTCAACACAGTCGACAAAAATTTTTGTCATAATAAATGCCATTAAAAATCATAGCCGCAATAGATTCGTAGATCGGCAGTCTAAAAAGACCGTAAAAAAGACAGATCAAAAAATTTGTCTTTTCTGATCTGTTATATTTTGATTAAAAATATGTATAAGTTATTGCTGCCTCTATTAGCTGATCTCAAATAACCTTCATTTAGAGTGACACACACCCATTTGACCTTATCTCTTTGAATTAAAGTAAATAAAAGTCAATTTCAAAATGAGGAAGTCATTTTTGAGAGTGAGGTAAGTCAAGTGTGACCAAAAATTTAATCACGCGCATGAACAAAAAAACTCACTCCACTAAGAGCGAAAAATGACGTCAGACATGCAATTCAGTTGAAATCGCATGAACGAATGAACAAAAAGTGGCTGTGACGTCATATGGTCGTAACAAAAATCATGACGACGAAATAAAAAAACATAGCAGGACAAGTCCTGGCGTATAATTCAAAGAATTTTCATTGACTAAACAATAAACGACTTATAATGGACTATGAGTGAATTGGGAAAACCAGTTCTAAAAAAAATTAGATAAATTAGAAAACAAAAAATCGCTGTCAAAATGCCGCATGTGAACAAACCAACACAAGCGAGAAATGAAAATTTGGTTCACACAAAAAACTAGGCCTAGAATGAGCTATTAATGGATTGCAAAAACCATTTAGGAAAAACCCTATCCAAAAAAAATCGAAAAAACAGTAAAAATCAAAGTGAAATTGCCGCATGTGAACAAAAAACCACTAGCGAGAAAGCGAATTTTTGTTCAAACTCCATTTTCTCACTCTACTTTAAAATTAGAGCGAAAAAATTTCACGCCACTCGCTTTTTCGCCCCATTTCCTGTTTCGGCGTGACCAAAATCACTACTCCAATTTGACTTTAAAAATCATGAAAATGTGTGAACAGATCTTAAAAAAAAGACAGCGCCCCAATACAATTCAAATTCTTTGAATTGTAACAAAAACAAGAGAAGGCCAATAATATCACCAGCTATCGCTGTGCGGCTATTAATAACTAATTTTTGTCATAATAAATGCAAGAAAAATTAAGCATGTTGTAATATACCTTTGTCGGGTTACATTATTATGTTAAATTTGTTGAAGTAATGTTTCTCGCTAATTTAATTTACTACTTAGTAGCTTAGCTTTTGTCGCTTAAATTATTCATTTCGCATAACTAATTGTTCAGGGCCTGAGCGGTTTCAATGTTGCTTCGGAGCAGGGCCGACAGCTATAAGTTTTGTCACTAGAGAAAAAGATTCCAATCTAAGACTGAATTACTTGTCTACTGATTTTCAACTTGACAATCTTGGTTGTGTCCCTTAGATTATTACTTTTTAAGACCTGAGGGCCGTATTTACATTTGAGTAATCACTTATACAAATACATCAAGATTAACTCAAGATGAATGGAACTTCTGGCGCGTGCTGGCACGTGCCGGGCAAATAAGATGAACATAGTAAAGTCTACATTGTAAATATAAATACAGGCTAGCATTGTCACAAATTCCTCTATTATGGGTAAATCAAATAACAAAAGATAGTTAAATGGTTTTTGAGACAAATATACTTGAAAGTTTACAGGATGTTAATAAAGTAAATATACATTTTCTCATCTTAATAAGGCAGAAAAATGAAGTCTATATATGGCCTTGAGATTATAGCAAATATAGCACAAAATAAGGCAATCAGTAAAATTGGGGAAAAGATATATCGATTACTATATAAAACGTACTTTAGGACGTTACACTACCCACGTTAAATGAAAAATTTAGATATAAATTTTTTGATAGAATACACAGACAAAAATGTTAATAAGGAGCCACCCTTAAGTTTGTCGCGTTTTCGTCAGTTTCCATACAGTCATTATTAAGTTGTTGAAGAAATTCGGGATTCAGTCGATTAGAGCGCATAGAAATTGTCGATTTTGATCGTCTAATGGGCAAATTGGGCTTTTGTGTAGTTGCAGAGATATCAACTTTGCGATCCGTCATTGTTTTAAGAACGCATATTTCATTGTCAAGGTATTGAATTTCTTCCTCGATTTTCAGTAGACGTGCATCTATATTGTTATCTGTTTGTTTCTCCAACAATAGTCATCAAATTTTTCATTTTATGGTCAAGGGACTGTATCTTTGTCAACTCACTGTTTGCAACCGAAACTACTGGTTTAAGAGGGATTTATCCATCGGAGAATTTCATAAAATTGGGGGTTATTCGTTGGAAAAATTTGATCTTATGATACAGATACATTACTAGAATGTGAAGGAGAAGATTTCCAATGAAGACTGTAATAGTCAGAGTAAGGGAAAGCTTTATTGGAACATAAGATTTTAACTTGTCGACCAGGGACGGCTTCAGGAGTTGCATTTTGTGGACAAAAGGGGCTGCTATTTTGTCTAAAGCGGCTTGTTTAAGAGAGTCAGTTGTGCTGATCATTTCTACTCTCAATTGTTGAAACAATTCAATGTTAGCATCTGTTTTCGACGTAAAGTAAGGAAGTTTCTCAATTTCCGGTAACGATGAAATGAGGTGTTGAAGAGGGTCAGCAAGTTTAACATCGATTCGAGTGGCTGGAATTGTTTGGCAACTCGAGAGGTCCGGTCGGATTTTGATGTGTTTGCTGATCAATTGGATTCCGTATTGGAGAGTTATTATGCAGAGTTGACATCCCTCCTTCTCTTCACTAGTTGGCAGCGAGGCATCGTTCAAATTGTATTCTCTCCACGTAAATGGTTTTGCGCTCATGATTAGCCAAATCCCGTAACCGAGATTTCTGGCGGTTTCAGGCGTTGGGAGCACTACCTTTTCTGTTTGGCATACAGAAAGTGCAACAACTGTCGCGTGAAAATAGATTGTTGCTAAGCAAGACGATTGTGCTAGATGAGTCTCCATAGTTTCGTGACATATACGATAAGTTGAAGATCCTAGACAGTTATCGAGCTGTTGTTGGGTCAATGTAGTCGTCTCCATGGAATCCTGCAAAATTGCCTAGTATGGACCTTCGATGATCCACTGAAGGGCTTCTTTAGGATCCTGTTGGGGCATTGGGATGACGTGGGCACTATAGACGTGAAATGAAGTTTGGCGGGATGCTAAAGGAATTGCTAGAGTCAAAAGTAATCCTTGTTCAACGGTGGCAATTTCGTAAACAAGTTTGGCATCATAATATGACACGAGATCATTCATGGGTATTGCCAGTGACAAACGATCTGTTGAATGTTTCTGGCTATCATGAACTGAATCTAAGACAGCTAATAATGATTCGCGGCGAACTAAAGACATTGGTAATCGTTTATCTAACAGAATGGGTATGGAATTTAGCAAGTTTATACCATAGGCATATAAAGCTGAGCGATAGCTTTTGATGTCGGCGTATAAAATTGATAACAGTGAAGCTACAGTATCGAAGTTGAAATTTAATTGCTGATTTGAGAAGAGCATTTGTGTACAATCTCGTAATAAATGGAAATTTTTCTCGAAAATGTCGAATTGATCTTGTACTACTTTCCAGTTTTCATTTTGATTATCTTGCATTTCCTGTTGGATTTCCGAAACATTAGCAATTTCATTAGAGATAAGAAAGAATTTTTCGTTGCTCGCTGACTCAACTTCGAGTACATAATCAGTAAGAACTGATGCGTAATCGTTAAGTCGTGCAATGTTTTCTGCATATTTGCGTCCGTAATTTTGGCATTTTCCGAACAATCCAGTTATTCCGAATCCGTCTGAACTTGCCATTGAGACTCCGGGGGATCAAAAGAGTGCTATTCCAGCAACTGCGGCGGCTGCTGCTACTGGTGCTGCACGTTTTTGTCTGCTTCTTTGACCATTTTCTTCTTCAGGGCTTAAAAATTTCGCGGTAACGTTGCGCATATGTTTCACTTCGTTTTCTGCTGATTTTGTCTCATTTGTGATTTTTGAGAGCATCCAATCCAAGTTGAAAGGTTTATTAGATGAGTTAAATGGCTCTGAGAAGTTAACTGGGCACAAAATTGACGGTTGTGTCCAAATAGTTGCTAGTTTTTCGAGCATATCTCCGATTTGTTGTTTCATCACAAAATCATATTGCGGGAAAGGAAATAGGAATTCGACGTTAACGAACTTTTCCGCGAGTAGAATCTGTGACTCTTTGTGAAAAAGAATTCCTTTAGTAAGTGCTTCATATTTAGTTTGGGTCTCTGTATTAATAATTTCAGAAACTAAGAAGAAAAGAGAAAGAAATGAACAAATTAGTGTTTTCATCGTCAGAAAAGTAAAGTGTACATTAAGTCGAAATTCAAACCAAGTGATGTTCAATAGAGACCCGCTGTGTTGTTCTACTAATATTTGTCTCAATTGTTATCATTGCCAAACAGAGTTGATGTTCATTTTATGGTAAATAATTGTTCTAGCATTTTATATACAGATTTCCAATTATGGTAATGTTGATGTCTGATTTGTAAATAAACATAGTTTCTCCCAGCTGCACGGGTCGAGGCAGCGCTCAATCTGAGCCAGGGGGGCAAATAATTAGGTTCTTACGGCACCATTTCCCAGCAACACGGGTCGAGGTTGCGCCACTTGCGGCTAATAATGCTAAGCAAGTAGAGCTAAGTGTTTTCGAGTTTTTCAGATTGCGATCATGTGTTTCAACATTACCGTGTTAAATTCTGTCTTAACATGCTGTCCGAATGGTACTTTTTATGGAAAGTTGGGTGTTTGGACCAAAGCTGTGATCCCTCAATGTAAATCTTAGGAAGAGGTTATTGAACAAGGTTCAGAAGTGGCAGTGCTCCTAATTGGTTTGATGTTTCTACTGATTTCAATTCATATCAGCATATTAAGTGCTCTGAAGTACAGCGGGCGTTTTGGGGGATTATTTAACAGATTTGCCAATATGGTTTTCGATTGGAGAAACTATCTCCCTCGGTTTATTTGAAGATATCAAATCAAGTCATTGAGTTATTCAAGTGTAGAGTTCCAAGAGTTCTAGCAGCAGTTTCCTAGAATGACTGATATGTTGCATAATTTGCTTGAGGTTAGGACTCTTTTTAAACTATGTGTAAGGATGTCAGCATGTATTTGTTTTGCCATTTAACAGTTGAAGGCATTTAAATGTTGTGCATTAGAGGTCAGTCGCTTTGAGCAGTTAATTTTGCATGGCAGTTAATAGCATAGCATGACTTTTACGTGTTAAGAAAGCGCTTCTCTAGCGTGTGTATAGAGTCATTGTTCAGTGAACAAGTGTTTTCTTGTGGCTGTACGGAAACTTGTTACTCAATTTTGGCTTATTTAGTTTATCATTGCACGTTAACCACAGTGAGTTCTGGATTTCTCATTTTCTTTATAAAGTTGTTAATTTCAGATAAAGATGGATGATTTTTCTCAGAAATGCATTAATTTGGTGAAGATGGGGCGGAACAATGATTTTGAAAAGTTTGGCATCAGACGTTTACCTTGTAGGAATGACTGGGAAATAGACGATAACGACAAATTTCCAACTGAGGCATTTTATTCACGTGGTTCGAGCGCAGAGAGCATTATGCATGGAATCGTGAGCTGATGGTCAAGTGGAATGGTGGGCTGATAAACAATCCCGAAACCTTTATTCTTGAGGAGGAAGGGGTAATTAGTGCTCGGAATTCTGGCGTGGATTACGGTTACGGCGATGCACAGACAATCTCCTTTGATCTACCCCGTCAAAACTTAACTTCGAAGAACATCCCGCTGTTAAAGTAATGCGTGCTGCCAGAATTGCTACGAGAGGCGCATGGCGTACTCTGGGCCATATAGAATGGGGGAGGGGTGGGGAGTCAGTTGCAAAGCTCATCTCTGGGTCAAAATAATGGATTATAGCGACGAATGTTGATGCTGGTGAAGCTTTATTCGATCTGACTTCTTTTGACCTTTTATACGACTTTCTCACTAAAGGGACTGATCGTCGAGGAACGGAGAGATCTAGAATCGAAAACCATCTCCATTTTCATGTCGCTGAACCTCTAGACTTAATAGTACAACCCAGTTTTGCCGTGCATGCTGTTATTACGGAGCCCACTTTTAGTCGGGGTAAACCTGTTTGGGCGGTAGTTACCGGCTATGAAGCTTTAGCTAAGAAGGATATCACAACAATTCGGGGTCGCCGTGTGATAAAAGATTTTTGTTTGGATGTAAGGAAAGGTCAAATTGTGCAGGAAATGCGATTATATTCTGAATTGGAACTTCTGCGTCGTCTGAAAATAAATGATTACCGAAACTCTATCAAGGGCTCACCCGAAGGTGGGGAGCTTCCGTCCTTCATAGCTGAAAGTAACGTCACAACTCACATAAAAATTCTCCTTCGCGGTGGGTATCCATTAAAGCAAAGTTTAGGTGAGATAAAACCGAGATTTGTGAAGAAGCCAAATTTTCGTTCCAAAGAAGTAGCTGTAAATAATTATGTTACAAAGTATACAGAGCTGAGTGCTGACGAGAGAAGGGATTGGCCAAAGTGTATTCTGGAGCTATTGGAGGAGAAGTTGTTGTATTAAAAGTCACTGCATCCTATAGGTTGGTGAGACATTGAATTTATCATTTTTCGTTTTAAAAATATTTATGCAAACGGTATTTGCATAGAGGTTTATCGCGTATCTACCCGAGTCTAGTGCAATTGTACATTTGAAATTGGTTAATAGACAGTCGACGGCAATTGTAGCAGCGCGTAGATCGCGCTGTTTCTATCAGAAACGCAATTTGTTTGGCAGTTAACAAGTTTCACAAAATTAAGCCGTTTTTTGCGGTCTGACGGCCGCTAGTAAATCATCGATAATTCGACTTTTAGTTCGAAATTGGGAAATCCCGCGCGCAGGAGTCTAAGTTATAACCAGGTGCGTCTATTTGTCTATAAAACAAGTGGTTACAAGTGTTCTTTGTTTCGGGGGGCGGGTTTAAAGTTTTGGCGAAATTTTGACGGATTGAATTTTTGGCCATTCAGACGGTATAAAATTATGAAAAACTCTTGAATCACGTCGTTTTTTGGTCTGATTCATTAGTACGGACGCCAATCTCAATGGTGGTATAGTTAGTTTCTGTCAAAATACTTTTTTCTTTGAACTATGAGTGTTTTTGTTGATTTTTGAGCCGTTTTTCAGGGGTCGGATTTCCTCGAATTCAGGTCTCCAGTACTTTTAGCCAAATGGCCTCAGACTCGTTCCTGGGGCACCTGGACCCTGGTTTGTATCCCTGGGGGTCCAGAAAAATGTTTCCGGGCGTCTGAAGGCCTTTTTTGGTGCTCTAACTTAGCCATTATTGGAGGGTAACCAATGTGGTATCAATTTTGGATCGTTTTCTGGAAAGAAGTTCAATTTTCTCCAATATTACATAAACTAGCCTCATTTTCGGTTCCTCAGCGTCATTGGCAACATATGTAGAGGCGAAGGATGTACTTTGTGTCATCTAAAGTTGATTTTTGCTAGGTACATTGGAGATAAACCAATTGCACCTTCTACATTTTTCTGTTGTTTTCGAACTTTTGGCGCTGTTTTTAGGCGCTTTAAGACATAATAATGCGCGTCAAATGGTTAACTGGCCACATTATCAGCACATTATCAGTTAGTGGCCGTGTTATAGTTGTATAGGTGAATTTTTACTGGGACATCCAAAAATACTTCAATAATCTGTCGTAAAACACTGTTTTCTGAAAGTTGATCAAGACCACATCCGAATTTTGGTAAATTTATTGAGCGTATGTTGTGCTTTAATATAACAAATCGTAGTGTGTGAAGAGCAACTGAGAGGTTATAATAAGTAGGTTTATCATAGTAGTTCTCTTTCGTGACCAGATTGAAGATATATCGATTTAAATTCGTGTCATAAAATGAGATAACGGAACCTATTGGTGGTTTTTGCGCAAATTCTTGACTTTGCAGCATTTCGGGGTAGTAATTGACAATTTGCCAAGCGAGGCCTTTACTCATCTTCATATCGCTTGATATGCAATGTGCAAAAGAGCGTCTGGAGTTGAGAATATCACCTCTATGATGGAAGAAATTGGCTCTTGTTTTTCCGATTTCAATTACATTTATGTTTGAAATAGTTTGTTTGCTCTTTGAATCGCTTCGGGTTACCCTTCTGTTATCGTCTGTTGAACCTCTTTGATATCTCTCAAGGCTAGATCGGACTTGGTCTAGTTTCGTTTCTCTAGTTGGAGTTTGGTTCCTTCTTGATCTGCGCGATGATTCTGCAATTTTTTGGTGTTTTTGTTCTTTTGTTAAGATAGATGGCTGTGTGGGAGATTCGGGCAATCGTGGCGTTTGTGAACGTGAACCGTAGCGTGCTACAGGTTCCCAAGATTCAAATTTTCTGACTCCTCGCATTTTTGCAAAGTTGACTCTGTTTTGATTGCTTCGAGTGCTTGTTGTCTGTTGCTGTCACTGTTGTTGTTCTGTATCTGCTTCGTCGTTTACCCTAAATCTCTCCTTCTCAGCGGCTCCAAGGGGCTGTCAGGATACTGAAATTCTTTGGGTGTTGCAATACTCTCGGGGCTATCTGAAAAGCTGGCTCGGGGTGAATTTTCTTGCGAATTTCTTGGCGAATTCAGTGGTGAAGGTGTTCTGATTTCCGCTGGCGGTATTACGGGTATTGGCGGTATTACCGGCACTATCGGAGGTACTGGTGCTACCACTGGCATTGCAGGGGCTCCATTTAGAGGAACAGTCACGCGGAGGCGTATTTGCGAAGGTTGAACTGTTGCAGTCTTTGAAAATGCGGTACTTTGCTCCTCTTCTAATAAATTTGGGATATACTCATCAAATAATTCTGGCTCATTTCGAGTTGTTCTTCTCGAAGGATCCGCTTCAAACTTTGCAGGATCAGTTTCCTGTATGTCTTCTGGCGGCTCTGTCAGTTTGATAGGTCTTAGTCTGATCCGATGAACACATTGAGTGTAATTTGTTCCTGTTTTTCTAATAATGTAATTTGAATTTGTTAAAACTTTCTCGACTCTATAGAGTGGTAACCATGTTTGAACTGCTTTCTGAGTAAAATCGTTTTGCTTTGTTAAACGAGGGTTTAGTAGTAGACAATGTGAATACAATTTGAGTGGCTGTGCTTCAGCTTTTTGATCATAGTAACTTCTGTATCGCTGGTAAGAACCTAAAAGTCTCGGTTTGTTTTCACCAAATTTTTGAAGCATTGCGTCTTGTAGCTGCGAAACGTAATCTGAATTGAATTCAACTGCTTGCATTGCTCGTGTAGAAAAACGGAGATCAAGGGGTTTAACAGTTTCACTTCCATGAAATAGAGTTGTTGGACAACAATTAATTGAAGAATGATACGATGTATTGTGTATAAAGGTTGCAAGCGGTACATACTTGGGCCAATCATTCCATTGTTCATTGGAATTGAGTTTTAGGATCCGTTTAAGTGCTGCGTGTGAGCGTTCCACTACTCCAATTGTCTGTGGGTGTTTCAGCGTAGCATGTTTGAGTTTAACTTCGAGTAACTTCGTTAATTCAGCCATGAGCTTTGAGGTGAAATTTGTTCCTAAATCACTCAGTATTGTACTAGGTAAGTAGCTATGCTGCAAGAAAATCTTCACAAGCTCTCTGGCAACTGTGTCGGCACTACCATTTGTAAGTGGTACTGCAAACAAGTACTTCGTAAACATGTCAATTCCACTAAGAACAAATTTGTAAATTGGGCCTTTTTGTTCAACTAAGTCGATTTGCATCATTTCTCCGGGAAATGACTGTAGTGAAGATACAGGCTGTAATGGTGGTTGCAGTTGCTTGTTCGTTGTTTGCTTGAGCTGTAGGCATGTTATGCAATTTTTATTGAAATCGATGAAATGTTCAGTAAAACCAGGATAGTAAAATCGTTTTGCTTTGTTAAACGAGGGTTTAGTAGTAGACAATGTGAATACAATTTGAGTGGCTGTGCTTCAGCTTTTTGATCATAGTAACTTCTGTATCGCTGGTAAGAATCTAAAAGTCTCGGTTTGTTTTCACCAAATTTTTGAAGCATTGCGTCTTGTAGCTGCGAAACGTAATCTGAATTGAATTCAACTGCTTGCATTGCTCGTGTAGAAAAACGGAGATCAAGGGGTTTAACAGTTTCACTTCCATGAAATAGAGTTGTCGGACAACAATTAATTGAAGAATGATACGATGTATTGTGTATAAAGGTTGCAAGCGGTACATACTTGGGCCAATCATTCCATTGTTCATTGGAATTGAGTTTTAGGATCCGTTTAAGTGCTGCGTGTGAGCGTTCCACTACTCCAATTGTCTGCGGGTGTTTCAGCGTAGCATGTTTGAGTTTAACTTCGAGTAACTTCGTTAATTCAGCCATGAGCTTTGAGGTGAAATTTGTTCCTAAATCACTCAGTATTGTACTAGGTAAGTAGCTATGCTGCAAGAAAATCTTCACAAGCTCTCTGGCAACTGTGTCGGCACTACAATTTGTCAGTGGTACTGCAAACAAGTACTTCGTAAACATGTCAATTCCACTAAGAACAAATTTGTAAATTGGGCCTTTTTGTTCAACTAAGTCGATTTGCATCATTTCTCCGGGAAATGACTGTAGTGAAGATACAGGCTGTAATGGTGGTTGCAGTTGCTTGTTCGTTGTTTGCTTGAGCTGTAGGCATGTTATGCAATTTTTATTGAAATCGATGAAATGTTCAGTAAAACCAGGATAGTAAAATCGTTTTGCTTTGTTAAACGAGGGTTTAGTAGTAGACAATGTGAATACAATTTGAGTGGCTGTGCTTCAGCTTTTTGATCATAGTAACTTCTGTATCGCTGGTAAGAATCTAAAAGTCTCGGTTTGTTTTCACCAAATTTTTGAAGCATTGCGTCTTGTAGCTGCGAAACGTAATCTGAATTGAATTCAACTGCTTGCATTGCTCGTGTAGAAAAACGGAGATCAAGGGGTTTAACAGTTTCACTTCCATGAAATAGAGTTGTCGGACAACAATTAATTGAAGAATGATACGATGTATTGTGTATAAAGGTTGCAAGCGGTACATACTTGTGCCAATCATTCCATTGTTCATTGGAATTGAGTTTTAGGATCCGTTTAAGTGCTGCGTGTGAGCGTTCCACTACTCCAATTGTCTGTGGGTGTTTCAGCGTAGCATGTTTGAGTTTAACTTCGAGTAACTTCGTTAATTCAGCCATGAGCTTTGAGGTGAAATTTGTTCCTAAATCACTCAGTATTGTACTAGGTAAGTAGCTATGCTGGAAGAAAATCTTCACAAGCTCTCTGGCAACTGTGTCGGCACTACCATTTGTCAGTGGTACTGCAAACAAGTACTTCGAAAACACGTCAATTCCACTAAGAGAAAATTTGTAAATTGGGCCTTTTTGTTCAACTAAGTCGATTTGCATCATTTCTCCGGGAAATGACTGTAGTGAAGATACAGGCTTTAATGGTGGTTGCAGTTGCTTGTTCGTTGTTTGCTTGAGCTGTAGGCATGTTATGCAATTTTTAATGAAATCGATGAAATGTTCAGTAAAACCAGGATAGTAAAATCGTTTTCGGAATTCTTGAATTGTGCGAAGTATTCCCAAATGTCCTCCTGTTGGTGAGTTGTGTAGTCTATAGATTACTTCTTTCCAGAGATGCTTTGCTAGACAGTACCGCTTGAAAATTATTTCGCCTGTGTCATCCAAGAATTGTCTGTATAATGTATTGTTTTCAATTTCCAAACGGTCAAACTGTTTCACGTATTTCTTCAATCGTCGGGATGCATACTTCAAGTTGGTGCTTAAGCCGTTTCGTTTCCACTCAATTGCCTGCATGATCTCCCCGTCTTTTGTCTGCTCACTTGCCAAATCTAATATTTCTTCTATCCGACAAGTCGTTCAAAAGATCAGCTTGGTTCGCATATTGTATTGCGTTAACTTCCGCACGCTTCAACTTAAAGATACTATTTATTTCATCTCCATTCTCTCGTTTTCGTTCAATATACGCGTTGTAAAGTCCGAGTTCCTGTAGTTGTGAGATGATGGTAACTTCTTCTATCTCTGATTCAGGGACAGTGTTCAGTTGGTCGATATTCGAAATGGAAACATCAGGTGATTTCGCTTCAGATTCAACATATATTTCACGGACTGGTACTTTGTCTGTTAGTTTAAGGGACAAGCTGGCTCCTTTATCCGTCTGTACGCGTGAGAGAAAATCTGCTGCATAGTTAGCTTTGCAAGGAATATGGGCAATAATTATGTTAAACGAAAGAACTCGGTCCAGAAAGTTCCATAGTGATGGAGGAATGGCTTTTGAATGAAAGAAATTCGTTAAACTTCGATTATCCGTGAGTACAATTACTGGATGGCTGGATGCCCAGATATAGTGGGAAAACTGGTCTAATGCAAAGTAAAGTGCTAAAAATTCTTTGTAATAAGTCGAGAACTTCAGCTGTGCTGTTGTGCAGAGTTGTGATCCAAAAGATACGGGAGCATAAACTTTTTCCTTTGACTGTTTTCCTGTCACGTAGTCTTCAACCATAAGCACAAATCCGGATCCGTAGTAGCTTGCGTCACAGAGAAGGACATATTGTAGGCCAGGTTTAGGCAATCTGAGCGTCATCTCTGTTGCTTCAAGTAAATCCTTTTTCACAGTTTCTAATGCAATGCAATGTGTTTCTTTCGCTTCAAAATCGGCTCCTTTACGTAACAATTGATAAAACGGTATAAGCTTCTCGCCTAAATTGGGGATGAAATTTCTGAATAACTGGGCGAAGCCAATTAGAATTTTGACCTGTTTAGTTGTTCTCGGCATCGTAATCTTCTTTAAAAACTTTTTGATTTTCTCTGCTTGTGGGGATATTCCCTCATTTGTAATTGTACTGCCCAGAAATTTGATTGACTGTGAGGCTATTTCGCATTTTTCTGGTGACAATTTTAGTCCAGATCTCCGAATGCAATCGAAAATTTTCCTTAGACTAGGAAGTAACTGACTAAATTCTGTTACTGTACTCCCAATATCGTCCATGAATTGTGTGCATATACCGGCTGCTAAGGGTCTAGGTAATGGCGAATGAATGAGCTAAAACCGGTGACTGATTTACTGAGTCCTTGAGCTAGACATTTGTACGCGTAAGTTCTTGATGAGAAATTGAAAGCTAAGAGTTGTACTGAAGTGTCGTCCGCCATCTGTACACAATGATAACCTTGTGAGCAGTCAAGTTTTGTGAACAAAGTTTTTCCTGCAAAATGACTAGTTGCATCGGCCATGTTTGAGATTGGGAAGTTTGTGCTGTGGTATTCATTTTTAAGTAGGTGGTTCACTCTTCTCAGATCAATTAAAATTCGCAGTTTGCCTGACTCTTTTCTATGAGCAAATAATGGACTACTGTATTTAGACCGTGACAAAGTTGTTATGTGTCCATAGTAGTGCATTAATGCTAATTCAATGTGCAGTTCGTGGCGTAGATGTATTGGCGTTGGAGGTCCTTGTACGGGTAAGTCATGCTCTGGAGTTAACTTTATTTTCAGTTCCGTATTGTATCCAACGTCAAATCGGTGTTTGGCGGAAATGTCACAATATTAAATTAATAAATGGTCGCATTCTTCTATTGGCTTTTGGTTTAATGGCGAATTCTCCCAGTTGAATTTACTGAGAAAGAAATTACGGTCTTCTTCATTACTTCGTGGATTAACCTGCTCCAATTTTTGGAAACTTAATATTTGGTCGTAAATTTCCTGTTGTAACAACGACAAATTACTTGGGTCCTCGCAAGCTTCTGGTGTCGGAAACCATAGTTTACTTTATTCCGGTGGAGGTCTCCTAGTTTGGCCTGGTTTGTGTTGGGTAAAATCTTGAATGAGCTGGTTCAATTCCGCAAAATAATCATCTTTGTTTCTTGATTTTGCTAACGTTATCAGTTGTGGGTCAATTTGTATCAATTGGTCGGCTTGCTCGGTTGAAAGAATTGAGAATCTGCCTACCTCTGTTCTGCTATTGATTGTGATAGGATGCTCAGTTATGTTTAGGGCAGAGACGTACAATGTATTATTCTTTCCTACAGTACTTAGCGAAGAAGTTAGTGCAATCTGTTTCTTTTTCAAGAATTTCATTAGGAGTGATTACTCCACTTTTGTTCTCAAACTGATCGGTTTTGTCTGGTAGATAGCATTCCAGGAAGATTTGCTCGTTGGGCCGTATTGTGTGCTTCTTGTTTGTGTAAATGGGAATCTTCTTATGTCTTACTGCTCGTCGTTTTTCGTTTACAGGCTTGATTTCATTAACTTGAACTGTCAGATCGGGGAATTGTATAAGGGCTTGTTTTGGACTAATTGAAATATCATGCTTGACAAAGAAGGGGTTGCCAAGGATGACCGAGTTTGTTGAGGAAAGAACGAGGAAATCTTCAACAAACTCTCTGTGAGCGAGTTTAAATTTAATTTCGGCCTGTTTCTCAATTCTGACTAGTTGTCCTCCAGCCAATTTGACTGAAGTACAATCTGGTTGCTTCAATTTGACTGCGTTCTTGTCAGTTTTGGTTATCTCTTGAAGTAATCTGTTGCTTATGACGTTTGCACAAGCGCCGGTATCAATTAGTGCTCGACGGCTGATTCCGTTATTAAATTTAATTTTGACATAGGGGAGAAGGGATGATCTCATATTTGAAATTATATTGTAAAGATTAAATAGTTTACTAGGCTGCTCTAAAGATTTGGAAGACTGTTTACGACTTTTGGGCGTTAAGGGTGGCTTTATTAGTTTTTTGATTGGCGATTAAATGGAAATGAGGTTCCTCTATTATTAGTTCTACCTCTCTGAGAACATTGACTTGATCGGTGATTTGGATAACCACATGTATAACAGAAGGTACCACTGGATCTAGTCACAGGCATATATGTGCTGGTAGGCTTGCGGAATTGTGGCTGAGGTGTGAAATTTCGAGGATTAAACACTTGAGCATTAGTGTTTGGGAATCGGAATCTCGGATTTCTATTAAAGAAGTTTCGACCTCTAAGATTATTTTCTCTGTAAGAGTTTTGATACATTGGACTTGCATAGTTATTTTGACTTGCATAGTTATTTCTGGGCGTGTAGGGCGCCGCGGGGAATTGCCCCTGCCTATTAAATGATTGCTGGGGAGAGTGGGTTCCATCTCTTTGTGCTGTTGTTTCTATCTGTGCCGCCGTGATGCGGTCGTCAATTGTTTGAAGCCTTTTGTCTAGTGAATCTTGCGTCTGGTTCAAT
Organism: Convolutriloba macropyga; assembly: GCF_964194025.1. NCBI lineage: Eukaryota > Metazoa > Xenacoelomorpha > Acoela > Convolutidae > Convolutriloba > Convolutriloba macropyga. The sequence goes on from NC_134471.1 coordinate 70,036,373, forward strand.
TTAGAGAGCGCATTTATCAAGTTTTCGGACACGGCATTATTGATTTCATTAAACCCATCTTCGAGATAGTCATCTTTTCTGCACAATTCTCTAATTGTCATCTGTTGTCGAGCAGTGGTGCAAAGATCGGTAACAAGCGTGGCTGGTGGTTGTTCCATCAATTTTGATCGCAGCCATCCCGGCATAGCTTTAATGAAGATTCGCTTAACTTGTTCGTTCTTGTTGTCCTCCGCTGCTTGCAATCTAGCAGCTCGTGCGGCTGTTTCTCCATCGAAGCTTGCGTGTTCTGCTCTATCCCCTGCTCCTCCATCTCCTGGAAGCGCTAACACTGCCACTGCTGGTAGATTTGGCGTTGGGTAGGCACGCTGAGCCTTTGTTTGTAAGTTCACTAGAAAATTTTCGGGGCTGTCTGTTTTTGGGTCAAATCGCAGTTGTTCTAATTTAAGAACATGTACTTCTTGAAGATCTTGATTCACGAAGTGGTCCCTGAGTGCTGTGAGGCTTAATTCAAGATCACTTCTGGTTGCTTCGGGCAACGTTTGAAAATATCGTAACGCGGCGTCTCGGAGGTGGAGTTGCAGAAAATTTGATTGTTGGTTGGCAGGAATTGCTGCGACACCGATAAAACCTCGGAAAAGATGCTCAAATTGGCGGAAACTTTGGTTTTCGGCTCCGCTGTAGGGCTCTACTGTTATTTGGGCATTTGCGGCCATCTTAGTTTCTTATAATTTTAAAACTGCACTGAATGAAATTAAAGGTGATGATCTGGATGGGTTGGGAATGTGATTATTCAGAAATTATGATGAGGGGAGATTCAAAATCATCTAAATCAATGTCATAGCCATGGGTCATGAGATGTCTAACTTTAGAAAATTCACGTGCTTTTTGTCGCAAAGTCTTTGGGATAAATATTAATAAGGCGCGTTTGTCAATAGAATTTTGAGTTAAAAGCACAATTTGTTTTGTCAGATACAAAGGCACTAATAACTGTTGAGACAATAAGGTTGTTAGTTTGGGGGCTAATGAATTGTATGTAGTTACAGTCTACATATTCCACAAAATGATTTGAATAGCGGCAGTTATTAACAACAGGGAGTATTTGGGTATTATATAAATCGTGGGAGGGCATTTTAATTTAGCACCAAAATTTATATGTTCTAACTCAAAGTTTCAAAATTGACTCGGTTTTGTTACCAATGGGGGTTTCAATCTCTCTTTCTGTATGTATGTATCTCAGTGTGATGTCACCGTCTTTGGGCGTCAACTTCTTTTAGACTCCAACCTCCGTTGCATTGACAATTGATAATTGGAAAGAAAAGCTAATTGCGCTGTCTGTCATGAAGAGGTAAATGAAGAGTGCTGTGATCAGATAATAAGCAATGATGAAAAAGATAAAGAATGCTACAGTAAAATATAAACAAAATTTGTTGAGAGACATCGATAATGGGACAATTTTAAAGTGCTAATTTCAATTAGAATCTCCGCTTTCGAATATTAATTGAAATTTCAAGCTTTCTAAGTCGAGATACATATCCCTTTTTAGGTGCCTAATTACTGCTTTGAATTCATACTGATTGTCAAATAATACTATTGCAATGAGCCTGTCTCTATAGTCTTCTGTAAATCCAACAATAAAAATAATGAATAATTTATCTTCAAGAAAGATAGAGTGCGTTTCTGCGGAGGTATTTTCGATGTTGGGGCTTCCGTAGGAAAAGAGTGTTAAATCAAATTTGTACAGTTGTCTAACTTTATCTGAATCGTGCAAATAAGTTAATAATGTTTTGAAGAGCAATGACATTTAGAAAAAAGAAACATTTAAAAGATAAAGGATTTTTGTTTTTTGAAGGAACTAATTGGAAAAGCTGTCTACACTCCTGTCACCATGTAATATACCTTTGTCGGGTTATATTATTATGTTAAATTTGTTGAAGTAATGTTTCTCGCTAATTTAATTTACTACTTAGTAGCTTAGCTTTTGTCGCTTAAATTATTCATTTCGCATAACTAATTGTTCAGGGCCCGAGCGGTTTCAATGTTGCTTCGGAGCAGGGCCGACAGCTATTAGTTTTGTCACTAGAGAAAAAGATTCCAATCTAAGACTGAATTACTTGTCTACTGATTTTCAACTTGACAATCTTGGTTGTGTCACTTAGATTATTACTTTTTAAGACCTGAGGGCCGTATTTACATTTGAGTAATCATTTATACAAATACATCAAGATTAACTCAAGATAAATAGAACTTCTGGCGCGTGCTGGCACGTGCCGGGCAAATAAGATGAACATAGTAAAGTTTACATTGTAAATATAAATACAGGCTAGCATTGTCACAAATTCCTCTATTATGGGTAAATCAAATAACAAAAGATAGTTAAATGGTTTTTAAGACAAATATACTTGAGAAAGTTTACAGGATGTTAATAAAGTAAATATACATTTTCTCATCTTAATAAGGCAGAAAAATGAAGTCTATATATGGCCTTGAGATTATAGCAAATATAGCACTAAATAAGGCGATCAGTAAAATTGGGGAAAAGATATATCGATTACTATATAAAACGTACTTTAGGACGTTACACATGTCGTTAATTTCGACCAATGCACAGCCCTCATGGCCTACAAACATCAGGTCTTCAAATTACAGCAAACAGAGAAACTGTGGAATGCAGGTCCGGTCACCTCAAGAAGTTAAGTCTCCTAAGCAGTTTTGGTCAATTGTATAGTCAAGACACTAGAAAGCTCTCATCTAAGTTAAGTTATTCAATTTTGCAGGACAAGAAAATTCGCCGGTCAGACGTAAAATCAATCGCATCAGAAATAGTTTACGTAACCTGCTAGCGTCGGAAAAATTGCTCTCAACGACTGGCGAGCGGTTGGCTCGCTCAGAAGCTGGGTGTGATTTAGAGAGGCTAGCTTTAGCTTAAATAGAGGGGTTATATGAGGATGGTGTCGCACTCTAATAACCGTCCTTCACATCATGAATTAGTCTCTTAGAGCCTATTATTTTTGTGGACGGACGAAAAGTCGAACAGCGTCATATCAAAAATCGTTGAAGCAAACAATTGCTTTAAAAAAGACCTCATGACTAATACACTTTCTTCAAACTTCATCTGAGAGCAATTTAAAAAATGGAACAACGCAAACAGTTGCTACAAATTTTGCTTAAATAATAAAAAGCAATAAAAATGAAAGTCAAGAGAAGAGCTTTTCCTAATATATGAAATGAGTTCGTCGTTACTAACTGGAGTCCGGATCCTCTACCAGACCTTGCTCGTCCTCGGACAACTCGGCTTCATTGTCAAAGAATTCAGACATTGAACAAACCTGAAATATTTAAAAAAAAATCTGACTGTCCTCTACAGGAGACAAGTTCACGAGTTTCACCATTTAAATTGATGCAAAACAATAAAATCAAAAGGAAGCTTTACTTTATATACCCGAATAAATGACGAAATTAAACGAAGATAAATATATATCAGAGAAAAGCTTCATTTTTATTAATCGATAATAACAATACTTGAATAGGTGAAAATAAAGTAGTGAAAGCACCTCAAAACCATATTCGATTACGTAAATACATAGTTTACATACATAAAAACAAACATAAACATTTGATACGAGGTCAAATTGGGGAATCCAAAAGCGCCATATAAGTATAAAGATTATTTGCTGATAATGAAAGCCATAAGGCAGGAAAACAAATAACTCATCTACGCTCTCAATTCTTGCATCAAAGCTTATTGGGCATTTGCAGATCGTTGAGAGTATTTTTAGCTAACAGCAGCATCAACCATCGTACAAGCTACAAGTTTTGGTTTGTCAGATTACGGTCTAATCAGTTTTCGGTCACGTAGTGAAGCTGGGGTAGTCATTCCATCGAATGACAGGGAAAAAAAGCAAATTAATTTGCTGAATATTCATGAACCTCCCAAATGCTATTGCGCATAATATCAATCGGTCAGACATTAAGTTCAGTTGCAATAGATTATTAGGCGAACGCTGTTATACGGCCCAATAAGCATCGCGAAACGCACTACTTCTATTACAGTTTGCAAATAGCAATTGAAATTCGCCCAACATTAATAAAGTTTAAATTTTCTATTTACTGTCCCAAATATAACGCTGCCGATCTACTACCCGTTCGCTCCCTATATTTCCTTAAATTTTCATTTAACATTTTAACAGTAAAATTGCGCGCAGCTATCAATCACAAATTTTATTCAAAGTACCAAATTGCGCTCATTCAAATTTCTTATAACTTTTTGTACATCAATCAAGTTTAATTCCAAACCAGCCCAAAATACAGGCACAGCTCTGTATTACAGTAATTAGAAGTCTTATAGCAACTTTGACAATCGTTTACCAGAAGTTGACAAAAAGCAAAATTTTCACCCAATAGATACATATTATTTACACATCTTCATCTTCATTCCACATTTCTCCTAATTCCATCAGGTTAGCAGCGTCGTTGTCAGAATCACGAATCATATGATCCGGTTAGGCTAAATGAGGCAGGCGGTTGTTTAATCGATTAGCTTCTTTGACTTGAAGTACTTTCGAAGGTACAGCACCTGCCAAGTGGCCAAGCCAAACAGGCAGCACATGGAGAACACGCTGAAGTACAGCACACGGCTGTTCGTCGATTCTAAAAAATAAAGATATCTAGGCTTCAGGATATAACATCTACATTAGAGTTAAAGACCTTACGCCTACGCAGGACTTTTTACATCTGTCAATTTTACCAATTAAGGTTCAGAAAATTGCATATTTTCCGTGCGCTTAATAATAATTCAGTATCAAGTTCTTTTAAAAATCGTGAACACTGTCAATTTGCAGTTTTCGAGGTTCAGAAAATTGTATATTTTCCGTGCGCTTAATAATAATTCAGTATCAAGTTCTTTTAAAAATCGTGAACACTGTCAATTTGCAGTTTTTGAGTCCTAACCATTGGTATCTCGCATATATTCCTCTCTCTCCTTCATGTAGGAAAAGTCATTCACGATAGATTCGCTCAAATCCTCTAGTCGTCGTAACTCGATCTCTAATGGCTTCAGCTTCTCGACTTTCCCAGTTTCTTCGTAGTTTTTCGCTTCTACACCGTGTTTGAGCACAAGAGTTACCTCGCGGTCTGGCCCCTTGTCTGCTCCCTGGCTGATGAAACAGACTTCAAAACGATCGTAGTCCTCAGTAGTGAACGCAAACTTGCCACTGACAGCATCCTCTTTAGTGTATAACACGTGGGATTTCATATCGGTCACCTATATCAATCTCACTTAGTTTTTTAAAGGCTTATTATTATTATTCGAGTCAAACTGAACCATTCGTATTTAAAAATCAATTACCAAAAGATGAACTTTGGAATCGGTAGTAGCAGCAGATATCTCGAAGTCTCCAGTCACAAGAACATTCTTATGAACTTCGTCTTTTAAACACTTTCGCTTGCCACTTTCAAGCATGAACTGAATACCGCTCACGGATGTTACGGCAATGACCAGTAGAAGCAACTTTTCCATCATTGCTCTGAAAAAAGTTTGAATAGCAACCAGCAGGTTCGCAGATATAATCAGTAAGAGTAAAAAATCATCTGGGGACACTTCGTCCTGAGCGATATCCCCCCTTAACTGAAGTAAAATTCGCTTCGGTTTATTTATTTATTGAGTTCCCACAATTGCAAATAAATTTCGGATCTTTTCCGTTTGTTTGTTTGTTTTGAGGACTTTCAGTTATCACCGAGGGGACTATTTACCTAGAGTCACACATTAAAAATTTGTCCAATTCGCTCTGCATGTTCCGCAGTCGCAATGAAGACGCCATGTGCAGATATTTTGACCGCAAAAATTTCAATTAGCAAACTTCAACATTTCCTTTAACACAGGTTTTTCATCCCTTCGGGTTGAGAAAATCTTTATTTTTGTTCAATCAATTAACTATTTTGCATGTCTTGAAAACGCACTCGCCTTTTCATTTCTGGTTGTTCGTAAATTAAAGTCCTTTGCTACCTCTCGGAAGCTTGTTTAATTCTGGGAAGACGATGTGTTCGCTTTTGTCGTTCTCAAGTTTAGCAAGCGTCAGGATACCATTCAACTGGATATACATAGGAGGGGGTAAGACATTCAGTATCCTCAGTTGGTTGATATATCGTTCATGGCGTGAACCCAAGATCCAAGTTACAGCTTTCTTTTGTAATTTTTCCAGTTTTACCATATCTGCTCCTCTGATCTCCGCACAACTAAGACCACACATTAGGACTGATAGCAATAGCGATTTGTGCAAACCAAATTTAGTTTTTATACTTTTAGTAATTTTTATACTTGTTCCGCAACATTTCTTCGTAGACTACATAACACTTTGTTCGCTTTTATCAGCCCTTTTTAAACATGACCAGTTCAAGTTTCCAAATACCATTACACCAAAGTATTTCTGTTCTGTTTGTTGTTTCAATTTTGTGTCACATATGTGGTATGTTTCATCCTTTCCTCACAAGATTAGATTCATACATTTGTCTAGGGCCGGCTCCATTTTATTTTCTGCTACCCATCTTTCGATCAAACTCAAGTCTTCCATACCTCTTCACGCTTTTTGCCTACACAGCCGATTTTTAAATCGTCAGCAAGGATTTAGGGCTCAATGAGCTTTAGTATATCTGGAAAGTAGTTTATGAAAATGCAAAAGAGTAGAGGTCCCAGCAGAGATCCTTGTGGTACACCACTTCTTACTTCTAGTAAGTCCGATTAGATGTTTTGCACCCTTACGTATTGTTTCCTTTCCATTAGGTAGTCGCAAAGCACCTCCAAGATACACCCTCGAACTCCAACAATGCTCAACAGCTCATTATGAGGTGCTCGGTTAAGTGCCTTTCAAAAGTCAGTGTAAAAAGCAAGAACCCCATTATCCACACTATAATCTATCTTTGATAAATTTGAATAAGAAAGGAAGACACATTTGTCAGAGCTGAACTTTTCCTTTCAAAAACCGCCGTGTTTATTTGCGAACAAATATTTTGTGAAGTCTCGATAGAGTGCTTTCTTAATGCATTTCTCCAGTACCTTACTATCTATGTTTAGTAGATAAAGAGATCGGTAGTTTTACAAAAGATATTTATCATCTTCATTGTAAATACATGTTACGGAATCAACTTTCCCACAGTTCAAAGTTTTACTGAGTCCTTTGATGTTTTCAACTAATTTATGCATGACTTTGCTCATTGATTTCAGAGATTTTGGGTAGCCATTTGGATCCCGTCATTTCTAAGTGTTAAGAACAATTAGGATATTATAGAGTACTACTCTAGAAGTGTCGAATTTTGTCGAAAAATTGTGTTTGTATGCCGTGATGCTCTGCAATTTTCCTAATATTCAACTTCTTCTTTTTTTGGCCATGCTAAATATCATAATATGGAGCTTTGTAACTTGATTTCTCCTGTAGCTTGTTTGTCTTTGCTCTTAAAATTGTTGTCGTGTCCTGAGTTTTTCATCAATTTGGGTTTCTCAGAAGATGTCAAAAGGGGGTAAGTTTTGGCTGTGCCTTGTTCTTAGCGGAACGTGGATGTCAATTACTCTGTCATGATATTCATAAGTCTCCTGGCACATTAAATTTACGTTAGTGTCGCGGAAAAATGGAAAGTTAAAAACACATTGAATTGTCGAAAAACCTTTATTTTTTATAATAAGCTTTTACGAAATTCCAAAAGTTCCTAATGCCCGGTTTTGGTTCTTTATTAGGGCACTATATTTAGATGTTTATTGTCTCAATATCCCAGCAACCGAAGAAATCTGATTGATTTGTGGCACACACATGGCCACATTTTTGAAAACGCAAGTCAAGTGAGTTCTGTGACCTGGTTTCAAATTTGATTGTTTGCTGGTATTCATTCACCTCAATTAGGACGAGTACTTTTTGTTCGTTGCTATCGTTACCACAAATTATTTGCCAACTTGCTGAGGGAAAACTGATATCGCGACATATTAGGTTGCTCTTGCTTTGCCTTTCAAAATCTTCCTGATTTTATCAAAATTTTCATATGTGTATCTGTTTTTGTTCGATTGCAAAATTTGAAGATGACTATTTTTTACTGATTCTGTATTGTCTATTTTTACTTTAGCTGCAATAAAGCATCCTGGTAGTTCAGTTTTGATTGATTCTGAGTCAAAGTCTGTTTTCACTGCTATTAGCACACAGCCGTGTACACTTTTCTCATCATTTTAACATTTTCTATCTGATCTATATAGAGAGTAATTGTTGAGCAGTCATTTGGATGACTAAAAATTTTTTGATAGCTATGTCTCTGTCGAACAGAAAGTTTTGTAGTCAAAGAGGGTGACAGCATTTGATAAATTGGATTTCTAGTTATGTTTAGTAGACTTCTTGTGTTCATGCATAGAATAATAACAGAGTTTTGTTGCGTATCCATTTTTTCGTATCCCCACTTTTTCACCAACCTTGAAGAGTTCAAAGTGTCGAATTTGCAGTTTCGCTTTTAACACACCATCGTATATGAGTACTCTCTTCTTCTTTATTCACATGTTTTCTTTGACAGAGTCCTCATTGGTTAGCGGTGGGAAGAGATACACTTCATTCTCAGTCAGCTGTTTTCTGTTGTCATGCCCCTTAGCCAGTACCAATTTGGCTTCAAATTTGTTGGGGAAAAAACCAACGATGAGCGGGGTTTGATTCGGTTTTTGTGAAACTTTCCCAGTTTTATCAGTTCTGTTTATTGGGCTCTCACAACTATTTCAATCAACACTGCTCTCACTTCTTCTGTTGTCGCGACAAAATTTTCTGACTTGAACTTCTCAGGACCTTCAGCTATCCCTTGGAATCTCACTGATTTTCCGATATTGAGTTCGTTCTCTTTTTGTCCTTTGTCTGACCCGTTTCTTGGCTTCACACAATTTGTTGGCTACACGGCAATGGCCTCAGCGTAACTCTTACCAATATTTTTGCTAGTTGTTTTGGCTGCCGAATCCAATTTACTTGCAACCAATTTCGTCTGTCTATCTTCCATTGACACTGGTTGGTCCATTCATCCCTTTGTCTCTTCCTGTGGTAGCTCTTTCATTCACTCTATGGTCCTGCACCTTTATGTCTATCTTGTTATTCTCCACACAGGTGTTGCAGAGCCACATAGCTAGTTGTCCTCGTTACCTTATTCCGTTGATTGCAACCTGAGATAAATCAGTGCAGGTGGGATTTGAGTTCATGTGGGACTTGCATGATAACCCAACCTCAAATTGCTTCAATATTTGACGTACTTTTTTGTTTGAATTCTTTGTTATTGGATGTAGACAGGCTCCCGGCTCACTGCAGGGTCAATCAATTCTTGATCACCTCTTGAAACAAGGCCTTGATGCAGTGAACTTGCTCTTATTTTTAATACCATTTAAGGATCAGCACGGCTACCCCGAAAAACATATAAGCTCAACCTCCAGTACATTTTGAACCCCCTAACCCCAATAACACCGCACTTAACATTACATAGCAAATCATTATGGTAAAATATGGCACGTGCGTCTGGGGGTGCAATTAATATGCACTGATTTATCTGGGAGGTGCAGAAACGGAAGAGAACCCAAAATTCCACGTATACGACTCTTATTTTTTTTTCCAAGAAACAAAAGACAAAAAGGAGTATATCAGCGAAACTATTGTCACGGCGATTCAATCATAAAAAAAATAAAAGAAGTTCAAAAAGAAGCAAATCATAAGGAAATCTGATATGGATTGATTGTTGGCAAATAAGATCTATCGTTTCGTACCCCTCGGTATATTTCTGATTCCCTAAATTTATTTGGTATACAACACTCTGTTAAAAAAGGACGTGCAACTGGGTGGTGCACATGTACAAAGCCATCTTAAAGGGAACACAGAGGTCAAAACGTTAATTATGTAGGTCGGTTTTTTTTATAAGAAAAGAAAAAAGGGGTATAGTCTACCCAATGGTCTGAAAAGTAAGCCCCAACTATGAAACATCAAAAAAGCGTATACATTTCTACCGCAAAAATTCATTGTACTTGTAACATATAGAAATATAAGTTACACGTTTAGTTGCGCAAGATCACCAAAGATCTCATGCTTGCTCGAATAGATAATGCGTCCCAGCTTATATATTCTTTTTCAAAAAACTTTGCAGCTAGTTGCTTTTTAGAGATTGTTGTAGAAAGCCCAGCTCCTCCCGTGCACGAACGTACCGAGACCACTTTTTTGTTTCCAAAATTTGTCAGTATTTTATATTTTAAATTGCATCGTGATATTTGTATCTTTCATTGGCTTCAAAAATTTCATGTGGAAGAAGTTTCCGTTGAATCTGGGCCTCCACCAGCCGTTTGAGTTTGTGTCAAGCTGAGCGTTCTTATCAAAGCTAGTTCCTTTGCTGTAAAAACTTTTGCCTTCTAGCAACATAAGGGATAGGTCAACTCCAACTTTTAAGCTTAGATCAATCGGATATTCTTTTTTATAACGAACATTAGGGGTTTGCTCTTATTCTCGCACAGGACAATCCAGGCGACGAGTAGTGATCACTTACTATGACATACCACTGCATTGTATATACTTTTAAAGACAAGGCTCTATAACTCTTTAGAGCTGCGTCAGGATAATTGATTATCCAGACAAACTGAGACATCGCTTCATTGTATTTAATTTTAAAGACAACTCACAATAACTCTGTAGAGCTGCATCATGAGAATTGCATTTCTATGTAAAATAATTTGTACTATGGCACTGCATGAAATAAAATTTTTAGCTTGCTGTTAGGAACCACAGCACCCTTTGAGGCGAATTAAAGCGCTGCACTTATTCTGGTGCGTATGTCTAATATTGTGAGTATGATTCGTCCTACTTTTCATAAATTTTGATGGCTAAATTTTTAATAGTGCGCGTTGCGGACGGTCCTGCGCTCCGAAAGCAGGAGAAAAACATGAACGGAAGGAAATCAAGTTCTCGTTGCTCATAAGTAAGGCAATTCAACGACTCATGGAATTTGTACGCTTCTACGGAGCTTTTCGGGCATGGCGCGAGTGTGTTAAATACCTTCACGTCAAAGAAATAACGGCCGATCCTGGACATGACCCACAGGCCACAGGGCATTCGCTTTAATGTCTAGTTGGTATAGAGGTTTGCTCTACAGAGTGGAGAACATCACTTAATTTTAATTTTTCCGGACGTTTGAGAATAAAAGGTGCATAATTTGCTTCAAGGTTGTACCGAGAACTTTGCTGATTTCCGGTTTTGTCAACAAAAAACAATTTCAGTGGCAAGACCGTGAGCGATATTGGGGCAAGTTTTTCTGATGCCAGCTGACAGCGTGACGTTTGATTTCGAGCAAAGTGCGGAGAAAACCTTTTTTTCCTGCTTCCATTCTATTAAGTGGAGCTTGCATAATCCTATCCTGCATGGGCTCAAGATTCTTAAGATATTCATTTCCGGAAAGCCCGATAGCAGCGAGCAAAGCAACGTAGTCACTCTCATATTACTTTAGTTCCTTGCTGTTGAATTCGCCCTCCTGGTACGTAAAAACGATAGAAAATTTTTAGATAGGTTTGCGAGGGCTGCGTGTGGTTTTCACGGAGTGTGGTTTTCAGGGAGTTCTTCAAGTAAAGTTAATTCATTGGTAGTATCTTTTCACTGAAGATCTCCAGTGTGAGCTCTCCTGTTAGGTACTCAGTTATGTTCGATTTTTTAATGTTTCATTGAACTTGTTAGTTTGTTTCAAATTATCTTGCTTCACGCCGGAATTTGATTTGCAATATTCTTTGCAGGTCTGTGGCGCAAAGAAAAACGAATTCTCCATCAATGCTCAAGCCGCCTAAATGGTGTTTTAGTCACAAAACCAAAATTGACAGTTTTCACGCCTGGGATATTCAAGTGCCAAAAATCACTCTAACATCAAACGTGAAGTCTACAAATTCTGCTTTATCAACAAATTGTTTCAAAAGCTTGTTAAAAACAGTACAAAGACTTTTCTTTCATTTTGTTTTAATGAACTAAAACAAGTTTAATCTCCAATAACAAAACTTCTTTTAGGATTTGTACAATATGTTCAATGTTTCACTGCTCGGCAAGAAGGTTTGAGAAACCATGTCTGTTAGAGTGCCAATTCTTCGATAAGATCCACCTGAGACGTCGGAGTCCAAGTAATCTTGTATATGAACTTTCTCTGGTTTGAGCATCAGTGCACTGATGCGGAGGTTAACAACGTGGATAATTGAACCCGAGAGGGCTGTCAAACGCACGCTTCAGACTGCTACATCGTACTTGGAGCTATTCACAAGAGTTGCATCTTGTAACGCCGGTACGGAGCTGCCTCCTGCTTGCACTACACTCCGTCTGGGCCTTCAATTTGTCAAATGAAATACCAGTATCTTTCTGTAAGGAGATTGCGGGAAGGGAAGCAGAGAGAACGAGAAGGGAGCAAAGACAGAGATTAAAAAAGATTCGAACTAAAAATTGATTATCATGATATGAGATATGAACAGCATCTTCTAAAAAAAGAATAATAAATATGATAAAACATGACTTTATTAACAGACGGTAAAATCGAAACGAAAGCTATTTTAAAGCAGATCTGAGGATGTTTTTTTAGTTTCTTATGAGGTTGATTACAAGAAAAATTTGTAAGGGGCACAATAAGTTTTGACGGGTTAAACTTGATATATATTACATTCAGCAAGCATTGCCAGACCTAAGTGAACTCAGTGCATGAACTTCTAAGATAATTTAAAACTGCGATGACAACGACCGTTTTTAGCTCGAGAAGTCAAATGTGAGAGAACGTTAATGATGTATTTCATTATAGTTCCCCTGCATGAGTTAACACAACACTTCACAGCAATTTTTTTTGAATGATCCTGGAACCTTGGAATTCTCAGATCACCTTGCATCCAACTTGTTTTGAAGTGGTTGTTGTGCTCACATATGTTGGTAAACTCATACATAAACAAAAAGCTAATATGCCTGAAATTAATTTCTGGAATGAAATTCTGGTGACTACTTGTAAATTAGCAGTGAGAAAAATTCATGTTAAATTTAACTATTTTTAAAAAAATTACCATGGAAACTATTCGGAATTAAAATTACGTACAAAAAATGGATATATAACTAAATTGAGAAGGGTTCTTCCTTCTTCTTTTGTCTTTCAGTTTTGTGCGTAAATTTTTAGATATGTTTTGCTATGTAGCAGACTGCGCTCTTTCACTGAGGGCTGCATGCTTTACGAGTAATCAACAACAGAAAAGAGAATGGGGTTTTGACACTCATTTGTTGACCCTAATGCGTTGTGGAACTCAAAAATTAAGAGTGAAGAATTTGTCAACGAAACAACACATGAGCAAACTACAAATAAATATAAATATCACATCTCTGCTACACGGCTAACCCGCTCATGACGAAAATGCCATTAAACAGGTTTTATAACAAAACAATTTTTACATGTAAAACTTTTTGAATAATACCGAAAAATAAAGATAAGTAGAAATTGTGAAGAAGTTCTAAAAAAGAAGTTAAAAAAATTTAATGGGACTCATATACCGTAACATGACATAATTTTTTCAGCCGATACAGAAGCAGTTGATTATGGAGTGAATTTCAATAGTCTAGAAATTAGATTACAAATCGACCTTTTAATTAATTTGGAAATCTGTGTTTCAAATCCCTGATGAAATATTTTAAAAAACAAAAAGCTAACATAGATAAATATACGTAAGAAACAATGAACCGTTTAATAAACTGAACTAATTTGTTTTGATTAGGACATTTTGTAATGTAATAATCTAAAAGTTTTCATAATTGGCGCTTTTTGAGTCACATGAGGATGCATTGAGAAGACTTCGTTGGGCTAGAAAACAAAATAATCTTTTTTTGTTTTATCTACAGCTTAGTTGGCGAATTTTTATTTAATAAGTTGCTAAGTAGCAGAGTGCGCTCTCTCACTGAAAATTGAATGCTTCACGACAAGGCACAAAAAAGAGCCGGAATTAGCCTAACATATCTAAGAAACTATCTTTAATTTCCAAAGTTTAGAACATTTAAATGAAATTCCAAAAAAGGGCTCAATTAATTATTTATATATATAAATATATATATATATATATATATATATATATATATATATATAAATATATATATATATATATATATATATATATATATATGTATATATATATATGTATATATATATATGTATATATATATATATATATATATATATATAAACATATATATTTTTATGAGTTTCAAGTCATTATTGGCCTTATAATGCATGTTGCAGACAGCTCCTGCTCCAATGCAGGAAAAGAACCGCTGAACAATACCTTTTTCATCCAGAAACAGCGCTGTTGACACCCATTTGTTGACACTAGTGCGCTGTGGAACTCAAAAGCAAAGGGTGATGAATTTGTCGGCGAAACATCACATGAACAAACTACGAATAAAAACGAAAAGCACATCTCTGCTACACGGATAACGAGCTAATATCAAAAAAAACCTTTTAAAATATGAAAATCTTTCTGTAAGGATATTGCGGGAGGGGAAGCAGAGGGACCGAGTAGGGAGCAAAGGCAGGGATTATAGAATAGAAGATTCGACCTAAAAATTGATTATCATGATACAAGAAATGAACAGTATCTTCTAAAAATTGAGTGATAAATATGATAAAACATGACTCTAAAAACAGACGGGAAGAAACGAAACGAGAGCTGTTTTAAAAAAGATCTGAGGATGTTTATTTTCTTATGAGGTTGAATACAAGACAAATGTGTAAGGGGCAAAATAGGTTTTGACGGGTTAAACTTTATATATATTACATCCAACAAGCACTGCCAGACATAAGAGAACTCAATGCATGAACTTCTAAGATAATTTGAAACTGCGATGACAACGACCGTTTTTAGCTCGAGAAGTCAAATGTGAGAGAATTTTAATGATGTATTTCATTATAGTTCCCCTGCATGAGTTAACACAACACTTCACAGCACCTTTTTTTGAATGATCCTGGAACCTTGGAATTCTCAGATCACCTTGCATCCAACTTGTTTTGAAGTGGTTGTTGTGCTAACATATGTTGGTAAACACATACATAAACAAAAAACTAATATGGCTGAACTTAATTTCTGGAATGAAATTCAGGTGACTACTTGGATATTAGCAGCGAGAAAAATTCATGTTAAATTTCACTCTTTTAAAAAAAATTACCATGGTAACTATTCGGAAATAAAATTACGTAGAAAAAATGAATATATAACTAAATTGAGAAGGGTTTTTATTCTTTTGTCTTTCAGTTGAGTGGGTAAATTTTTTAGATATTAGTTGCTATGGAGCAGACTGCGCTCTTTCACTGAGGGTGGCATGCTTTAAGACTAGGAACAAACATAAAAGAGCCGAAATTAGCATAACATTTTGAAGAAACTATCTTCAATTTCCAGTTTTTGAAATTTTAAATGAAATGACATAATAGGACTCAATTTTTTACTTCTTCCCAGTTTTAAGTCACTAATGGCCTCATAATGCAAGTTGAAGACAGTGATTTTAGAAGATTCTGCTGTATGTCTCATTCATATCAGATAATTTTTGGAACAAAACAATGTAACGGGGTGATGTAACCTAAAAATTGTGTACAAAAAGAAGTTCAAAAAAAATCATGTGCGACTCAAAAATAATAACATATCCTAACTTTTTCAGCCGATACAGAAGCAGTCAATTATGGAGTGAATTAAAATAATCTAGAACTGAGATTACAAATCGGCCTATTAATTGATTTGAAATCTGTGTTTTGAATCCCTGAAAAATTTTTTAAGAAACACAAAGCTAACATAGATAAATATACATGAGAAAGGATAAACCGTTTAATAAACTGATCTAATTTGTTTTGATTCAGACTTTTTGTAATCTAATAACATAAAAATTTCGTAATTTCCAATTTTTGAGTCACATGAGGATGCATTGAGAAGACTTCGTTGGGCTAGAAAACAAAATAATCTTTTTTTGTTTGATCTAAAGCTTAGTTGGAGAATTTTTTTATTAATAAGTTGCTTAGTAGCAGAGTGCGCTCTCTCACTGAAAATTGAATGCTTCACGACAAAGCACAAAAAAGAGCCGGAATTAGCCTAACATATCTAAGAAACTATCTTTAATTTCCAAAGTTTAGAACATTTAAATGAAATTCCGAAAAAGGGCTCAATTATTTATTTATATATATATATATATATATATATATATGTATGTATATATATATATATATATATATATATATATATACATATATATAAATATATATATATATATATATATATATATATATAAACATATATATTTTTTATGAGTTTAAAGTCATTATTGGCCTTATAATGCATGTTGCAGACAACTCCGCGCTCCAATGCAGCAAAAGAACCGCTGAACAAGACCTTTTTCAACTTAATTGAAATGTTAAAAAAAGCTCAATTATATATATATATATATATATATATATATATATATATATATATAAATTTATAAATATATATATATATATATATATATATATATATATATAAATATATTTATGTATATATTTATATATATATATATTTATAAGTTTCAAGTCACTATTGGCCTTATAATGCATGTTGCAGACAACTTTTTCTTTTGTTTTTCAGTTCAGTGGGTAAATTTTTAGATGTTAGTTGCTATGGAGCAGACTGCGCTCTATCACTGAGTGTGGCATGCTTTAAGACTAGGAACAAACAGAAAAGAGCCGAAATTAGCATAACAAATCGAAGAAACTATCTTCAATTTCCAGATTTTGAAATTTTAAATGAAATGACACGGAGCTTCAAAGCAGCAAGAGACCCGCTGCACAAGATCTGTTTTATCTTGAAAATGGATTTTGACACT
Source organism: Convolutriloba macropyga (assembly GCF_964194025.1). Lineage (NCBI taxonomy): Eukaryota > Metazoa > Xenacoelomorpha > Acoela > Convolutidae > Convolutriloba > Convolutriloba macropyga. Next base: position 70,053,238 of record NC_134471.1, read on the forward strand.
CATTTGTTGACCCTAATGCGTTGTAGAACTCACAAATTAAGAGACAAACAATACATGA